>NC_041218.1:57759063-57820031 GCF_002837175.3 Physeter macrocephalus
ATGTGGGATCTTCCCGGACCGGGGCACGAACCCGTGTCCCCTGCATTGGCAGGCAGATTCTCAACCACTGCGCCACCAGGGAAGCCCAAGGATAACTCTTAAAGTGCTAAACTTTTAAATGTTAATTGTTTCTTAAATAAAACAACTTTCTAAAATACTCTTTACTTCCTTAGTAAAAAATTTTCAATAGCGGCAACAGTTACTTTTGGGATCTCAGCTGCCTCTCTTGTACCGAATGGCCTGCCTTCTCTGCTTTAGAGTTCTAGCTTGTGTCCCTCTAGGATGAAACAGTGAGAGCTTTCAGAGACTGCTGAGGTTTAAGGTCTTGGACTGTCCTTTCCCTGCATGCCTGTGGATATTATGCTCCATGCTTAAGTTTTACCTGGTCATGATGTTACTGGCTCTGCTTTTTATTTTCCTCTCCTTTTTCTAATCTCTGCTGCCATTCCTTGTCTACCTACTTCCTTCTCTCTTTGGTAGGTTTCTTTGCTCCTTTTTCTTTTTTGTCTCCTGCTACTTCTTCAGATTAGCACTAGTGTGTGGTCCGACTTTGGAAGCCACCACCTCTAGTAGGGGACCCTGAATGAACCCATGGCATTGTCTGTTATCTTTACATTTTAAGTTCTTCTTGGTGATTCCTAATAATGTTGGAGCCAGGAGATCTTTTGGGTTGTCTGTGGATGTTCCGTTAGTTGAAGGACTGAGCTACTTCACTACCAAAGTTGTTCATCACTGTCACGGTCTGTCCAGAATCCTCTACTAAGAGGAACATTTCACTCAAAGTTCCTGCTGAAAAGGAAATCCTATGGTGGCTATATTTTATAACACACAGTCCTCACTGTCTCCTGGCATACCTGATTGGGCCAGGAGTGCAGCCTGGCCGTAGGTAGCAACGCTTATCAAGGTTTGGCAAAAATGGTGAGGTATGGCAGCCAGGTTCCTCCTTGTAGGAATCTGATATAGGAAACAGTGACAGGGCAAATGCTAGCAGTGGGATTAGAGCTGAAAGGATCTGTGAATTAGTTGAAGTTCTGATAGTCAAGGGACCAGCTAAAGTTAGGGGAGCAGACAGTAGAACTGAAAAGAAGCAATGAGGTGGAGAAAAGGGCAGAGAAAAGCAGAGTTGCTAAGAGCATGTGATACACAGGACAGAGACAGAGCATTTACACTCTGGATGGCTTTCCATTTCCAGGCCACACTATTGAGTGTCTTACAAATCAACAGTGGGGAGGAATAGAGCTGTCCTTGTCTATAATTTGGCAGTGGAGGGAACTTTTGCCTAAGCAACAGAAAATGAGCCACCATCAGCTGAAGATGGAGTTAGGGCTTTCACTGGGAAAATCCTTGGCTCTGCAAACATGCCAATCGATGGCTGTGTCCACACAGAGCTGAAGCATACATAACATGTCTACTAGGACCTATAGACTTTTAGATCTATATCTAAAATTCATAATATATTGACAGAATGGGAGTAAGCTTCTGAGTCTAGGAGCACTTTCTTGGCTAGATATCAAAGGTTGTTAATTCAGCTGGTAAAGGATACACTCATTACTACTCATTGGGTTCCAAACACCAAGAGTAGCCCCATAGGTACTTTCTTCTACCTATTGTTTTGATCTCTAAACACAAAGAATTATGTACAAAGCCAAGTATTATGAGTTTGAGTCTCAAACAGGGCACAGAAGCCTTTATTTTCAGTGAGGTATTTTATATGTCAGAGCACGTTCAATACTTATTAAATAAATCAATAACTAAAAGGAGTACTGCTACCCAGTTCCTTTGGAAAAACATCTTCCTAAAAATGTGCCTGTTTAAGAAAAGACGCATTAAAATGCCAAACAAGCTGCTTAAAGTAGCATGAAAGTGTAAACAAGGAAACATAATATTTACTTCTGAAGAAGCATGTGTTTAGACGAACCCAGAGGATTCTAAGGCTGCATTCAAAAGAACATTCGAAGATGGCAGACTGAAAGGGTGTGGATCAGACTCTTTCATTTTTTTTTTTTTTTCCAAATTTTGGTTGCATTTATTGATACATAGTATTTATTTATTTATTTATTTTTTGGCTGCGTTGGGTCTTCGTTGCTGCATGTGGGCTTTCTCTGGTTGTGGCGAGTGCAGGCTACTCTTTGTTGTGGTGCACGGGTTCCCATTGCAGTGGCTTCTCTTGTTGTGGAGCACGGGCTCTAGGCATGCGGGCTTCAGTAGTTGCAACATGCGGGCTCAGTAGTTGTGGGCTCAGTAGTTGTGGCTCACAAGCTCTAGAGCGCAGACTTCAGTAGTTGTGGTGCACGGGCTCAGCAGTTGTGGCTCGTGGACTCTAGAGCACAGGCTCAGTAGTTGTGGTGCATGGGCTTCGTTGCTCTGCGGCATGTGGGATCCTCCTGGACCAGGGCTCGAACCCATATCCCCTGCATTGGCAGGCGGATTCTTAACCACTGCACCACCAGGGAAGTCCCTCTTTCTCTTTCTGTAGGACCTGAAGACATTGCAGAATCAAAAGCCACTAGCTACTATAGGGCTGGAAATGAAAGCTGCAGAGAGACTGTGGCCTCTGCCCCGTGTGATTGTGGCACATGATGTTGAACTGACACTGTGCCCAGTGCCCAGTGTGGACAGGGCAAGTCTCTCACAAGCACAGTGCAGACCAATTCTGCATCATGTGAACTTACCAGAAGTAGGTCTTTGCCTTGTTCATCAATATCTGTTACAAACTTCTCAATTGGTTGAGGAGATTTTGAGTGAAAAGCCTGCCTGGGGAGGGCAACATCTCTAGGCCAGTCCTCTTCTCCCGGGAGTCCAATTACGCTACAAAAGAACCACAGGTGAATCTAAGCATTAGCTGCTGTGCTGAAGCTATTTTTCCACCAATTCTAGAAGAAGGTAAAGCCTAAGGGGCAGGCATGGGGGACACAGAGCCTCAGGAGTTCATCACATGTATGACTGGCAGGACTCTCATTTCTCTCTGTCCTACTGCAATACGGTGATCATGGCAGGGTAATCAGGTACTGCAATAGGGTAATCTCACAGGAGAACTGTCAGAACCACTGGGAAGAGATAAGAGATTACTCTGGGGGAAGACACAAAATGTAAGAGACCATGCAGAACTGGAAACTATTGTATCACCAATAAGCCCTGAAATACTGACAGAGCAGGACCTATATATTCAAAGGAGACCCGCATGGGCATATCATATTTTCCTTTATGCCCAGGAGTGCTTTTCGTGCTCTGATCAAACACTCCTGTACTGACATGCCTTTATGGTACTCATCTAACATGATTTGTTTACACATAAATTTGGTTGCATTTTTGGTTAAAGAATAATTCCCCACACAGTAATTACATAAATCAGAACCAGACCAAAATAATGAGGCTAAAAGGTATGGTAGTCCTATGTTATGCAATACCATTTTATAATTTAATATCAAATTTGACTTACATAATTTAATTTACATATTTTATATAACTATTTTATGCTATTACAAAGTGAGCAAACAATTAATAAAAACAGTATCATTTATGTTCCCCCTGAAAACCATCCTGGGATCAGAAAGGTAGAGAGAGCATCAGGTGATACAAAAACAGCAGAGGCTGTTTAGTAGACAGACTATATGATTATTCAAATACTGAGCAAACTCTTTTGACTACAGTTAGAAAAGGTGCTGGCCTGCATTGTCATCTTCTTGGCCTGCACTCGCTGGGACTAAGGCCCAGGGGATGTCCTCCTGAACAAGTGCTCCAGGAGCAGGAACATGTGGTGGTAAATGTCACAGGATCTCTGTAGGGCTTTGTTCCCCTTCCCTCACCTCAACAGAGCCCAGGTAACAGACCTCACCTGGGAAGAGCAGACACCTATCACTGGGTGTCTGGGGAAAGACACAGTAATCCTACTGCTGTCAGACATGTGGGGAGAGCCAGGTTATTGAGGTAGATAAAAACAGACTCATGGACATGTTTACGGAACAGATGAATGGAAATGACAACTTGAGCAACATACTAATTTGTTTAATAGCAAGATCTAGAATAAGAATAAAAAGAGGAAAACAAAAACATTACCATTTATTATTTAAAAAAAAGTGTGTGTGTTTGGATAGAATGGGACAGGCAGAGGAAGAACAGAAGAATGCTTACTAAATAACTTTAAAAAATTGTCTTTCAGTCATTTTTGGCCTTTTAGCCATTTTTATATCAATATTTTTGCATATTATCACCAGTCACCTAGAAATCGATTATAACAACTCTCAGTACAAGTTTAAAATCTTTTTTATTTGGAGTTTTGAATATATTTATATTGAGTTAAATCTGGCAATGTGGGCAGCTGAATGCCAAAAGCTCTCAGAAAAACAATGTCCCTGTATGTATATGTGTGATGTATACATACATACATACATATACATACCTGTTTATATAAATAACTTATAAAAGTGTTCTTAAATCTACCACCTCCTGAGACATGTAGGTCAGGTATTATTATTTCCATTATATAGATGTGGAAACTGAGGATGAGGAATAAAATGAACTGCCAAATTCACACATAGTTCAGCCCAGAGCCTGGAGCGAACGTATTCCAAATCCAGTATTTTGTTTCCATTTAACTATGACTCTGCTCTTAAAAATGCTCTAAAATGTCACAGGCTAAAAGCATTCAGTTTCACTTTCAAAGTACTTACTGTTCTTTGAAAGTATAAATCTTCCGAAACACAGAAACAGTTTTCCCCTTAAGAGAATGTGAATATGGCTTTCTTTTCAAAAATATTCAGTTTAATATCCAGTGTGAACGTTTATGGCCTCTATATGAGTGTTGTCAAATTCTGATAGGTCCATTAAAAAGGGCTTGCATCAAATTTCAATATTTGGACAGAGCTGAATATAAGCCTTAAAAGTTGACATTTGTACTGGAAAGACTGACAAAGCACAAAACCTATAAATGGCAGTGATGGCTGAGACAGAAATCATTTTTCAAGTACTTCAGAAGTGACACTAGGGTGCAGCATTGTCCCTCTACTCTCTGCCAAAGCAATGAATACATTCAGAGGAAACAGAATATAATTTCAATGAAACAATGCCAGAAACCAAGAAGTAAAATCTAAAGGCACAAAACATATCAAACTTTATGGCTTCTTTTCCGCTGGCAACCTGGGATCTTAGGCCTTTGCCAAAAGTGGAAATGGCTTTCCCTTGGAAGCAAGTCAAACGTGCTCCTCAAAGGTTCCTTCTGGTCCATCCCACTGGCTTCACGTACTAAAGGGCACCAGCAGTGTTAACAAGATTGAAGACGTCGGTGCTAGAGGTGGACAGAACGCCCAGGTGGAGTCAGCAAGGAAAAGCAGGTGAAGGACGGTCAGTGTCTGGCAAGCTGGCTTCAGTCAAGATTGTTCTTACTTTTAACAAGAGAGTCACTGGTATGCCTGACTTTCACAGTTCCCTCTTCACAATCACATGCACACAAAATATATTCAACAGGGATAGGGAAGAACAGATGGGAGTTCATCACTGAATGATCAAAGAACGTGACACCCAGAAGCAGAGAGTAATGTGAAAGTTTGGTCCTGAATTCGTCCATCTTACAGAGCGGACAGTAGCAGTGGCAGAAGCAGCCGTTGTGGCAGCTGCCCTGGACCCAGGAAGCCCCCAGACAGTAAAACTAGCAAATGTTTTCAGGCCTTAAAGCCACTGGGTTCTGACTCAGCAGTGACTCTGGCACTAACAGAAGCCTATTGGAGCTGCTTCCGGTCACTGAAAGAACAAACTCAGGTTCCGGATTTATTCCGACTGTTTTAAGCAGTCATGCATGAGAAAATAGTGTTAAAAAGAATGCTTTTCTTTAGGGGGACTTTTCACCAGTTTTACAGGCTGCAAATATCATAAAAATTACTAGGATGCCTATAAAATGGTACAGAGCAATGATCAGGGCTATTTTTGGTTCTAGAACTCCCACTTTCTTCCTACTCCACCCGAATCCTGATGGGACTTGGCAACCACACAGATCCCAAAAGGTTGCTGTACTGCATGCTCTGTGAGAAGAAAAGCCTCTTCTTCCCATTCTAGACACATGAAAGCGTCCATACTCTCACATGCACAAACATGTACGCTAATGGAACTCTGAAAATCATCAAGGAGCTATGTCACAGACAATTGGACCAAAGAATTCGAGCACAAGAAAGCCTTAAAGTTTCTTTTCTCAGGCGAAGAAGTTAAGGAACAAAAAGGTTAAACAATTAATGATGAATTATAATAATAGCTAACATTGTTTTAAAGCATCTACTATGTACCAGGCACTATGTAAGTCTTCTACCCGGTGTTTTAAATGACTTTTTCAAGACCGCACAGTTATTTAGCCACAGGCGTAGGATTGAAACCTAGGATTCTCATCTCCTTTTTCAGTGTTCCAAAGAAAAATGGATTGTGTAGCATACCATCCTTTGCCCAGGAAGACAAAACAAAACAATGTAAAACCAACCTGGATGACTACAGGATACTCAATGGGGACAGGAAGCCCAGTGGGTAAGGATGGGTTACCTGGTCATTGAGCGCCCCACCTCTGAGTGGAAGCATCTGAAATGACCCCAAGCAGACAACACAGCTGAACTTAAAGAACTGGAGCTCAGCCAAGCAGAGAAAGGGCAGCTGTCAAAAGATCCACATGAGCAACATAAAAGCTTCCAGAGCAGAGCAATCAGGCCACAAGGCATGATGGGCTCTGCACAAAACAGCAGACGTCTACCATGTCCCCACTCACCACACAAACAGTAACATTGTCTGCAGCAGCAGCAGCTTGGGGTAGGAAAGACAAGAGATAAACATATTACATGAACGTCAGAGGAAGGTCACTGTAATGTTTTAATGCTACAGACACAGATGTAAAATTACAGTTAATACTTACTCCAAGATTTTTCCTAGTTGATCAACATCTGAACTTCCACGAAAAAGCGGCCTGAAAGAATAAAGATACATATTAAACAAGGAATTTTTTCTGGTTACATTTCAATCATACTTGTCTTGATCATTATTTAACAGGAATCAAAATATTCTTTGTGTGGGGAAGAAGTAACCTTTGGTAAATGAAGGTTTTTCTTGCATTCCCCTTACGGTAAGATCTCTTATGAATATCTGGCAGTGCCTGACTCCCATACTTGAGAATTCTGGGTAACCTATTCTCAGTCATTGGAACAACACCGCCACCGTCATATACAGGCCCTGGCTTCAAAGTTCTACTTAACTTTGTGGCAGGCTGGAACACATCACTATCATAGGCTCAAACCAAAGGTATGTGGAATTCTTTGATATTATTCTTGGTCAGATCCTTCTCAGAGCACCCTTCCTTTTTTTAATTGAAATATAGTTGACTTACAATATTGTATTAGTTTCAAGTATACAGCAAAGTGATTCAACTATATATATACATATATGTATATATCTACATATATATTTAGATTCTTTTCCATTATAGGTTATTAGAAGACATTGAATATAGTTCCCTGTGCTACACAGTAGGTCTTGTTGCTTATCTATTTTATGTATTGTAGTTTGTATCTGTTAATCTCATACTCCTCATTTACCCCTCCCCTCTCTTTCCCCTTTGGTAACCATAAGTTTGTTTTCTGACAGAGCACCCTTGCTTTTTTTTTTTTTTTTTTAACATCTTTATTGGAGTATAACTGTTTTACAATAGTGTGTTAGTTTCTCCTTTACAACAAAGTGAATCAGTTATACATATACATATGTTCCCATATCCCTTCCCTCTTGCGTCTCCCTCCCTCCCACCCCCCCTATCCCACCCCTCTCATGGTCACAAAGCACAGAGGTGATCTCCCTGTGCTATGTGGCAGCTAGCTTCCCACTACCAAATTTACATTTGGTAGTGCATATATGTCCCTGCCACTCTCTCACTTCGTCACAGCTTACCCTTCCCCCTCCCCATGTCCTCAAGTCCATGCTCTAGTAGGTCTGTGTTTTAATACCACTCTGCTATCACAGTACTTCCTCACAGGTCTCTCTCCTTCCACTTGTCCTGAATGCTGCAGTGAGCTACCTATGGGTCTATTTTTCTGATTATACCACTTCCCTTTCTCCCAATTTTATGGTAGCTAACAATCACAAGTTCAAAATCCTAACTCTGGGCTTCAGAGGCAATTGTGAACACACAAGACTCATTATCTATACTGAGCATTTAACTGACAATTAAATGAACTCATTTGGTGACATTTCTGGCATTTTCTTAAGTAGAGATCAGGGAGTGTTCTAGGTTTGCCCCTAACCTTTGGCTTGGTACTTTACCTGAACAGGTGCTCAGTTAATACACATCTTATTTGATTTTACATATACCCATGGTACACATGTAAATGTTCCCTAACTCCTTGCTCAACAAATGACATAAAAAAGTATTTTTCAACAATAATGTGTTTTAAAAAATATGTGCAGCCTATTATCAGAGATCATGTTTTAGAAATATTATATATCAATTTATAAAGCCTTAAACCAGACCTCTTAAATATTTTTTATACACAATGAATGAACTTGCTATATATGCTATATATGGAGACTCCTACAAAGTCATGGCATTTCAGTGGCTAGGAGACACTGAACCATACTTTCTATTCAGGCCATGATTCTTGAAGGTGGTTATTTTCAAATGAAGTGGAAAATAATTTACTTGTGTAAATGTTATGGTTGGACTGTGTCCCCCCGCCCCATGCCCCCAATTCACATTGAAGCCCAACCCCAGTGCCTCAGAATGAGGGCCTTTAAAGTGATGGGTAAGTTCAAATGAGGCCATTAGGGTGGGCCCTAATCCAATCCAAACCAGAGGCATGTGTGCACACAGAGAAATGATCACGTGAGGACACAGCAGGGAGGTGAGCCAAGGAGAGAGAACTCAGAAGAAACCAAACCAGCTGACACCTTGATCTTGGGCTTCCAGCCTCCAGAACTGAAATTCTGGACAGAAATTCAGAGAAAACAAATTTCTGTTGTTTAAGCCACTTAGTCTTTGGCATTTTGTTATGGCAAACGCTAGAAAACTAATACAGACATCACTAATGCAGCCAAATTAATAAAGAATTATGGAGTTGGATTCTAAAAGACATCTAGACAGGTCTTGAAAGATAGCAAGGTGAGAAGTGAAAGTTTTAGAAAAGTTAAACAATGGAATCTTAACAGCTATTATTTATAGGGCACTGGTGTTGTACCTGACATAGTGCCACATGCTCCCCAAACATTATATCATTTAATTCTCACAAAAACTCCAGGAGCAAGGTAGTATTATTATCATCCCTATCTTCTGATGAGGAAACTGAGGACTGGAGAAGTTTCATGACTTACCTAAGGACACATAACAAATTGCAGACTTAAAATTCAAGCCAGGTCTGCCTTGCCCCAAAGCCTGTATGCTTCATTATTATGTCATAATACTTTTATTTTGGTTACTAATGTTCTCTGCAATCACAGTCACTTTAGCTGAGCCTCTGGGGTGAAGTAGCACAGGGACCCTGTCAAGAGCACTTTGTAGAGAACATGTGTCTCATAAGCGGGTGCCTATGGGATTCTTACTCAGATGGCTTTGCAAGTGTCTAAATGTCTTTAAAGTCTTGCTCTACTTTAACAAGGAACAAAGCAATTCACCAGATTGAGGCTCTCTAGTCTCTCCACAAACTAACTGATGATGGCCCTTCCAGATCTTTAAATCTTCCTACAGCCCAATCCTTTATAGCTGTTTAGCTCACACATCTTAACTGATGCACCATTTTAAAATTCCTTCCAAAGCATAGAACTCGGGTTGCAAAGAATCAACAGTTCTCTTTCTCTTCACACTCATCCATTTTTCTTAATATTAAAGTATGAAATTATTGGGACTTCCCTGGTGGTGCGGTGGTTAAGAATCCGCCTGCTAATGCAGGGGACGTGGGTTCAATCCCTGGTCTGGGAAGATCCCACATGCCGCGGAGTGACTAAGCCCGTGCACCACAACTACTGAGCATGCGCTCTAGAGCCCGCAACTACTGAGCCCAAGTGCCACAACTACTGAAGCCCGTACACCTAGAGCCCGTGCTCCGCAACAAGAGAAGCCACCACAATGAGAAGCCCGCGCACCGCAACGAAGAGTAGACCCCACTCGCCGCAACTAGAGAAAGCCTGCGCACAGCAACGAAGACCCAATGCAGCCAAAAATAAATTTAAAAAAATTAAAAATAAAATAAAGTATGAAATTATAAAACTAAATATAGCCGGCATTATGAGGTTTGGGAACAAACACAAATGACCCTTTCTTGTTAAGCAAGTATCTCAAATGGCTGGAGTGGTGAGTGTGCCAGGTCAGTAAGCACACAGGGAACAGAGAGCATCAGTTTAATCTGCTGAGCTGGTTAAGTCGCTAGGTAAACATGCCAAGCCCCTCACCCTTCATGAAGAAGACTGGTATCCACAGAAGCATGAGTGAAATTACTTGTGAGGATTATGGAGCAGTTTAAAATAAATATGTTGGCATGGCTATCGGGAAACAAACAAAGCAGACTAACTTGAATGGATGTTTCCAGGCAAAGGCGTAAGAACATCTCTTTCCTGGGGTGGGCACTGAGACCCCAGCCTGAAGCTCAGCTGCAGCAGTGGCTCATGTCCCTACTGTTTTGGTTTTGAGCTCTTTTCTTGTTTTTGTCCCTTGGCAATATTCTAACTTTTTTGCTAGTTCTGCTATGCATTTAAGTTTGCTCTATTTTATCTTACATTTGCTACATGTTTTAGCAGAGGACTTTCAAGTCATGTGGTCTACCATACTGCAAGAGCCTGAAGTCGTATCTCTATTGGTTGGACTTGGCCCACAAAAAATGAAATGTGCCTGCCATCCCTGAGTTAGGACTGGCCCATCAGTTTGGCTTCCTTTAATGAGGGCAGCAAGCAGAAGGTCTGAATCATAACCACTCTTCTGTGAACACTCAGCAAAACCTGCTAGGGGATACTAGAAACTCAGAGCCTGCAATTCGGTGTAGAGCTCAGATTGCCTTTTGCCACCTTAGGAAGACTTGGTATGCGACTCTGGGGTCTATTAACTTGTCTTTGCAGCAAATGTGGGTTGGCTTGAGTTATAAGAACTACTGAACCCTGACTGCATGCAATTAGCTCCTATAAAATGGATCTTTGGATGCAAAGACATAGTCACAAGACAAGAGAAATGGGTCACGGGAAGGGGCAGCCAAAAATAAATTTAAAAAAATTAAAAATAAAATAAAGTATGAAATTATAAAACTAAATATAGCCGGCATTATGAGGTTTGGGAACAAACACAAATGACCCTTTCTTGTTAAGCAAGTATCTCAAATGGCTGGAGTGGTGAGTGTGCCAGGTCAGTAAGCACACAGGGAACAGAGAGCATCAGTTTAATCTGCTGAGCTGGTTAAGTCGCTAGGTAAACATGCCAAGCCCCTCACCCTTCATGAAGAAGACTGGTATCCACAGAAGCATGAGTGAAATTACTTGTGAGGATTATGGAGCAGTTTAAAATAAATATGTTGGCATGGCTATCGGGAAACAAACAAAGCAGACTAACTTGAATGGATGTTTCCAGGCAAAGGCGTAAGAACATCTCTTTCCTGGGGTGGGCACTGAGACCCCAGCCTGAAGCTCAGCTGCAGCAGTGGCTCATGTCCCTACTGTTTTGGTTTTGAGCTCTTTTCTTGTTTTTGTCCCTTGGCAATATTCTAACTTTTTTGCTAGTTCTGCTATGCATTTAAGTTTGCTCTATTTTATCTTACATTTGCTACATGTTTTAGCAGAGGACTTTCAAGTCATGTGGTCTACCATACTGCAAGAGCCTGAAGTCGTATCTCTATTGGTTGGACTTGGCCCACAAAAAATGAAATGTGCCTGCCATCCCTGAGTTAGGACTGGCCCATCAGTTTGGCTTCCTTTAATGAGGGCAGCAAGCAGAAGGTCTGAATCATAACCACTCTTCTGTGAACACTCAGCAAAACCTGCTAGGGGATACTAGAAACTCAGAGCCTGCAATTCGGTGTAGAGCTCAGATTGCCTTTTGCCACCTTAGGAAGACTTGGTATGCGACTCTGGGGTCTATTAACTTGTCTTTGCAGCAAATGTGGGTTGGCTTGAGTTATAAGAACTACTGAACCCTGACTGCATGCAATTAGCTCCTATAAAATGGATCTTTGGATGCAAAGACATAGTCACAAGACAAGAGAAATGGGTCACGGGAAGGGGCAATAGGCCTAACTGGAACTGGTACTCTCAGCTGACCAAGAGGTTGGTCATGAATCTGATCAAACTCTTAGAACCATCTATTCAGTTTTCAGCTGAAAAGTTGGAATAGTTTGTATGAGCTGGTTTTATGATAGTGGATGCTATGAACATAAGGAGCATGGAGAGGCACAATGGATTTAGAGGAGAGATGAAACCTTTCATCATGATGAACTCCTGGGTGTGCTATGGTGGAGTATGGAGACGTAAGAATAAGATCACCCTAAGGACCTTATTCTATCTTTAAATAAGGCTCTTTGGTAAGAAGTCTTGGCTGTATCAGGTATGTGTGCACCATGAACTGAAGAAACACACAGGACTGGTATTTTCATTGAGGTTATTTTGCATATTCTTCCTCCCTCATATTAGTTGAGCCAAAGAGGCTTCAATTCATATAATTTATGGCATATTTTAGGTGGAAAAATATGAACATAATCTTTGATTATATTCTTTGGTTTAGTGATGAGGGAGAGTTTAATTCTACTGCCTGGAATAACCGTATAATTGAGGGATGATTCGGCTAAAACACACACATGTATGAGTCCGACTTGGCTGGTTCTTTATTACCAAGACATAGAGCTGAGCTGGAAGGAAGTAGAGGGTTGAAGGAGCAAAATGGCGGAGAATAAAAGACACAGAAAGACTGAGACTGAGATACAGATGGCCAGATAGAGACAACCTGAGGAGGTTCACAATAACTTTAAACTCTGCTTCTTCCCACTGCCCAAGAATCTACCTCTCCTGGTAATCCTAGGATGTTAGGTACAGAGGCCCGGCACGGAGACGGAAGATGGAAGAGGAATGCTCTGGTATATATCATGAGACAGAGCCTCATCAAAGATAAAACATCATGCATTTTTAGAAAAAGTCACTGCAGGGAGAAGATCCACAAAGCTATCCTATCTTGTCTGTTTTTAGACATAAGCCTCCCAGGTGACATACTTAGGAATTCTTTTAAACTAATTATTTAAAAATACAGTTAACAACAGGGATAGTCTATTGAAGGTAGTGAATCTGAAGGCTTTCTTTTTTTTTTTTTTTTTTTTTTGTGGTATGCGGGCCTCCCTCTGTTGTGGCCTCTCCCGTTGCGGAGCACAGGCTCCGGACGCGCAGGCTCAGCGGCCATGGCTCACGGGCCCAGCCGCTCCGCGGCATGTGGGATCCTCCCAGACCGGGGCACGAACCCAGTTCCCCTGCATCGGCAGGAGGACTCGCAACCACCGCGCCACCAGGGAAGCCCCAGGCTGTTTTTATAGTTCTAAAAAAATTCTTATATACACATTTTTGGGTTGGGGGGGTAAATAATAAAATGGAAAGATTACTCCTACTGAAAACATCCCAAAATGAAGACTGCAATTGCTTTACTGAATTAACACGTTAAAAAATCCTTTTATTATACCGAACATTACTGAAGGTCAGTAACTTTTATGCATTTTACTACATCAAAAACTACAATTAATCACTTCATTTAGATACTTTTCAGTAGTTTAACTGAGTGGCCGGGTAACAGCGCACAAACATTATCGCTAAAGACCTTTGTTGAATCTAAGTATCATGAATCCATTTCCCATTTTATACCTACATTTCTTTTCTCTTCCCCTTGCTTATGATCCTCATCTTCTTCAGAAGATGTTCTCCACAGTCTCTGGGACTTTTACATTCTATTGCAGAAACCCTCCTTCTGTCTGTCTCTCACGTCCCTGAGTCTCTTTCTATTATGAATTCCCACATAAACTCCAGAGGAGCCTACTGGATGGACTTCGCCATGCTACCCTTGGAAGGCAACTTATTTGACAAGGTAAGCAATATTTAGGGGACAATATCTGAAACTGAACATTGCTATGTTTTTACGAAAGAGGATTTTAGGTTATTTCTAAGTATTTTCCTCAAATATCTTTCTTCACCATTATACTTGATAATAGTTAATGCTGATAAAATAAACTCCATGAAACACATACATTTTCATGTATACATATGTTTGTTTTTTCTTTTTTCCTAACCAAAGGGAGATTCCTGCAAAATACAATGGCAAATTGCATTCATTTCAAACCACAGCAGAGTCATTTCTCTTCTCATCTCACCTTGGGCACTGCTGTGCCAAAACAAGTGTAGACATTGGGGTTTTAATCAAGGATTTCCCCAAGGCTTTATTAAATCTGTGAGAGGTTAAACCTTAACATCCCCCCTCCGCCCGCCAACATGTTGATTTTTCAGGATACTTGCCGGCTGGGGAGAGGGCATAGATTTTGGTGATAGGCTGTCCTGGGTGTGACCGAACCCCTACTCAGCCACTTCTCCCTGTACGACCTTAGAAAGTCATTTAGCCTCTTTGAACCTTGCTCGCTTCATCTGTAAAATGTCCAGTTTATAGTAGACCTATAATATGCGGCAGCTAGATATACACACTTTCTCACACTTATACATGGTAGATATTTCTGGTTCCTGGCCGCTATTACACACAGATGATAAGGTAAAATATTTTACAAGGTGAACAAGAAAGGAAGAGGACATTTGTCACTGTGTGGTGGGTGCTCAAGTCAAACTTAAACCTAATAGTCCTTCCTCTGGCGTCACTATATATATTCTCTACACCTGTTAGAATTCTTATACATTTAACATCAAGAAAAGAAAGAATGAATGTCAAAATTTCCAATAAAGATTAATTCATTTTGAATTGGCAATTCTGAATGTAGGTTTAGCAAAAAAACTCACTCACCATTGTCTTATCAGTGAAGTGAATTTGCTTGGGTCAAATTACAAAGGGGACCAAGTTTCGGACTCATGCCTTTTAGAACAAACAACTAAAAGAACATACAAATATTATTCATAATCTCAATGAACAGTGCAAAACAACATTTAAAAGTAGGGTATGTTTTCTAGCAGATGAGACGTGTATGCTGATATACCTGTTATAGAAAGGAAATGATTCATGCATAATGGAAGACGAAAGATTTTGTTTACTTACAGTACTTTCATCGTACTAAAAAGACGAGGAAGTCATGGATCACCCTATAGAACACCTCTGTAACCTGCATTTGAACTGCAGCTATGCTTTAGCTGCTATCTTTCTTGATTAGTAGAGGAATTTTCCATGTTCATAAAATGACCTTTCGAAAAATATTACCCAGGGGAATGTTTGCTTTTTAATACTTGTAACCCATGTTCAGTTCCAAAGCTGTTATCTGTTAAGTTAAAAATGTCAATTTATCACCTTACAATTACCACCTATTCAAATAACCAGATTAAGCAGAAAATCAATTAATTGATTTACTTTGTAAACACTATAATCGAGTGATCACCTACTAAGCACAAAGGGCTGCATTAGGTGCTAGGAGGTTATCCCTCCCTCCCGCCCCCGCCCAAATAAATATTAAATATAAATTAGATTGTATAATGTATGGTCTTAATATATAATAAACAGGGCTTCCCTGGTGGCGCAGCAGTTAAGAATCTGCCTGCCAATGCAGGGGACACATGTTCGATCCCTGGTCTGGGAAGATCCCACATGCCACGGAGCAGCTAAGCCCGTGAGCCACAACTACTGAGCCTGTGCTCTAGAGCCTGCGAGTCACAACTACTGAGCCCACGTGCCACAACTACTGAAGCCTGTGCACTTAGAGCCCATGCTCCGCAACAAGAGAAGCCACCACAATGAGAAGCCCGCACACTGCAACAAAGAGTAGCCCCTGCTCGTTGCAACTAGAGAAAAGCCTGCACACAGCAACGAAGACCCAACACAGCCAAAAATAAATAAATAAAATAACTAAATTTTAAAAATATATAATAAACATACATTTAAATTATAATATATATTTTATAAATTTATATTATAATAAAATAATTATATATTTATATAATAGTATAAATTCATTATAAATTTATATTAAAATACAAATTTATAACTTTATAAATAAATATACATACCTATACTACATACTACCATAATGATCCTTGCTTCCACAGGAGACAAGATATACAAATGCAGGGTCATGAAGTAGAGAAGTTTCTCTAATTTTACTGGTGGGAGCCGAAAGCCCAGGGCAATCGTTTAATCTTTACTAGAGTGTTGGGAGGTGGTCTGATTAACCTCCTTTTATCAATGAGAAGTAAAGTAACTGATTCGAGGAAACACAGCCCAGTAAGAGGCTTAGCTGGTCTGTGTGACTCCAATGAGCAGCAAATAGAAGCAGTGTTTTAGAAAGATTAATATGACAGAGGTTCACTGGGTCAGTTGGCCGGGATGGAGATGGAGCTGGGGATGCCAATGAGAAGGCCAGGCCGTGAATGAGATGACAAGGACCTACACTAGGTGGACAAGGAAATGGGCCGGGATGCAAAGATGTTTAACAGAAGGGGATCAGAACTTCATGAAAGACTGAATAGGACTTGGAAGGAGAAGCATGATTTGAAGTTTGCATTACTAGTAAAGCCAGGCTGAATGAGAAAGGTGGGGAGAGGGTGGTGGGGGACAGGGAGGAGGAAATTGGAAGATAATTAATTTAGTTTTGGATGTGTTCCTTTAAATAAAAATAACATATAAAATAAAAAATATGCAAAAAAAGGTAGTTAAGTACACCTAGACATACACCCAAGAGTATTGAGAGCATATGTCCTTACAAAAACTTGTATGTGAATGTACATAGCATATTCATATTCATAATAACCAAAAAGTAGAATGAACCCTAATGCCCATCAGTTGATAAAGGGATAAACAGAATGTGGTATAGCCATACCATGGAGTATCATTCAGTCATAAAAAGGAATGAAGCACTGCTGCAACATGGATGACCCTTGAAAACATTATGCTAAGTAAAAGAAGCCAGTCACAAAAGACCACATTGTATGATTCCATTTATTGGAATCCATATATTCCAATATATAGAAGAGGCAAATCTATAGAGTCAGAAAGTAGATGAGTGGTTGCCTAGGATGGGGGCCTTGTGGGGAAATGAGGAGTGACTGCTAATGGGCATGGGGTTTCTTTTTAGGGTGATGAAAATATTCTAACATTGACTGTGGTGATGGTTGCACAACTCTCTGGATAGACTACTCTAAAAATCATTGAAGTGTGAAATTTATATTGGTGAATTGTATGGTATGTGAATTATATGTCAATAAAGCTGTTTTAAAAAAAGTAGTTTAGAAATTATATTTCCAAGCAAACATTACAGATTCAGGACAGTTAAAATCTGCTAAGAAAACTGCTTTAGGCCTAAATATATGAAAGGCTTAAGTACATCGTATTGTAGTACAGTGACAAACATTTATTCTACCATATATTCAATCAAGTACCTGTTTGGAGAGATGTGCTCTGAAAGTTCTGAATAATCTACTAATATGATCTGAATCTCCCCAAACACCTGATTTATCAGATTAGGATTAAATAATAAACCCCCAAAATGTGCATGGATAAAAAAAGACCGTCTTAAAAATCATCTTATGCTTTCCTCTGGATGGTGAGATTATGGGTGATTTGGTTTTTTTTTTTCCTGCATTTTTCTATTATTCTGTACTCACCATTTTATGAGCATCAGTTAGTTTTAAAATCAGAAGGAAAAGGTCACAACACGGCTACTTGCCATATACTGCATGTACGTGATCTGTTCACCTCACTTCTTCATTCGCCACTCCTGTGCCAATCCACTTCTATTCCTCACTTACTTGCTGATCTCTACAGCCAAAATCGGAAGCTCCCTGAGGACAGGGTCAACCCTTACCTGCTTCTATATCTAGAGCACATAATGTTCTGTCCATAATTGGCACTCATTAAATACATACTCAATGGTTACTGTTCCTTCTATTGAGAAGGCTTTCCTCTCTCTTCTTTCCACAAGCTTCAGCCTCTCATGTCTCAAAATTTGCTTCCTTGGTTCACCTCTAGGTAATTCAAGTGTGAGCATGTGTGTTTGCACAGATACATATATATGAATAGATGTATACACCATCAGAGCTGAAACTGGATTTGATTTACATTGTTGTATCCATTTATGCTTTACCTGCTCTGTGGCATTAGACAATATGTGCAAATAATGGGTATTTAAAAACCAGGTGGTCTGACAATTAGTCCCCTAAATCTAAAGTCTTGTCAAAACCAGCAGAAAAGCAGCAAGAGGCATGTAGGATAGGAACTTTGCCCTCAGGGGCTTACTTTACCCAAGTATGCAGGACAGGGAAGGGCACCTTGGAAGACAAAGAAAGAGAAGTGTTGAGAGAAAGTGTAGCAAGGCAAAACAGAGAGTGAGGGATTAAAGAGGGTGTGGAGGGGAAAGAGGAGCTTGAAGGAAAGCAGTCCAGAAAGGAAGAAGGGCTGGTGGGAAAGAGCTCAGGAGAAAACAAATTAGAAGTCCAAGTAATAAAAGGGAAGGACTGGGGCAAAAAGAATCTGAGATGGAAGTTCTGTCACTGAGACATAGACTGACAGAAAAAAACCTCTACCAGGGAAGGAAGGTGCTACTTAACAGCAAAGACCAGATGAACACAAGTTAGAGAGTGCTGCCATATCTGTCCACAGCAGGGGACTCTGAGTCTGGTAATTTCCTTAAAAGTAAATAGCTGAATTAATTTTCACTTGTTACCAATTGTGAATAATTTATTTCTCCACAGAAGACTCATATTTACTGGACTATGAGTAACTTCCTTAAGAGAGAGAAAGAGAAAAAGAGGAAAACCCCAATGGTTTTCAATTCAAAATTGCCAATTAAAATTAAACTAGAGCTCACCAAACCACTTGAGATTTCTGAAACATTACAAAACTTACAAATTAATATATTTACTGATTTAGTCAATTTTATATATGACTCAAGAAGCCTCACTGGTCATTAAGATTAAAAAAATCATTTCTGATCACTTTAACAAATTTTGAGTATCTACCATTTGCCAGAAATCATTATTTCTTGTATATATTTATTTAATTAAAGAATTGCCTTTCTCTTCTCCCAGTGCTATTTCTTCCTGTCTTAGTCCACTTGGGCTGCTGTAACAATACCGTAGGCTGGGTGGCTTAAATGACAGAAATTTATTTCACAGCTCTGGAGACTGAGAAGTCCTAAATGAAAGCGCCAACATGATTGATTTCTGACGAGGACTCTCTTCCTGGCTTGCAGATGGCCACCTTCTTTGTTGCATACTCACATGGTAGAGAAAGAGAGAGTTCTCTGGTGTCTCTTCTTAGAAGGGCACTAATCTCATCATGGCTTCACACTCATGACCTCATCTAACCCTAATTAAATCCCAAAGGCCCCATCTCCAAACACCATCAAATTGGGGGTTAGGGCTTCAACATCTGAATTCTGGGGGAGAGGGACACAAACATTCAGCCTACAATACTTCCTTCTTCATGTTACTAAATACAATACCTTTCATACCTTTAAAATTAGAAAGCTGAGCAGGCATGTTCTGATCCAACAGGAGCAACAAACAGGATGTGTCTCATTCTGTGCCTGGGATTCAGGTATTCATTTAATAAACTTTCTGATAATTTTTCTTGCCAAATTACATGTTTATTACTCTTCCAATGCCTACCTTATCTCTTGCTCTCTAATCACGCTGCTCAGGGGAGTTCTTAAGGCAGGAAAGAAATGATTATGTAGTGGGCACTTTCTAAAGCCTGGGTTCCTAACCATATTATTGCATTTTCATTCCCACTCTAACCCTAAAGTCAGACAACTAGCAAGTACTAAATAACTTTGCATTTGAAACAAAGTTTGAGAACCAGAAAAAGAAATCTGAGTCAAATTTAAGAAGTGATATGTTGCAAGGGAAAAGCATCTGGATTAGTATTACTAATTACTAGGAAAATGAGGCAAGTCCAGGGTCTGGGACGTCCATGGAATCACCTCTCTCACTATGGGCAATAAGCTTCTTTAATAGTCAGACATCTCTGGTTCAATGCCTTGGGGAATGGTGTCTTCTGTCTCTTCACATAACCACAGAGCTTGGATGACCCTCCTCCTCCCATATGGAAATTCAAGCTGTAATAATACGCACTATATTTTAAGTTGGGCTTGGTATTGAAAACCTTTAATGACGACATGCTGTAAGATTATTTGGGGCAAGAGTGATGGTGGCGTGTAGAGACATAGAATGGATTATCAGAGATTACCAGGAACACCTGACAAAATCAGTGCCAGAGACTGATTAGTCAGGCTTTAATTACTTACTGGGCCCAGGGCTTATCAATTACCTTCACTCTGCAGAAATGTGAACTACAGCCATCACTTAAGCAAACTAGAACCTCACCATATCACATAATAATACCACCCTGTCCCACAATTCCTAGCCTTTCTTTATACTGTGCCTTCCTGGGAGAGAAAGAAAACCTATATCAGGGCTGCTGGTCCATGAGTGAGAACCTTAGCACCCATGTTCCTCAATACTGGCTATTTGGGTAGGGCACCCATGAAAAGGTTGAACAGATGGCCCAGTATGCCCAGGATGGTCCCAGTTTTAGCACTAAAAATCCTGTATCCAGGAAAACCTCTTTGTCCTAAGCAAACTAGGATGGTTGGTCACCCTGCCCAGGAGACCCAGTACAAGAAGTTATAGTAAAGGAAATTGGAAAAAAAAAAAAAAAAAAAAAAAGAAAGAGTAATCTTTAAAAAAGTGTTTTTGTTATTTCAGAGGATGGTTTTAAAATATTAGATAAGCATCTCTCAAAACAATAAGAATGAAGGTGGTCCAGATAGACAGATTTCATTCTTGTCTTTCCTAATAACTCACTGTTTTTATGCAGTAAGGGACTAGACCATTGGTAGCTCCCTCCACAAACCATAATTCAACTTGCTGTTCCTCTGTGTTAGCAAAAGACCTTGTAAAACCATATACATTTTGCCTAGGGAAAGAGCATTGCCTGTGGCTTAATCCACACGGTTAATGTAATAGTCTGAGGGAAGTACATGGTCTAAAGAGGAGACCACCAATAGAGACTGTGGTGGAGCTACTACACATCTAGGATGACAAAGAGAATTCATCTTGTCCAGTCTGACTGGTAGTAACAGGCTGTGAGCTAGGTTGAGAATGATTCTGAAGTGCTATATAGGTGCAGTAGAAGAGAGTACTGTGATTAATCAGCAACACATACCATGTAAAACAGACTAGCCACGTGAACCAAGGTGACACAGGTGAGCCAAGTTTTCTCTTTCTGATAGGCTGACATCAAAGCAATACACAAGGAGTAAAAGTTAGAAAACGTTAAAGTAAGCTTGTCTAATAGTGACATACTCCAATAACAAATATTACTTAAACTATGGTAACAAATATGTGGCTTTAAAAATCACTCTTACTGGGACTTCCCTGGTGGCGCAGTGGTTTAGAATCCGCCTGTCAATGCAGGGGACACGGGTCCGATCCCTGGTCTGGAAAGATCCCACATGCCGCGGAGCAACTAAGCCTGTGCGCCACAACTACTGAGCTTGCGCTCTAGAGCCTGCAAGCCACAACTACTGAGCCTGCATGCCTAGAGGCATGCTCCGCAACAAAAGAAGCCACCACAATGAGAAGCCCGTGCGCTGCAACTAGAGGAAGCACGCGCACAGCAACGAAGACCCAACTCAGCCATAAATAAATAAACAAACAAAACAAACAAACACTCTTACTTTTAATCTTTGAATCCACTGGTCTTGTCTTTGACACAGCAATTTTGCCAAAGAGAGTTTTATGGGCTCTAATGTGGGTGTGTCTCTGAGTAGATAATTATGATCACCTCTATGCTCATATGCATATGCTCTCTCTTGCAAACACTCTAATATTGACATCAGCCAGCTGTCAGCAAAATGATGCATAATCCAAGGCTAAAAGTTTTAATGTTGATTTTGGGGGAACATAATCACTAGGAATTTTCTGCAACAGACATGTCTGTTGGTTGAAGTGGCTTATTTTTTTTTAAAAAGCAGCTTTGCTCAAGAGGGAACCAAAAGTATCACTCATACAGTATTACAAATGACCCAAAAATATCCTCAAATTGGATTCAATCATCAGTTAAAAATACTTCAAACAGTGGAAAACTGATTTTCTCATTTTTTCCTTAAAAAAAAAAAATCTGGTTAGCGTACAAACATGGGCACTGGTCATTGAATGTCAGTGAGGTTGTCTACATGTTTCTAGTACTGAGAGATTAATGGGATCAGTCAACAAAAGTTAGCATTTTTTTTCTCAGGATAAATTTTTACTGACCTAAGAGCCAGCTTAATTTTTTTAAAAGGCTTACTTATTGCATTTATATTTTTAATGATGGGTGGCTACTTTAAAAAATAATTTTTCTGATTATGAAATATATATGCATTGTAGAAAGTCTGGAAAATAGAGAAAAGTAAAAAGAAGAAATAACCGCATCATTTCTTTTCTCTTTTTAGATGCAAATGGATTAGATGGGATCTCTAAAGGTCTCTTCTCTTTCAAACAAAGATGGCACCATACTCCAGACCAGGATTGGAATTCTGGCTGTACAGGCCTTGGTTTGAATAAGAACAAAAAGACAAGACAGTGGTTAGCAGTCATAACAAAGCTGGGACTGAATATGACTCAAGACTCTAGGAAGAAAAAAATCAAGGACATATTAAAAAAATGTTACTTGTACACACATTTCTACACACCCTTTTAGAGTTTATATCTTACAACAAGGAGCAGGAAAACCTTTCCCTTTATTCTTTCTAAATGGTAAAGACAACTGGTATCCTGTATGAATATAATATTACTATCCAGAACATTTTGGGTAGAATCCAGTAATGTGTGATAACTCAACAATTCAGCACAGGAAGCAAAGCCCACAACATTCCTTAGAAATTTCACAGACTATCTAGACAGAACAGACCCATTTGAATAGGATTTTTTTTCAGTGATATTTGAAGAATGCAATTTTTCATGGTGGACATAGTGGGTTTGTGACAGTTGCAAATTCAGATAGGAATAAAACACAATTAAATGTTTCATACTCTTGCGTTATGCTTCCACAGATCTTATTTCTACATGGGTCAAACAAAGGAAAGTTGGTGTTTGACAACTGTGGATGACTCATCAGAGGAAGTTCTTACCATATGGATGTGCTTGTTGAAATAAAGCTGGTTAACAAAGCCAGCCTTTTTTTCTCCCTGTGGGCCAGTGAGGGTTTCATTTTAGGAAATGGAAGTGTCAATGTGGACAAACTGTCCTGAAGTATTTATAGCATAATGTGTAGTTTCTTTAAACTGCCTTTGAACAAAGAGTATGTGAAAGGAAAACAAGATCTGAATTTCTTTCACTTGTGCCATCTGAACTATATTCTGTTTATAAAACCCATGTAGTGGGCTTCCTTGGTGGCGCAGCGTATAAGAATCCACCTGCCAAAGCAGGGGACATGGGTTCGATCCCTGGTCTGGGAAGATCCCACATGCTGCAGAGCAACTAAGCCCGCGAGCCACAACTACTGAAGCCCCCCTGCCTAGAGCCCGCGAGCCACAACTAGAGAACGCCCACATGCAGCAATGAAGACCCAACACAGCCAAAAATAAATAAATAAATAAAAATTAAAAACAACAATAACAACAAAAAAACATGTAGCACTGTCATGTACATAATGTGATAGGAAAGTGGTACAGCTACACTGGGATGTGCTAGTGGTTTCCCAATTAATTTTAAGAGCTCTTTATTCATTAAGGATGTTATGCCTTTGTCATATTCATTGCAAACAATTTCTCCAAGATTACCATATGCTTTTTAACTTTGCCTGCAGTATTTTTATTTTTTGATGAACAGAAGTTTTCAATTTTTATATAGTCAATATAATATTTTTATATTGCAAAAATATAATAATATTTTTCTTTGTGACTTTTTAATGCCTTGAAAGTTTATCTCCATTTTAGGGTCATCAATATTTTCTATAGTTTCTTTATCCTTTTTTTGTTTCATTACTAATATTTAAGTCTTTAAGCCATCTGTTACTTGCTCGGTGGTAAAGAATAGAGAGAATCTAATCAGATTACCATTTTTTTCCCCCAACGAGTCGACCAGTTACCTTATCTTATTTGTTGAACAAGCTATTCTGACCTCCAGGATTTGTGATTTATGATAAATTATATCACTTCCTAAATTGGAGTTTTTTCTTGGGCTCTCTATTCTGTTCCATTAATGTCTGTCATTTCTTCTGCTAGAACCAAATTTTTTTATTATTGTAGCTGCATAATGCATTTTAGTGTTTGGTGGTAGGAGGTTCCCTTTATAACTTTTTTCAAACAATTCTTGGCTATTTGCACCAATTTAGCTCTTCCAAATGCATTTTAGAAAATCCTACTGGGATTCTGATTGAAGTTGCATAAACCTATAAATTAATTTGGAAAGATCTTGTATTCTTTGAATAGTCAATCTTCTCAGGAAAATGTAGTATCTTTCCAATATTCAAATATTCTCTACATCTACATAGTAGGTCTTTTATATCTCTCAATCAAGTTTTATAGTTTTCTTGATATGGGTCCCTCACATTTGCTTACATTAATTTACATTTTTTATTATTACTGGGAGTGAGATGGAGCTGCTTCCAACTGGAGAAACTGTTGCTCTTTTGTCTAAGGTCATGATCCTGACTGTTCTCTTGAAGCAGGGATTACCTTAGATTTGAAAAGTGGAAGCAGAAGGAAAAGAGGGACATGGGGGGGATGGTTTATATGCAAAGCATGAAGACTGTGAACCTCTCAGAAAGGCTCTAAAGGTTAAAAAACATGTAACCAAAAGCACCAGACGTTAGTGAAAAAGAGAAATGGTGCGCTAATAAGAGCTCAGAGTGATGACTCATTGCATTGGATCATCTCTGGGAAACCACCTACTAAGCAGAATTTAGCAGTTAAGGTGTTATTTTTGGTGCATGGTTATGGCTACTTCCTCTTGGGAAAAAAATGGTTAAACCCTAGCCTCCTAAATACATGAAAATGGTCATCCTGGCAGACCAACCTGTCAGGTAATGATGCTATTTCTAGAACCGGGCAAGGCTGTGTCCCCTGTAGAGCCTTCTTCAGAATAAGACAGAAGCACTGAGCCATGTGCAATGGAAAGCAGTATATAATCCAGGAGACAGAAGACCCAGCTCTTAATGTTGGCTCTGTAACTGATTAACAACTCACTGAGTGCAGGCAGGCCAGCCACTTAACCTCTGCTCATCTGCTAAAGAATGGATATCACAGCTTCTCTCCCACTGTATACCACAGATGTGCTGCAAAAATAATAAACTAGGTGGACAAATCAGAACTGCTGGGAAGTAAAATTAGCTCTTCAGTAAAAGTAATGCCAATCAAGTAGCGAATATATTGGGAGTTTGGGACTAGCAGATGCAAACTATTATATATAGGATGGATAAACAACAAGGTCCTACTGTACAGCACAGGGAACTATATTCAATATCTTGTAATAAACCATAATGGAAAAGAATATGAGAAAGAATGTATATGTATAACAGAATTACTTTGCTGTACACCAGAAACTAACACAACATTGTAAATCAACTATACTCCAAAAAGAAAAAGTAGCAAATATGATGAACTCTAACTCATTCCAAGTTATTCCTTTTTGCTTCATACTGTATTATCTTCCATCCCACCCTCTCCCCCCGCCACCCCTTTCCCTACTGGCAGTTTCTTTTCCTTGTTTCATTATGTCTAAATATGGAAAGAAAAATTCAGTGCTATTATTTTGGCCCTACCTCTGGACCAAATCTCTGAATTTAATTTACCCATGATATTCTGCTGTGCTACTTACCAAGATCACTGGCTCAGAAAACTTTAAAGATGATGTAGTCAGGACAATGACAAATATTAGGGAAAATGTGTTTCCCTATTCAGTACCCATGGCAGTAAGGCTAATTGTTAGAGCATTCCTCTCTACCCCCACCAGCTGAGCTTGAATATGGTCTTTTCCTTATATTAATGAAGAAACTGAGGTCCTGCAAGATTAAATGACTTGCTCAAGGTTTCATATTTTGTTCATTCATCTGTTCATTTATTCATTCCTTCAGAGAATATTTACTGAGTGTCAGATGCTGTTCTGGATGCTAGGAATATGGTAGTAAATGAAATACCCTCTCTCTCTGAATGCATTAATAAACTGTTGTTAGAATGTTTATTTCCCTGATTAGTAGTAACTTTGAACACTTTTTATGCTCATTCACCATTGGTAATACTTCTATGAATTTCTACTTCTCAATTGCCAAACAAAGCCAGATAATTTTGCCTAATGAAATGGGATAGGAACGATAGGTAAGACATATTTTTCTAATCCTTACAAACAATCCTGAAGCACAGGCAATACTCTCCTCAATTTACAGATGAGGAAGCTGGGGCTCAGGAGGGTTTTGTAACTTTAACAGACACAGTCATATATGTGGTAAGTACAAAAGCTGGAATCAATATTCTTAATGATTTCTTATTGATATTATTATATCATATATTTAAATGCAATCTACCATAGCACATTTAAAAATATGTTACAAAAGAGATATTACTTAATTTATTTATGAAACAAATGAACTTATAAGAACAAGGAGGTTAAAGGCATATTCTAGTTATGATCTGTTTGCAGTACACACTCTAGAGAGGTACGACTCTATCCACCATGCATTTGACTTTACAACTACAAGAGAAGGACATCATGGGCATAAAGTTTTGTCAGTCATACAAAGGAAATATCTAGTAAAAAATATGTACAGTAATATTACTATACATTTATATATTTAAAAACTGGAAATATATTTTAAATGTTTATGTAATATAAAACATATTGATATTGTATAAAAATATATATCAAAAAGACCGGAAAGAAAGATATAATGAAAATGTTATGATATATGCTACCTATCTATGGGTTACAGGTAATTTTCACCCTGTCCTTTTTGCTTCTCTGCATTTTCCTAAATCTAACTTCCTAAAATTTTGCTAACGTAGTACTTTTTAAGAAGAACAATGCAATAAAGGTTGTTAAAAATGAGAAGTAAAAATCCAGTCATGTTCTGCCATCTCTAAATTTATGGTCTTAGAAAAAGATGAATATATAGACATTTAAAAAAAAAAGCTTTGGGAAGTATTTTTTTGTATATTTAAGACTATGTGGCCACAAGGGGCTGTCAGGTTACATCAGGTTTCACACACTTCTTAACTAAATTGAAGATTTAAACTGCAGATGAACATTTACTCAAAAATGGGTTCTGAGTTCAGAAAATACTCTGGTCAGATTTTAGATATTAAGCAAATAAATGTCTACTTTCTGATTATAAAGTATAATTACTTATTGACCATCTGGACTTCTTGATCATCACTGGTAGGCCTAGCACTGTAACTGAGGGACACATTTTCCTTGAAAGTGTTATTTAGATTCTTTCAACCTATAAACAAACTTCAGACCACATTTGGCTAGATTAAAACTGAAAGGAACTTTAAGGAAGTATATAAGAAACCTTAGCCTTTAAGACCATTATCTTAAAGAAATTATGTGCAACCTAAAAAATGTTAAGTAGGTAACTTTTCTTCAACACTGATGGCTATTAATAACAGATGCAACTTACCAAGCACATCTAATAGAACAGGAGCTGCTTTACTCTATTCTACATGTATTATCTCATTTAATTGCAAAAACACTCTGCTAAGTACCTATTATCCTCATTTTAAAAGGAGGAACTGAGGCTTAGAGAGGTTAAGATCAAATATCAAATTGTAAAACTCTAACATCTACTAGGTAATAAACAGCAGACAGCAAACCCAATGGTACACATACAAGGTGATTACCGTATTTTGGGAAAGTACACAAAAAAGTGAGGCCCAAAATAAATTTAAAAACTTGAAAGTTTGTACTGTGTTCATCTCAGCTAATTAAGTACAGCCCTTTAAAGTTTACAAAGCATTATAGGTGAGAGTATCTAATATATTTAAAATAAAATATTGGTATAGTTTGATAATGCACATTGTATGCCTTGCTCATAAAATGCACTTTGAAATCGTGCAGCTTTAGCACAAAACTAATATACACTTTAGATTACTCTGGTTTTGCATGTTAAAAAGTCTAAAGACATTTAAATTTAAATTTTATATGGTAACTGAACTGCTCCTCTTTATTAGTTTACCAAAATATACTATATATTTAGCATATCTTTGGCATTTTTATTTTATTATTTTATTAGCATCGGTACTATTTTAAAAATAAATGGTTTATTTTAAAAGATAAACCTGGCACCTGAAAGCAGGAAGACCTCGATACCAGGGAAGAGTCTGCAGGCTGAGCATGGAGCAGCTGGGGAACGCAGCCACACCAATCCCACGGTCCCTCATGGAACAATGTTCTACTGTCTCATGTTTAACTGATCCACTCATCTGAGGATGAACTTGGTACCTTTCCCCACTTGTTTGGGAGTTCTGCCAGTGTCCAGATAGAAGGACACTTCAGAGCAAATGTGGGGTTTGCCTCAGAGTCCTGCTTTGTAAGGCGTGGACTCTGACAGGCGGCAGGACAACACACCCTGTGTGGACCATCCAGGCTGGGCAGACCCCTGTCCCGCTCTGCCATCGCCATTGGCGGGTAGTGACCAACGAGGGCAACACTAACTCTCAGCCTTAGGTTCTTTGGGTTATTCCTTGAATGCCCCAAGGACCATCACTTACATACTAAATTATAATTTTAAAAGTCCATATCATCCAGCAATCCCACTCCTCGGTATTCATCTGAAGAAAATGAAAATGCTAATTCGAAGAAATATATGTACCCCTATGTTCACTGCAGTATTATTTATAATAGTCAAGATATGGAAGCAGTGTAAGTAACCACTGATAGAAAAATGGATAATGAAGTTGTACACACACACACAGTATACATACAGTATACACACACACACACACACACACACACACACACACACACACACACACAGTGGAATATTACTCAGCCATAAAAAAGAATGAAATCTTGCCATTTGCGACAACATAGATGGACCTAGAGGGTATTATGCCAAGTGAAATAAGTCATACAGAGAAAGACAAATACTGCATGATTTTACTTATATGTGGAATCTAAAAAACAGAACAAATGAAACAGAGTCACAGATACAGAGAACAAACAGGTGGTTGCCAGAGGAGAGGGGGTTGGGGGGAGCAGAAAAATAGGTGAAGGAAATTAAAAGGTACAAACTTTCAGTTACAAAATCAATGAGTCATGGGTATGAAATGTACAGTGTGGGGAATATAGTCAATAATTACATAATATCTTTGTATGGTGACAAATGGTAACTCGACTTATCATGGTGATCATTTTGAAATGCAGAGAAATACAAATCACTATGTTGTGTACCAGGAACTAACATAGTATTGTAGGTCAATTTTATTCAAAAACAAACAAACAAACTCATAGAAAAAGAGATCAGATTTGTGGTTACCAGAGGCAGGAGTGGGGATAGGATGGCGGGGGAGGGGGAACTGGAGGAAAGTGGTCAAAAGGTGCAAACTTCCAGTTATAAGACATATAAGTACCAGGGATGTAATGTACAACATGATGAATATAACTGATGAATATAATTATTGAATCGAATAATAATTCAATTATTATGAATATAATTATTCATCAACATAATGAATATAATTAGCACATAACTAATATAATTAGTTATGTATGAAAGCTGTTAAGAGAGTAAATGTTAAGAGTTCTCATCACAAGGAAAAAATATATTTTTTTCTACTTTTTAATGTATCTATATGAGATGATGGATGTTCACTAAACCAACTGTGCTCATCATTTCATGATGCATGTAAGTCAAATCATTATGCTGTACACCTTAAACTTACACAGTGCTGTACGTCAATTATATCTCAATAAAACCGGAAGAAAAAAAGTCCATAAATTAAATGCGTTTTCCCTACCAGTGCTTAAAATTGTCTTTTTACTCCCAGAGTTAACCAGCCATTGGACACCAATGATATGCAGAAAATTACTAACTTTTGCTTTTTAAGCAGAACCACCATATTTCATTGAACCTAAGATGCTACCAACTGATTCCAATTTACATCCTGATTCTAGAAATAATCAAAAATGGAAAAAATGGGTGGGGCTGTTGGCTCTGCGGAGTTAGCTGTTGAGGGGCCTTTGGATCCCGGTGCAACTTAGCCACTTTGGACCAGACTGCTGCAGAAGAGTATCTGATTTAGGAAAGTCCTATTGAATGCTGAGGTCATTCAGAACACTGCTCTTCTAGACAAGTGAACACGTGGCCAGCAGCCCTGCACTGGGGGACATTATTCCATTCAGCATCATTATTCAGTTTTTGTTCACAAGAGCACCCCCTGAGCTGAGACCCCCCCCTTCCAGAGGGCCGAGTGGCCCCACGCACGCTTCTCCCAGTGGCTGGATGATCATCCCTCTGAAAAGGACAGGCTCTGCCTCATCAGGGGCGCCCTGGATGCTTATGTTCAATCAGTAAAAAGCAGAGAAGGCAAAGAGTTTGCACCAGTTTATCCCATAACGGTTCAACTGCTTCAAAAAGCTATGTCTGCTCTTTAGTAATAATGTGAAGTATTTCTTAATCTCCATTTTGTGCTAACCCATCCAAGGATGGCAACTAAACTAACACATACTCTAAAATTAGACAGCTACCATCTACTATTTTAAGAATGTAATTGACTTTTTTGAATTTCCTGTTGATCTTTCCTGTTTACCTCTTAAGCCCTTCTACCTTAAGTAGCATAAAATGTCAAAATTGATTCATCATCACCACCTTTCAACTCTGTGGATCTGATTTTTTCCAGAAAGATACCGAACTCTTGTCTCTCCTCTCAGGCTTTTCTGGGAGGCTATCTAAAACTTCTTTCCCATCACAGAGTCCCTGCTGCTTCTTAAGGGATTCGACCAAGTTATAGTAAGTACACTGCTTCTCCCCACCTGGCATCCTTCCTCACTGGATAAGTAGGTAGCCCAGTGGTTTCCATATTTGGCTGCATATTAGACTCACTGGTAGAAGCTTTAAAAAACCCTGATGCCCAATTTGTACCCCTTATTAACACGTATGGGGGTAAGAGCCAGGCATTAGTATTAAAAAAAAATATATCCTGAAGTGTTTCCAACGTGCAACAAAGTTTGGGAACCACTGGCATATCCCAAAGCTAAGATGTAGGGCTAAATGTTGTTCAACTGTGTCTTACTGTATCTTTAATAAAGATAGAGCAAGGCTGTCTTTAAAAAAAAAAGTGCAATATGTGAAACATGGTAGCAATGAAAATTGCTGTTTTCTTGTTGGGAGACAGTGAAATGCTTCAGGTGTACTATGTTCAGATGCTCTTTGATGTTACTCTGGAACTTATACCTGCTGTTCCTTTATAGAACCATTTAACTTTTCAGTTCACTGAATACATATTTACTGACAGTTTTTTCCTTTTTAAAGTATAAAAAGGGCTGCTGACCAGCCAGCAACATGGTGGCACCTGTACTGGAGACCTCTCACGTGTTTTGCTGCCCGAACTGGGTGCGGGGAGCCTTGAGCTGGAGCTCTGGGCCCGGAGGACTTCTGGCCTTCGGCATGTCCTGTTCTGCGGTCCTCTATGACCCTCAGAAGAGTGTTGTTATTACCAACCTGAATGGTCACACTGCTCGACTCAACTGTATACAGTGGATTTGTAAACAGGATGGTTGTGACTCTGCCGTTTTACTAAAGGCTGGCATGACTGTTAAGCAGGCTGTTCTTTATAATGCTCTGTCAGCCATGCTGGCGTATCTTGGAATGGCAACAGGAATTTTCATTGGTCATTAGGCTGAAAATGTTTCTATGTGGATACCTGCAGTTACTGCAGGCTTATTCACATATGTGGCTCTCGTTGACATGGTACCTGAGATGCTGCACAATGATGCTAGTGACCATGGATGTAGCTGCTGGGGATATTTCTTTTTACAGAATGCTGGGATACTTTTGGGTTTTGGAATTATGTTGCTATTTCCATATTTGAACATAAAATTGTTTCATATAAATTTCTAATTAGGGTGTAAATGCTAGAGTAGCTTAAAGCTATAGTTTGCTGTCTATAGTTTGAATAGGTCATAGGGAGACGAGTGTGTATGCTGTGATACGTAGCATTTAAGGTTAGTGGATTTTGTGATTTTTATATTGATATTGCCATTTGCTATGCTTAAAAGGTCAGTTATGGTGGTAACATAAAGGTATGTTTTAGTATTTAAGTTATTTTATTTTGGGAATATAAGCTGTATATGCAATTTACCAATATTACTGGTTTATTGTATAAACGAGATTTGGCATGACAAGTTCTGTATATTTCAGAAAAAATGTCTTTAATGTTTTTCCTAGAACTAATTTAATATAGTAATTCCCATGCTGGATTTTAGGCCTCTGAAGAACTGCTGGTGCTTAGGAGTAACAATACACATGAAGCCTAAGATACCAATAAAGTTTAAGCTGGATTTAAGCTAAGAAATAAGGGAAAAAAAAGAGAAGAAACTGTATAAATTGAGAAGGCATAGATTTCGTATTAAAAAATCACAAAACTGGTTTAAAAATAGAAGGGAAAAATTTAGATTTAAATTAAAAAAGGCAATGAGGATAGAGTACATTGATAAACATTTTTGTCAGAGTATTAATGCTGCCATAAAATCTCAGTACTTTTTACTAATTTAGTTGTACATTTAACTTGACCAAGAAATTGGATATTAAAATATTTGTGTGGAGATCTACCAGATGAGTAAGAGCAAGTTTATGTATTGTCAAAAGACTTGGATGTCACCAGGTTAACTTACGTGTCACCCAAGTCACATTACTGGATGTTCTGGTTATCTGGTTTACCACATGTCAGCATATTAGAATTTCAATATATATTAGGACATTAAACCCATACTGGCTATAATTTGACTTCTTGGATTCAGAAAGTACTTTGGTATCTTTCAGTGCTTCAATGTTGTTGTTATGAGCAATTGTCATTTTTATATATAGTACTTTAGAAGTACTAGGGTTGTATGGCATTCTCTAGATGTTGCTTTTCTACAAAATAAATTCCCTGTGTCAGCCTGAAAAAATAAATAAATAAAGTATAAAAAAAACTCATCTTGGAGCTTTGGTGAACACACATGGCGAGCTGCCAGTCTAAAGTTCTCGAAATAAAAACAGCAAATAGAAGACATTGACTGCTAAGCACTTCTCAGTTACAACATGCATTTCTTGAAAACTAAAGAACGGTGCAACATTATTAAACATTTGTTCTGGAAAATTCAGTCAAGAGGATTATGGGGTAAGCTCTTTTGACATAATTTGGTGACCAGACCCCTAGCTTCTTTTTGTGTATCAGTGGTCTGAGGAGCACATTAGGAAGCTGACAAAAATAGCTTCATTTAAACTCCAGTCTTTCTCTTCCCTTACGAAAAGCTTTCTTGCTCAGCAGTGTTACTTGGTACTTATAGCCTTCCTGTTCTCCCTGGAAAATTGGAGTCAGTGCCTGAGGCACCACCACGCTAGCCTCATGCCTAATGATCACATCAGATTGCAGGCTTAAACCGCTTTGTACAATTTCCTTTGTCTCCCCCTCTTTTCTGTAATTTTTTTTTGTTGTTTCGTTGTTATGGGTAGTGACAGTTTCTGGTTTCTTTCGTTTATCAACGGTTTCCTTTACCACAGCCTCTATTCCTCCCGCTGGAAGCCTGGCACGACTGGAAGCTGGAAGAAAAACCACAACTGAATAGCCTGGCACTTACTTTAACAGTCATTTCCAACCACAGATTAATACTATTACTGGATTTGACTAACGGCTCTCAATCAGCCCAACTGTCATCACTTGAGAACACGTGAGCCAGTGGAAGCCAAAAAGGAAAATATAAGCAAACCCATACCATGGTTATAGCTTTACTGATTTCTCATCTTTTGAATCCAAAGGTCCTTCTCTGAATAACCTCTTCTTGGTTCTCCTTAATAATCAGTATCAGGTATGGATCAGGAGGAAATGCAAATCTCTGCTCCAACTAGCTGGAGGCTTACGTCAGCTGGTGAGGGTTGCCATGGGTACCAAGAACATAAGAGGGCAACCTGCTCAGTTGCCGTAGAGTGTGTGTCATCCGCACCTTGCCCTGTCACCTCTGGAAACTGCACTGGATGCTGGTGTTCAAGTGTGTTAAGGACCCAGCATCAACGTCCAAATGAAGAGGGCCTTTTGGAGGTTCTGTGTTGATAACAGTGCTGCTCAATGCTGGCCAATCACAGTCAGGAACCAGGTTTTTCTCTTCATCATTTACCTTGACATAGCAGACTACAGGTCTAGTGCAGGTGGTAGGGTTTTCTGATAAAGACTAGAAGAGGATAAGGGGACTTCCCTGGTGGTCCAGCGGTTAAGACTCCAAGCTCCCGATGCAGGGGGCCCAAGTTTGATCCCTGGTCAGGGAACTATATCCCGCATGCCAAATCTAAGAGTCCGCATGCCACAACTAAAAGATCCCGTGCACCGCAACAAAGACCCGGTGCAGCCAAATAAATAAATAAATATTTTTTAAAAAAAGACTAGAAGAGGATGGTCTGGTGTATGATATGGTCTCTTAGTGGCTCAACTAAAATTAGGTTTACCCCAGCTTGGAGCTTTCCACATTAACAAAAACTCCATGCCATAAGAGTGAAGGTTTTGGAAACTGTTTAGTGATCCCCATCTTTTGGTCCAGGCAGAATCTAACCTACACGTGGAAAGAAGAGGATATGAATGACTATTATTTTCTGACTTAATGACTGTTGGGTCCTACTCTGGGTGTTTCATACACATTAATCCCAGTCTTCCTCCTTAAAATGTATTGAAAGGCATGTGTTTAATACACCACTGGCGGGAAAATAAAGTAGAAAAATCTTTCTGGAGGGCACTTTGGCTCCATGCATCAAAGGCCTTAGGGTTCTGAATCTTCTTCACCTCACTATTCCACTTCCAGGAATTAGTACTAAAGAACGTACATCACAACCTTGCTTTGAAAAGGCTTGTGAATTTTTTTTTAACATCTTTATTGGAGTATAATTGCTTTACAGTGTTGTGTTAGTTTCTTCTGTATAACAAAGTGAACCAGCTATATGCATACGTATATCCCCATATCCCCTCCCTCTTGCGTCTCCCTCCCACCCTCCTTATCCCACTCCTCTGGGTGGTTGCAAAGCACTGAGCTGATCTCCCTGTGCTATGCAGCTGCTTACCACTAGCTAGTCCACTCAATAAATATTCACTACTTGCCTACTAATATTTAAATACAAATAAATAAGATCATGGTATATTTTATATGAGAAAAACAGGTTACAAAAAAGTATGAGCTCGGGCTTCCCTGGTGGCGCAGTGGTTGAGAGTCCGCCTGCTGATGCAGGGGACACGGGTTCGTGCTCCGGTCCGGGAAGATCCCACATGCCATGGAGCGGCTGGGTCCGTGAGCCATGGCCGCTGAGCCTGCGCATCCAGAGCCTGTGCTCCGTAACGGCAGAGGCCACAACAGTGAGAGGCCCGCGTACCGCCAAAAAAAAAAAAAAAAAAAAAAGCATGAGCTCATTTTTATAAGAAAATCAAAACATTATAACATATAGAAAAAAAACTGAAAGACACTTAAGTCATTAATAATGGTCATCTCTTGGTCACTGGTTTATGGTTTATTTTTCTTTCTTCTTCATTTCTCCACACCTTAAGAAATAAGTATATTATAGAGAGCTATTTTGAGATCATATAAATTTCTTGATCTGTATCAAATATGTTCACTCAGAGTTTTAGCGTCCATTGATAATTTTCTAACTCTATCATTCTGTCTATATTTATTAGTTGGCATTTATTGTAAGAAAGAGCTTTCTCTTCTATTTATTTATCCATTTTTAAGTATGGACTCACGGATTTTTGTTTTATCCAATGGGTTTAATCCATTACTATAATTATATATTTTAATGCTCAAGTTGTTTCAGAATTGTCTAGTGGTCCCTTTAAGCTAGATTCTGTGCCCTTTTAACATGTTACCATTATTATTTTTTTTATCATTTTCTTACTTTCTGATACAATAAGATGCTCTAGGCTTATCTTTTACTCTTTACTCATATTTAAAAAAATGTTTTACAATAACCATGTATTACCCTTATTAAATGAAAGAACACAATACATAAGGTAATATTTATTTTAAAAGTCCAGATTGCTGACCCTACATGGTTCAGAAATATTAAAACCAGTGGGGGCTCCTCTTTGAGTTCCAACTGAAATGGGAGAGGGGAGCACCTGCCTTACAAATCAGTATGAAAGGCAATTATGTCCAGTAAGATCATTAAATGCATAAGTCATTGCTCTTCTCTTGATTGAGATCAGTGAGCCAGCCACACAACCCCAGATGTGAAAGGGAACAGTTAAAGTACATTCTGTTCAATTAATGTCTCATAGCCAAATGTCTCCCTGTTTCCCCCCTCAGATTACTGCATAGAAAAATGGTGAGACAAAAAACATTTTCATCTGTGATTGAGTTTCTTCCTGCTGACTGTTTGGAGTTTCCCTATGAGCTGGTGTGAGGCACTTCCTCCTGTGGCTCAGAACAAGACTCTCTTGACAGCCATTGGGGACTGCACTCTGGATTCTGTGAGGCACAAAGGAAAGCAAAAGAGGAGCCCCCAATTCCTCCCTGTCAAGGAGTTAGCAAACCCCTCACCCCAGAGTGCCCTGCCTGGTTTCTCCAATCTTATTGGAAGGGTTTGCTGAAACTCACTGTATGCTCAGCCTCTTGCCAGACCCCAGGATCAGTTCTAGCCTTGTGGTGACTGTGGTGAGGTGGAGGGGAAGAGACACAAGAAGCCCTGCAACGATTAGTCATTACGTCAATATTGAGTCATTTGGCCATACCGCCCAGGCGGCTGTGACCTAAGCTCAGGCTTTGTGCCTTTAGGCATGAGGCTCTGCCTGGATCCCAGTACTCCAGGTCCTAGGCTTTGTGGCTGTGAATTCTTCTAATGTCCAATGTTACCTCTGATGAGGAGCCACTCCTTATCCTGTTCTAGAAAAATGATACACCAAGGTAATTTAACAGTATGAACAAAATAATAGGGGTTAAGTTTTACTAAGCATATGCAATGTGAAACACAAAGCTCACTGCTTTACATGCGCTGTTTTAGTTAACCTCAGGTCAACACTAGGTGAGGGGTCTATAGCAATATCCTCATTTTACAGTTGAGGAAATGGAGGTGGAGAGATGATTAATAATGAGTCACCATTATCCAGCTAAGAAGTGACCAAGACAAAACCAGATGCTCCAAAGCTGGTTCCTGCAACCCCTTCACTACACTGCATCCTTCAGATATGGAACTATTAGTGGACCTGAGACTCTGACTGAACAAAAATTCCAGTTTTTTTTTTTTAAAGAAAAATTAATGAATGGAAACCACCCTGGTAAGCTGAATGTTGAGACCAGGTAGCATTCTTTAGTTGAATCTGAGAAAATAAAGAGGTGATCCCAAGGAACTGTGAGTCCACTAAGAACATGGAACAAGCTTGCCACACAGGACTTCAATAGCTCATTCATTCCTTCAGCACTTTTGGGGGTCTGGGATGCTCTTCACTGTGCCAAGTGCAGGGAATGCAGGAATGATGGAATGATGTGGTCCCTGACCTTGTAGGGCTTACAGTTCAGGTAGGAAGAAAGAGAAACAACCATTAAATAAGTGGTGAGTGCTATGAAGAAAATAAGACGCTCTGGTGAAGAAAAATAGAGTGGTCAGCAAAGGCCTCTCCAAGGAGGTGACATTCAACCTAGAGGAGGACACCGAAGAAGCAGAGCTGACGACGTCTATTCACCTCCCTTTCATCTTTGGTAGTAATTGGAATTTTGGAGTACTTTTCAAGGGTGTTTACAACTTGGGTTCCTTTAAGCAGATCAACCACTACCTTACAATCCATATGCTTTATCACTAATGCTTTCTCCACCCAGTTCAAAAATCACAAATATGATATAAACAATATTTTACTATTCAGTCTAGAGCTATCCTCATTTTTTCTTTTCTTAAATACAGAAATACTTCAGAATGAGGGACAAGAGAAAAACTTTGCATTTTGCAGAGTTCATCCAAGTGTACTATTTGTTTCTTCCCTGTGGAACTGTCATATCAGCTTTAGGAAAGATGATGAAAGAAAAGAATTGGGCCCAGGGGATCCTAAGGAAATGAGGCCAAACTTGCTTTTCACGTGGGCCCTTGGGGTAGAGTGGAAGGCAAGAGCAGTGAATTGAGTCCAGACCTTTTTCTATCAATGCTGTGTAGTGGTCAGATGAGGCACTCAAAACCAAAAGGCTCTTTGGACCAGCACTGGGGAGTTCTGAGCCGCCTTTTTCACATTTCTGGAAATGGTAATTTTATCATCTCACAAGTAGAGATTTGGTAGAGTCTGCTGAAGGCAATAGCACAGAAGACCCAGGGTCCTTTTCTACTAGAATCCAACTGTATTTTCTCTGGGAGAAGAGATACTCCCTAATGATATATTACGGGGTTGGAACCGGAGGCCATTTATAGCTAAGAAGGGAATATTTTTGATGTTTAGAGAATTCAAATCATGATTATTTTTCTGTGTACAAAGACTGTAGTAAAATGATTGTCTACTCTCTTCATGGGGCAATTTGAAGTTCTGACACCCTCTGCTTCCTGGCTTCCAGAAGTCTATTTTTTTCTCCATCATAATATTTCCTCCAACTACTGAATAATTAACCCTAATGACTCATCTAGTCTCACAGGAAAAAGGCTTGTGAAATCTGCTCCTGATGCATATAGTAAGTACACAAGGCCGTATTAAGTAATGTGTACGGTCCGAGAAGGCCCAAATTCCTTTCCCAAGGCCTGGTCCACCCAGAGGTTGGAAGGCCGGTACTCTCATTATTGGGGCAGCCATTTTCGGTTTCACAAATACCCAGGACCTCAGAGGTTTCTTCTATCACACAGAAGTGACGCGGGGCAGCTGCTCTCCTGCTCTCCTTTGTCTGCCAGGGGAACTCGACACCAACTGACCGAAGCTGTCACCACTCAAGGCTGCCAACGTGGGCCTCCAGATTGTGAGGCCGCAGGGTCAGATAGATATGTGGCCTGGTGCTGAGCAGTCACAGTGCCGCGTATCCAGAGAGGACAGCACCCGGGCAGAGCCCTCTCTGTAACAGCTTGGCCACCTGTCTGTGAGGGAAGACGAATCCCATTTCATGAGGCTTGGCATGGAAAGTAGGTTGTCCAGCCCTATGTCCAAAAGCACTTGAGTGGTGGAAGGAAAAGAGGAGAACAGGGCAGACCCCAAGCGTGGCTGTAAAAATGGATCTTTTCGCGGGTGGACCTTCTGGTTAATCTGGTTTGGATTCGAGGTTGTTTTTACCCAGCTCTCAACAATCTTAAGCTGTATTTCCCAGGCTTTTAAGATAATTCTCTTACCGAAGTAATGCAATGCCAAAGAAATGGTATCATGGGGCTTTGCCTTTTCCTGCTTTTTAAAGGCCATCAAAACCATCATTCCCTAACATACCCACACAGGAAAAAAGATGAGGCTTATCTTCTTGTTAAGCTATTATGTTACCAGCATTTCAGTGGCACAAGAAAGATAAGTTAAAGGCTTGCAAAATAAGGTCTGATGCAAGCCTCACCTGATACACAGTTTCTATCTTGCTGAATGCAAAGGATAATAAGATTTCAAACTCTTTAGAAACCGTGGTTGCTCATGGTTTTAGAAGTGAGCTTGTATAACACAGGGAGAGCTCCTGATTACTTTGCAGTGAAGCCACCGGCACAAACAGGATTTCCTAAAGAGGTCTTAGGGCAAGGAAGCTTCATTCTCACTTTGGCTCTGCCATCTGGGCAGCCCTGCCGCTCCTCCCCTACTGTAAACAGGCAGTTAGAAGGGACCAGGGAACACCCCTGCCTATTGTCCCTTGCTCTTCTCACTTCCCTTTCATCTCTGGTAATAGCTGGAATTTATGAGTATACTGGATGACCTTCCAAGGTTTTCCTTCAGAGTTTATTTACTTCATGGATCCTCCTTAGAAGGGCTCTGTGTTTTGGCCCCCCTCATCCTGGCTGTATTTGCCCAAAGGTGTGGCTTCCTCGTTACGCACTGTTAAACTGAATGGAAAAGGAGACATAAAGGCTGTGTGCAGTTCTTATAGCCCAATGGTGACTGTACACAAAAGACACTATTTCCCATTGGACACCTACCACTCCAGCCAGGGCTCACTTTTCCAAGAATACACTGCTATTTCTGTGGCTTGCCTAATGAAGTTCTTGTTAAAGATCCAATCTAAGAGCTCCAAAATCCAGCTCAGAGCTAACTTCATGAAATCTCTAGTATTCCAGTCCAGTTCAGAGTAATATCGAACTCTTCCAAGCTCTTGTGGGTATTTAAATCTGTACCACGTAGCTCAGCACTCACATATGCCAAAATTCTAATGCTGCTTGCTTACTATTATCAATATTACGTGCTAACACATCAAGTCCATTCCTCTTATTTGCTCATATAGACTCTAACCTCTTTGAGGTCTTGGCCACAGACCTTGGCATGTGTAAGTGAGACGCGATCTTTCACTTCTTTGCTGTCTCCCACAGTGCCCAGAATAATCTTAACCACCTAGCTTTCAAAGGATATTTGAAAAACCATCAGAGTCCCTGGTTTCAGTAAGTTTCATTTCCTTGTGATGCAAGTGGGTTCAGTGGAAACATTAGAATTACCCAAAGAAACAATGCTAGGACTGTATCTATTTAATATGTTTACATAATTCCAATTAGCAAAATGATGTAACATCTCTAAATTAAAATTTAAGTGTTTTTCTGGGAATATAAAAAAAAACAAACTTCACTGAAGAACAAATTTGAGATTGTGTGACTAGGAAAAAATATGGCAAAACTGTTTTGAGGAAGGCATGGACCAAATAATGCTTTTGGCCCATTTTATGCCAAGCTACTCAGAATGATAGGCTCTGAGCTAGATAGGCTGTAACGTGTTCATTCATTCAATATTTATCTACTCGGTGCCCACTTTATGCCATGCTCTGTTAGATATTAGGTATACGGTGGCGAGCAAAATAGAGATGGTCCAGAGTTTCATGAGTGATGGGACAAATAGGTTTTAAACCAGGGACTATAATAAATATGTAATTAGCTACTGCTATTGCAGTGAGTAATAAAGTACCCTGTGTCTCTAACCCAAGAGTCTTATGCTTTCTGCCAGCATCCATGAAACTGTGGCAGGCTAATTTGTTAGCTTGCAATAGAGTAAAATCTCAGATCCTTCACAGTTCTTGGTGTCAGTCAACTGACAGACTGAAGAATGAGGACTTTTTAGTTTAGAGAGGAAAACACCAAGAAGGGGGTAAGGCTGAAGTCTACAAAATCAGTAAGAGGAAACTTTGTTGTGTCCACTTGTCTTGAATATCAGACCAAGGAAGGAATCCTTAACATTTGGGAGAGGTAAATTTAGAACAAAAGAAAGGAATTTCTTCACAGAGAGGGTACTAACTTTATAGAAGTTACCATCTCAATAAGCAGTGCTGGCTGAAAATACAAACTGTTTTAAAAAAAAGGGCCTCACTAAATTTATGGACGACAGACCTGGATTTGCCCAATTCAATACACATTTGATGACTCCATCTTTGCCAAGTGGAGGATCGTGTCCTACAATGAGATCTTCATTATTCTGTCTCAAAGAAGGACTATTGGGAAAGGTCATTCATCTGACCTAGTAAGGGCCGTTTTTAATCTACAAAATAAGAATTAGACTCTCCCTTGCTTTAGTCTAATTTGGATATACATACATAGATACATATGTATTTGGGATCTGGAACGATAAAATCTCCCTTAGAACAAGCTACAATTCATAAAAATCTTAATTTTTAAATATTAAATAATCTTGGTAAAATATGCTTATATGTTAGGGCAGTTGTTTCCCAAACTGGATGTGCAGAACACTTCTAGAAAATTCTAACAGGCATATCTTGAAAAATGTGTCCCATGGTCAAATATGTTTGGGGAGCAATGCACTATATATCCTTGGGCATTCAAAATTCACCTTAATAACAAGGGCTCTGATAAGTCCTGAGTAAGGAAACTAAACCTAGCATTTCCAAAGTTATTTTAATATTATTCTACCAGACCATAGCATGCCTATTATCTTATCTTATGAAACATCATTCCATAAAATGGCAGATAGAGAATGTTCTTTTAAGGTGTTAACAAATGAAGATTTATCTGGTAAGGAATATACAGCTATAATGGCACATTATCTATAAAGCCCCAGTAATCTGAAGTGGAAAATGACAGTAAGCAGGGACAGAAAGGGATGCCAGGTTAACTAACTGGATTTTCTGGTTTGGCCAGCTGATACAGGATGGGTAGGTCATCTTCAGTGGGGCGATCCTTGGGCTCAGCTGTTTCTTGGATCCAAGGAGTCAGAAAGACCCAATTTCAGGAATGTTTCCACGTTTCAGGAATATGGCAAGCATAACAATCATAATTATAGCTAACATTTATTGCTGACAATCAATGTGCTAGGTGCTATTTTGAGCATTTTACATTAAACAATATACTATTATTATACTTACTATTCATTTTCACAGAAAAGGAAACTGAGGCACAGGGAAGTTAAGTAACTGGCCCAAGAGTACACAGCTAGTCGGTGAAAGAGCTGGGTATTAAGCCCAGGCAGTCTGGCTCCAGAGTGTCAATACTTATGCTCTGCTACCTTTGGAATTACAGCATATATTAGCAAACTTCCATATGACCAGTGTAATCCATATCATAAAGCAACTCACTGGACCTTCAAGTTGAAGCCTATGTAAATAGCCTTCATAAAATAACACCCAGAACTGTGCTAACACATCTTGAAAAGCTTGTCAAAGTTTTACAGTTGTACCAGAAGAAATAAAATACAAATGGGACAGCATGGACCTATTGTCAAAACAATCTCCCCTTTGCGTAATTTCTTCTTCTCACCAACTTCTTACTATACACAATAGTAACCTCATGAAAACAAACAAAAACCTACAAATATACTCACCCTCTTTGAATCACAGCACTGTGCAAGGCCACTCTGTTAAAATAGTTAGTCTCTAAAACACTTTTCTTACAAAAAATGATATATGTGTTTTCCCCCCAAACACCCAATCCTTTGTATACTTTTAGTTGAGTGCTGAGCACAGAATCCCTCTGGGCCCTCTTGGCCTTCAGAACTGGTACTGCTCACTGTGTAGACATTCCCAGCCAGAAAGCACTTCCCCAGCCATTCTGAATCGTGTGTTCTGCAGTGTTTACTGTTTCCTCCATCACATCCTGTCGGGTTTTTGTTTCTGTTGTGTTGCTATTATTTTATATGTTGGTGTGTTAGTCTTCTACTGCTGCTGTAACAAATTACCACAAATTTAGTGGCTTAAAACAACACCCATGATTCATCTCACAGTTCTGTAGATCAAACGTCCAGGTATGGCTTGGCTCACTGGCTCTCTGTTTAGTCTTACAAAGCTGAAGTCAAGGTGTTGGCAGGCCTGCGTTCCATTCTGGAGATTCAGATCTGCTTCTCATCTCATTTGGGTTGTTGGCTGAGTCCAGTTCCATGTGGTTGTTTTACGGAGGTTCCCATTTTCTCACTGGCTGTCAGTGGGGCCACCCTTAGCTCCCAGAGGTCTCTCTCCGGTTCTAATGGGCCCCTATATTTCAGAGGCTGCAACAGTGGGTCAAATCCTCCTCACACTTGGAATCTCTGTGACTTCCCCTTCTGTCCCATCTCTTTTGCCTCCAGCCTGAGAAAGTTCTCTCTTTTAAAGAGCTCATGAACAGAAACAGACTCACAGACTTAGAAAACAAACTTAAGGTTACCAAAAGGGAAAGGTGGGGGGAGAGATAAATTAGGAGGTTGTGTTTAACATTTATACACTACTATATATAAAATAGATAATCAACAAGGACCTACTGTTTGGCACAGGGAACTCTACTCAATACTCTGTTATAACCTATATAGGAAAAGAATCTGGAAAAGAATAGATATATGTATAACTAAATCACTTTGCTGTACACCTGAAACTAACACAAGATTGTAAATCAACTATACTCCAATATACAATAAAAAATTTTAAAAAAATTTTAAAAAGACCTCATGTGATTAGACTGGGCCCACCCAGATAACCCAGAATAATCTATTTTAAGGTTCATAACCTTAATTATAGCTGCAAAATCCCTTTTGCCATTGTAACAAAACAAATTAGGGGCATGTTTAGACATACTTAGGGGCCATTCTGGGTACCACTTTTGGTGAACATTTCTGTGCCAAGATAGCCAACGGGTGAATGATAATGCTAAACACCTGCCTCAAAAAAACAAAAAACTAAACCAAACAAAGCAAAGCAAGAATTTCACAGTGAGATGTTAAGTTCCTAGTTTTAACCCATTTCCAGAAGCCTTTATGGCCTGGGAAACAGGATAAAAATCAGCAGCCAGTTGGGAACTGGTGGAAGGTCTTTGATATAAAGAGAAAAATGATCTCCCATATATCAGCAAATGGTAGCTGGAGGAAACCACTGACAGAACAGAGGATGACTTCTGGGGATTTAAGAGAATATAGGAGTTACTGCAAATGGATATTCCTAGGAAAGCATCTCCACAGCCTGAGGCAATATTAAAATTTTTTTTTAAAAACATGAAAGGGCTGGAGCAGGATTCTGGATAACCCTGGTATGTCAGCCAGTAACCCTTCAGTTGGATCCTAGGGAAGCCCTGGGGATCTGGGGAGAGAGGCAGGGGCATGTAGGGAACTGGGGGTACTCTGGGCTGTGGATCTTTTACCAATGGTAAAACTGGAAGTATGTCAATATTTTAACAACAAGTAATGGATGCTGTAATATTAACAACACAGTGACATCAAGTGACATGAATAACATGTGCGCTAACACTCTCACTTCTAGGAAAACAACAGCACACACTTCCATATTTCAGCCATCTTCATAAATTGTATAGATACATGTTATTTACTAAGCAATTCCACTGATGTTGAACATTTTGATCAATTCCATTTCTTTTTCTTTCTTTTTTTTTTTCTTTTCTTTTTTTTTGTGGCACGCGGGCCTCTCACTGCTGCAGCCTCTCCCGCTGCGGAGCACAGGCTCTGGATGCACGGGCCCAGCCGCCCCGCGACACGCGGGATCCTCCCGGACCGGGGCACGAACCCGCGTCCCCTGCATCAGCAGGCAGACTCTCAACCACTTGCGCCACCAGGGAAGCCCGATCAATTCCATTTTTTTTCATATTAATATAGATCATCTTTAAATAGAAAAATTCAGGGTTATGGGAAAATGTAAGAAATTACATTAAAAGAAATATATCGCTCACTTGAAAGTTTAACCAATTTGCCTTTTGCATCATGGATCCTCCCGGACCGGGGCACGAACCCGCGTCCCCTGCATCAGCAGGCAGACTCTCAACCACTTGCGCCACCAGGGAAGCCCGATCAATTCCATTTTTTTTCATATTAATATAGATCATCTTTAAATAGAAAAATTCAGGGTTATGGGAAAATGTAAGAAATTACATTAAAAGAAATATATCGCTCACTTGAAAGTTTAACCAATTTGCCTTTTGCATCATTTCCTCAATTCTCCTAAGTGTCAATTCTGCTCTTTGTGCCTCCTAAGGGGACTGTAATCTGGCTCCTCCATTTTCCGTCTTTATAATTGTTTCTTATCCCATTCATCTCCCTTTCTATTTTCATCTTTAGTCTTTTCCTTTGACCTACTCCTCTCTATTTTTTAAAGGCCTTTAGAAACCATTTCTTTGTAGTCATAGGTGGGCTAAAATGAAACATAATTTTAGTCCCATTTAATTAGACTTTTAAATCTGATAGTACCCTCTGCCTGAAGCTTTTTCAGGGGAATTTCTGAAGTCCAATTACAGGGCTATTCTCATAATAAGGACTATTAATTTATAATGAAATTGTCTGCTTTTAAGCTTCATCCAGATGCTGTTGTTAAAACTATACTAGCCCGACCACATTCCTAGGGGGTCATTAGTATGGCCAGTACAAACAGGTGAAGGCTGTTGAAGCCACGGTTCTCAGAACTTCTGTGAAGAGCTGGGTGCCTATAGGCAGTCCTTCAGGGAATCTCACCAGCCCATTCATACTGTGGTCACCCATTCTATTTTTTTTTTTTTTATTTTACTGAAATATAGTTGATTTACAATGCTGTGTTAATTTCTGCTGTAGAGCAAAGTGACTCAGTTATACATACATATTCTTTTTCATATTCTTTTTCATTATGGTTTGTCACAGGATATTGAATACAGTTCCCTGTGCTATATTATACAGTAGGACCTTGTTGTTTACCCATCCTATATATAATAGTTTGCACTTACTACTTCCAAACTCCCAATCTTTTCCTCCCCCATCCCCCCTGCGTAACCACAAGTCTGTCCTCTATGTCCGTGAGTCTGTTTCTGTTTGTAGATTTGTTCATTTGTGTCATAGTTTAGATTCCATACATAAGTGATATCATATGGTATTTGTCTTTCTCTTTCTGACTTACTTTGCTTATTAGTATAATAATCTCTAGGTCCATCCATGTTGCTGCAAATGGTATTATTTCATTCTTTTCAATGGCTGAGTAATATTCCAATGTATATATATATATACACCACATCTTCTTTATCCATTCATCTGTTGATGGACATTTAGGTTGTTTCCATTTCTTGGCTATTGTGAATACTGCTGCTGTGAACATAGGGGTGCATGTATCTTTTCAAATCATGGTTTTCTTTGGGTATATGCTCAGGAGTAGGATTGCTAGATCATATGGCAACTCTATTTTTAGTTTTTTGAGGAACCACCATACTGTTTTCCATAGTGGCTATACCAATTTACATTCTGTGGTCACCATTTTTTTTTTAAACATTGCTTATTAGTATAATAATCTCTAGGTCCATCCATGTTGCTGCAAATGGTATTATTTCATTCTTTTCAATGGCTGAGTAATATTCCAATGTATATATATATATACACCACATCTTCTTTATCCATTCATCTGTTGATGGACATTTAGGTTGTTTCCATTTCTTGGCTATTGTGAATACTGCTGCTGTGAACATAGGGGTGCATGTATCTTTTCAAATCATGGTTTTCTTTGGGTATATGCTCAGGAGTGGGATTGCTAGATCATATGGCAACTCTATTTTTAGTTTTTTGAGGAACCACCATACTGTTTTCCATAGTGGCTATACCAATTTACATTCTGTGGTCACCATTTTTTTTTTAAACATCTTTATTGGAGTATAATTACTTTACAATGGTGTGTTAGTTTCTGCTGTATAACAAAGTGAATCAGCTATACATATACATACATCCCCATATCTCCTCCCTCTTGTGTCTCCCTCTCACCCTCCCTATCCCACCCCTCTAGGTGGACACAAAGCACCGAGCTGATCTCCCTGTGCTATGTGGTCATCCATTCTTGATGTGCTAATTCTGATATCCCTCTCAGTCAACTCAAGTATGCCCAAGTGGTATTTAATAAACAAACAGTAACTGAATCCTTACATATTGGAACCTTTGTGTTGCCTTCACACATTTAGGACAAGTCACTTGAGAAGAAAGTTCTTGGGTCATAGACTTTCCCCCACAAATCTAGATATTTCTCTGTTCTCCTCTGGTTTTTAGTTAAATAAAAGAGAAGTCTGAGGCTAGCCTGATTTTCCCTCTTTTTTGTATAGCTTTCAAATAAATTTATTTGGTCTTCATAGGCTTTTTTCTTTCTCCATGCAATTCTAACATTTCCCAGGATGGGCTTTATGTCGGTCTCAAGTGGATTCCATGGGTCGCCTCCCCAGTATCCACCTTCCCCTTTCTCCTTGTAACAGAACCTGATGTTCTTCAGACCACCATCTATCTGATCAGCAAATTCCACTCCTCTGGTCTCAGTCCCTGGCTTAAGTGCAGGCATATGTTATAAACAGTCCTGAGGATGAATTTCAGCACACCTGTTTGGAACCCTGGTACAAAAGAATGCGTTCACTGTCCAAGTGTCCTGGTGCAAAACCTGGAACTACCATAACCACTTTGCTATGAGGGAAGACAGTCTTCAAAGATGCCACCACACAGAAAAGAGTCTCAAAGAAATGGAGCTGCAGCTTCTAGATTAAGCCAACCCTGAAGTTCACCTACCTCTGGAATCACCGTTTATGTAAGCTAACAAACTCCTTACTCTTTAGCTTATCTAAATTGAGTTCTCTGTACCCACAGCCCTGAGCATCCCAAACTACTGGTATCTCTTCTGCAATGATTTTCTCCAAAATATTGTGAGACCTTTTAATCCACATACTCAAGTCATGTCTTAGTCAATGTTTTGATTACTGCATTTCATGAAATGCAGTAATCAAAAACATAGACTAAGACCGTTGATTTCTTATGCCAGATTCCATTCTCTATTCTTCATATTTGTCCTTTTCTCACCATTTAACACCTTTTGTTCTTTTCGTCAGCATTTTGTGAGAACTTCTCAATACTGTCCTTTACATCAAGGATTCCATTTCCTATAGTATTAATTCTACTTTTTACTCCCTCCTCTCAGATTTCAATTGTGCCACTGTACTTGATTTCCTTATAATTTCACATCTTATGTATCTCCCTTTCCATCTCAGTTTACTGTTTTTACATTTCAGAATGTTCGGTTCTTGTTGCCTTTTGTTTCTCTTTCATTTATTTTTTATTGAAGTACAGTTGATTTACAATGTTGTGTTAGTTTCAGGTGTACAGCAAAGTGATTCAGTAATTTATACATATATATGTATATATATATATATTCTTTTTCATTCTTTTTTGTTATAGGTTATTATAAGATATTGAATATAGTTCCGTGTGCTGTACAGTAGGTCCTTACTGTTTATCTATCAATACTTGCTTGTTTGGTAGTATTTTTTCAAAAGTCACAAGAATTTTATTCTTTTAGTTTTTCTCATTCTTCTAAGAGGGATAATCTACCCAGACAAACAATGTATAGTCAACAAAATGTAGACATTACTTTGACTCGTTCTGTAAACATTTAACGGTCTCTGAGTAGCTCTTAAATCAATTTTAATATCTCACGTTTCACCTAATACTGCTCTCATGTCTCTGTCTCCATCTACTAAATATCTTGTTCTCTTCACCTCCCCTGATCCCTTTCTAGACATAAGGTTTTCTGGTATTTGTACTCATACCTGAGAGAAAGAGATATCATACTGATGGCAGAGGGGAGTCAACACCACTGTGGAGATCTCAACAGGATCAGTGGTGGGAACAGCTGACCATTTTTTGAAATGTAATCAACCTTGTGTTTCTCAAAAAGGGAATGAGAAGGGCTTCCCTGGTGGCGCAGTGGTTGAGAGTCCGCCTGCCCATGCAGGGGACACGGGTTCGTGCCCCGGTCCGGGAAGATCCCACATGCCACGGAGCGGCTGGGCCCGTGAGCCATGGCCGCTGAGCCTGCGCGTCCAGAGCCTGTGCTCGCAACGAGAGAGGCCACAACAGTGAGAGGCCCGCGTACCGCAAAAAAAAGCAAGGGAGACGGCATTGTCTCATTGATACGCCATGGTAACTGTCAGGAATTAAACTGAAATCTGGATGCAGGAAAGGAGAATTATTTATGTATTTCAATGAGAGGGAAAGTGGAACACACTGTGGATAGGCTGAGGTGGAAGCATACTAATGGGAGTGACAGTAATGAGATTATATGTATTATGAGCACTGACAATTATACTCTTGTTACTAAAGTACACAAAGGGAATGAACACAATTATGCAGCAGACACTGTGGGACAATGAATTTATTATGCCATTTGCACTGTAGTCTATAAAAGTTTGCTGGTTGATTTTATGTGTTTATGAGAACAGAATGAAGCGTTTCCCCTCTTATGCCCCATAAAATTTGGGAAAACTAATATTTGAAGAAATTGGACTAGAAATGGGCCTTCAGTGGTCATCCACCTCAGGGTTTGGTTTTTTTGTTTTTTTTTTTTTTTACTAGCAAAGTGATTCAGTAATTTATACATATATATGTATATATATATATATTCTTTTTCATTCTTTTTTGTTATAGGTTATTATAAGATATTGAATATAGTTCCGTGTGCTGTACAGTAGGTCCTTACTGTTTATCTATCAATACTTGCTTGTTTGGTAGTATTTTTTCAAAAGTCACAAGAATTTTATTCTTTTAGTTTTTCTCATTCTTCTAAGAGGGATAATCTACCCAGACAAACAATGTATAGTCAACAAAATGTAGACATTACTTTGACTCGTTCTGTAAACATTTAACGGTCTCTGAGTAGCTCTTAAATCAATTTTAATATCTCACGTTTCACCTAATACTGCTCTCATGTCTCTGTCTCCATCTACTAAATATCTTGTTCTCTTCACCTCCCCTGATCCCTTTCTAGACATAAGGTTTTCTGGTATTTGTACTCATACCTGAGAGAAAGAGATATCATACTGATGGCAGAGGGGAGTCAACACCACTGTGGAGATCTCAACAGGATCAGTGGTGGGAACAGCTGACCATTTTTTGAAATGTAATCAACCTTGTGTTTCTCAAAAAGGGAATGAGAAGGGCTTCCCTGGTGGCGCAGTGGTTGAGAGTCCGCCTGCCCATGCAGGGGACACGGGTTCGTGCCCCGGTCCGGGAAGATCCCACATGCCACGGAGCGGCTGGGCCCGTGTGCCATGGCCGCTGAGCCTGCGCGTCCAGAGCCTGTGCTCGCAACGAGAGAGGCCACAACAGTGAGAGGCCCGCGTACCGCAAAAAAAAGCAAGGGAGACGGCATTGTCTCATTGATACGCCATGGTAACTGTCAGGAATTAAACTGAAATCTGGATGCAGGAAAGGAGAATTATTTATGTATTTCAATGAGAGGGAAAGTGGAACACACTGTGGATAGGCTGAGGTGGAAGCATACTAATGGGAGTGACAGTAATGAGATTATATGTATTATGAGCACTGACAATTATACTCTTGTTACTAAAGTACACAAAGGGAATGAACACAATTATGCAGCAGACACTGTGGGACAATGAATTTATTATGCCATTTGCACTGTAGTCTAAAAAAAAAAAAAAATGGGAATGAGGGAGGAAAAGAAAGGTCTAACTATTTCCATGTACACGTAACATAACCTGAGCCACCAAATGGGTTTTTAAATCTAGTTCTGGCTAAATGGAAATTCTTCAAATAACTTTGATAATTATTTCATTGCCAGTCTTAATTTTGAGTGTTGGATGTTTTTGTCTTTTTAATAAGAAAACAGAGAGGGGCAGTAGGTATCATTTTAAACTAAAAGCTCCTAATATTTTTAACGAGCTCTGATTGAGGGCTCACAGATGCAACACAACAAGAAACTGTTCATATGCAATGTATAAAAAAGGTATCAGTTTAGATAAAAATGAGAAATGTCTATGTATTTCAGTTCAGTACCACTTTTAATTGGGGCTGTATCCCATTTAACTGAGTGCCTTTGAAATTAACTCTGTTGTATGCTGATATCTGGAGAATTCAATATGACTCTCTGACCGACAAAACGGACCAAGTTACTTCTTAATATTGAAATATTAGTATGTAAAATTATTTCCAATTAAACAGTGGGACATTATAGCACAAACACATTTGACAGGCTGCTGATGCCTAACTTCCAAAGTTTTGGATCTTCTCCCAGATCTGGAGAGTGTCCAGCAAAGTCTAATTGTGCCAGTGATAAGAGAAGAGCTGGTAGCATCCAATTCAGCTCGTAGTAAAATCTAATTTCCACCAGAAACCTTTGAATTGTCCCTTGCAATATTTCAGTTTGTGAGTAAATATAGCCCACATGTCTGTAGCTGCCTCTGGAACACTTTTTTTTCTCATATTAAGACTCTGTAAAATGTTTATAAGAAACAAGAAGATTCAGAAGTACATTTCTCAGATTATTGGTTTTATACAAGTGTGTGCACACATATACACACACACACACGCACACACACTCCTAAGTAGCCAAGAGCTCTTTAGCCTATCTCTGAGTAAATCTGGATCCCTGCAAATTTAATTTATCTAGCAAAACTGGAGCAGTTAATCAGAAACTCAATACTACCACGTATTATCAGAGAAGGTATATATGGGAGGCCATGTTGAATGCTCTGTATTTTCCATAGTTAAACTGGGAGAAAGAGAGGAAAGAATGATGGAGGGAGAGTGGAGGGGAGAAAGGGAGGAGGGACAGAAGAGGAGGAGAGAACTATGGAGGAGGGGTAGAGGAGAAAAGAAGATGAAAGGAGAAAAGGAAAGAAAACTAGGTAGGGCTTCCCTGGTGATGCAGTGGTTAAGCATCCGCCTGCCAATGCAGGGAACATGGGTTCGAGCCCTGGTCCGGGAAGATCCCACATGCCGCAGAGCAGCTAAGCCTGTGCATCACAGCTAGTGAGCCTGCGCTCTAGAGCCCGCGAGCCACAACTACTGAAGCCCGAGCGCCTAGGGGCCATGCTCCGCAACAAGAGGAGCCACTGCAATGAGAAGCCCGCGCACCACAACGAAGAGTAGCCCCTGTTCGCCGCAACTGGAGAAAGCCTGTGCACAGCGAAGAAGACCCAACGCAGCCAAAAAAAAAAATTACAAAAGAAAAAAGAGAACTAGGTAATATCTTTTATTTTTATGAGAAAATGCCCAATGCTTTTCAGTTAAGCCAAGTATTGGGTCTTATCAGACATTAACTCCTCCAGCCACCATAGCAAGACCAGATGGGAGGCAGAAAAGCAGTGCAAAACAAGGCAGCATGGGTATCAGACAGACACAGGCCCCATAGCAGTGGCCACATGGGGCTGCCGACAGATTGTCACTACAACCGATCACTACAGGATAAGACCAAGTAGAATCTTTTGTCACACCGTACCACTTATTGTAACTTAGCACCTTAGTACCATTCTGTGGAAAATTATTTAGGCATACAATGAAATCTCATAAAATTTACATTTATCTGAAATACCTTGTACTATTCACTGTATCTATTGTCTTGTCCAGTAAATTTGCATGATCATTATAAAGCAACAAATGTAATGTTACATCATGCTTTGAAGGCATTACTAAGGCTGGACTCAACTCAGATCAGAGGTCCAAGCGCCAGCTAAAATAATTTTGTGCAGGCCTGGTACTTTTTATTTTGTAGGGCTGGGAAGCAACTCATGTTTATGAGAGCCGGGGACAATGATGAGAAGTTTGCCTTTGACTGAGTAAAGACTAGACTGGTAAGAACTGTCTTTCGATGTATAAAATAGCTACTTTCTCTGCCAGTGTTTTATGATTAAAAAATGGGTGGCTTCTTGACTCAAATCAAATATTTGTTATCCAAATCAATGGTTGAAAGATGTGACCAGCAAGACCTAAGACTTTCTGACTAAGGCAGACCTGAGACTATTAGTCTGATTCTTTTCCTATTTCAAGAACCGGGCTGATGCAAGGGTTTCCAGAGTTATTCCAATGAGTAGACCCAGAAGGCAAAATCTGAAGTAAAGATGAATAGGTCTGGTGACTAAGATGACTAAGGAAGAAGACAGGACCCATGCTCTACATCCTGCCTGGAAGGGAGAGCAAAACTCAATATACATTACCCTCCACATGTTGTCTGTGCACTGGAAAAAACTAGCCTGAAAAACTGCTTGGGACTTTATCTTAAGATAATTTTTTTTTAACTGACAAAATGAGGTTGATTCCTTTCCTATCGTACACAACTGATAAAAAGGAAACCCACAGTTAATTTTACAGTTGAAAAAGGTCTCTTATGCTTCAAACCAACTTAACAGCAGCTTTTATAATTACCATGGTCACTTAGGTTTTCCTCTGGATAATATTTTTAAAAAGGGGTAACCGAGGTAGGAGGAAGCCAAGGCTTACGTAAGAGGCCTTGTCTTGTTTTATTTTTGACAATATTTCTTAATCTTTGAGAATCTCAATCCCATTTCCCACCTTAAGGTAAAAACAGGGTTGACTTGAAGCTTGCTGGAGGGCAATTTGGTTTAGCTAGCAGAATTTTAAATAGGCATGTTATCTGACCCTATAATTTCACTTCTGGAATTTACCATACAGAAATACTTGGACAAATGTTCCACAAAATAAGCACAAGGATATTACTGCAATATTGTTTGTAATAAGACCAGAAACAACCAACTAACCAACCCCTAAATGTCCATCAGTGGGAAATTAAACTATGAAATAAATGAGCTGACAATTATGCAGTTTCAAAATGAGTTTGATCTCTATGAACTGACATAATATATCATGATAAAATAAAGTGAATAAGGCAACGTACAGAAGAGTACGGTGTATAGTATAAGCCCATTTCTGTGAGAGAAACTGACAGATGTGTGCATGGGTGTATGTATATAGGTATTTGTAAACACACACTTTTGAATTTGCAATAAAGGAGATCTGGAAATATATCCAGGGGGTTATCTCTGGGAAGTGGATTTTCGATGGGAGTGTAGGAAAGACAATTTCACTTCTTATATTTCTGTGCAATTTGGCATTTTTGCTACCAGCGTACTTTACTTTGTGGTTAAAAAAAATTTTTTTTTTTAAATAAAGCTACCTGGCATCTACATCTCCTAAGTTGCTCCTTCCCGCAACAATTCCTGTTTCTGAAAGTGGCTTGTGCAGTGAGAGATCGCGGAGACTGAGGCTCCAGGTGCAAGCATTTTTAAAGAGGACATGTTGGGGAAGATCTGCCAGTGCTGATAAACACTGTATTTGCAGGTTGGCACCCAAGCGTCACTGATTCAGGGACAAAGGCCAGGCAGCTGCATCAACATCAGCTCTATTGGTTTTACATCAAGGACCCCAACTTCTATAGCCTCCACCCAAACTAGAAAAGATGACAATGTAGGAGATAGAAGACTGAGAACAACGTAGGAGATAGAAGACTGAGAAATCAGTGAGCCTAGGGTAGAAGGGCGGTGACTCATTCTCTCTCCTCTTCCCAAAAAACGGTGAGTTGTCTGTTTCTTCTTTAATTTATCTTTTCATTTGATGGTTTAGACCTGTGGTGTCCAATATAGTACACGTGCCTACTGAGCGCCTGAAATGCAACTAGTCCAAACTGAGATGTGCTGTCAGCATAAAATACACACTGGAGTTTAACAATTTAATATCGACAAAGAATACTTTTTTCAATATTTCATATTTTTATATTTATTCCATGTCGAAATAATAATATTTTGGATATACTGTGTTAAAATATGCTATTAAAATTAATTTTACTTGTTTCTTTTTGCCTCTTTTAATAACTGCTAGAGAATTTAAAGTGACATGGTTCACATTCTGTTTTCTATTGGACAGATCTGGTTTAGACTTTCATAGACATTCCACATGGAATATCTATATATTTAAATGTGTAAAGAAAGGAATAGTAGGGTAGAGAGGGAGGCATGTACACACATGCCCACCCCGCCCCCCACCAACTGTTACACTGCAGCCCTGTATAACTTCATGCCCGCCTAGCTTCCTAAGATAGTTCATTACAGTTCACTGTTCCTGTCATAGGTCATACAGCTCTGCTGTATGTGGGATCCTGGGGCAAGTCACTTGGGAGGATTAAACTGAATAATGTATGTCAAATGCTCAGGACCATGACAAGGATGTGTAATAACCTCTGTCAGCAAGGGTTAGCTGTGCTTGACATGATAAGAGTTCCAGCAATGACCAAGCCACAGTTCTACCCAAAAGCACAGAATATTAGAGTTGGAGTGAAACTTGGACATTATCTACTCCCATATTTTAAAACCCTTTTAAATCTCAGAAGCCCAGTATATGAAAAAGATGAAATCAAGTTGCTCTGAACAAAGCTGAGTGCAGGAACAAGAAGGGCTGGGCACTCCTGGACTATATAGAGGCAGGGATATGAGGTCTCTATGAAGCAGTCTGAATGCCATGGATGTGGTGTCTTATCCCGGCCTCTCCATTTTACAGATAAAGACACTAAGCTCCAGAGGTCGAGGGCTTGCCTTCAGTCACAGAGCTGGCAGAGGCAGGGCTGGAACGGACTCAGGTATCTGGTCCCTCAGAAAGAACGTGCTCTGCATCCCATAATGACTGCAGCTGTGTGGACAACGTGTGCACGCAGACAGAATGTGGCTGAGAAAAGCACCGCCGGATAGGTGCACACAGAATATGGGGGGGAGTGGGGGGTCCGGAGTGGGGGCAGGTCTGTTACCTGAAGAGACAGCTTCTAGGTTTAGCTTTGGAAGATGAGAGAGGGCAGGTGGGCACGCAGAATAAAAGAAGCACAAGGGTTCTAAGGAGGAAAACCTTAAGGCAAGTTTTTGGAAAAGGGTGACAATATAAAGATTAATTTATCAGAAGTCCACCAATAGTCAGGAAACAGGAAAACAGGTTAGCAGGCAGACTCTGGGTGCCAGATCAGAGTGGCAAAGGGCTGCGAAGCTGGAAGGCTGCAGAGCTACCCCGACTGGGAAAGGCTTGGCCTGATGGTGCCTTCTCAGTATACTCCATGAAAACAAATAAATTCATGATAAAGTAAGATACACATCAAGAATAAGAAAAAATCAGCATTGATTACATTAAAAGGTAGTACTCATTTGTTCTTACTTAGAACTACCCTGTGTGCATTATTCAACAAGATCTTTTCCTCGGTACCATCTTGGCTATTTCCTCACTCAAGAAAATGCTTCTTTGGAGTTCTTCCCATTTGGTTGGTTCTCTAAAGAAAAAAAGAGGTCCAAGAAAACATCCAAGAAAAGACAAGAAACCTGAAGGTCGGGTGAGTGCCCTGGTTTCCACACGCGTGTTCTGATCTAACCTAAGGTGATGGGTTTCCTCTCACAGACTAGGGCTTGCCTGTTGGTGTCTTGGTGTTCAGGGCATCTGGTCAAGGGCCTCATTTCCTTGATGTCACTAAGTAAAGCGCTCAAATATGGGGAACACCAACACAGTAACCAGTAGGACAGTTGGCAAGGCACTCAGTGACATTTTTGAGATATTTGCTCACAGACCACTCAGCCACAAAGGACAGTTTCTGTCAGTTTCTCAGCTACTGGGGGTTTAATTCATAGAAACCAATGACGGCAAGCCTAGAGAGGCCACCATCCAAGGGGGAGTATAACCATGAAGCCTTGCTTGTTTCCTTCGAACAGTGACTGTATGTTCTTCTTGGTGGCATTTCGCATTTCTTAGCTAGGGATCAGTAGAGCTGGCAACTCAGAACTTCTAAGAATTACTATCTGTTTAACACAATCTCCATATTCAAAGAATTAGTAGCATATTTTATTTTTTAAATGTGCGTTTTCTTTTTATGACTTTGCCGTCACTTGGAAAACCCCATAACTTTCAAACCGCACAGACAATAGTTCTGAGCAGGACTACAGGCAACGGACAGATACCTGGAGAGTGAGTCTATTTTGCCATGAAGTTAAAAATCAGTCGGTATCATCCACCTGTCCATGCCTCCCTCCATCTCATCCTAATCTTCAAGCTGGGTAGTTGTCTACTGACCAAATGCATAGCAATGTTTTTTAGTATTAAAATATAACTCAAGGGCTTCCCTGGTGGCACGGTGGTTAAGAATCTGCTTGCCAATGCAGGGGACACAGGTTCGAGCCCTGGTCCAGGAAGATCCCACATGCCATGAAGCAACTAAGCCCATGCACCACAACTACTGAGCCTGCGCTCTAGAACCTGCGAGCCACAACTACTGAGCCTGCGTGCCACAACTACTGAATCCCGCGCGCCTAGAGCCCGTGCTCTGCAACAAGAGAAGCCACCACAATGAGAAGCCTGCACACTGCAACAAAGAGTAACCCCCGCTCGCCACAACCAGAGAAAGCCCGAACGCAGCAACAAAGACCTAACACAGCCAAAAATAAAATAAATAAATTTATTAAAATATATATATATATATATATAAGTCAATGTGGAGTAAAGATGGATCACCCATTGATGAAGAGTTAAAGCCACAACCAGAGAAAGCCCGAACGCAGCAACAAAGACCTAACACAGCCAAAAATAAAATAAATAAATTTATTAAAATATATATATATATATATATATAAGTCAATGTGGAGTAAAGATGGATCACCCATTGATGAAGAGTTAAAGGAGGAAGATAAAAGATCCAACTCTTATCTACTTTCGTAGAATGCTACTGAAGGTCAGTGTGGCAATTATTAAACCCAGATAATAATGACAGATGGTATTTAAACTCTCTGGCTCTTTGTCAACCATCTGCCCTAAGATTCTTTTTCCTCAGTTCATATTTCCTAGGTATCACATTTTAGAATAAAACGCATGCAGTTCTTTACAATATCACAGAAATCGGTCAGCCTTTCCACTATAGGAAAGGCTAGAAATCAAAGTTATTAGATGTGTGGTTTGCTTCTTGACCTCCCTAAAATACTGTCGCTGCTACCTTGTAATAATGCATGAAACATTCTAGAAAAAATATGGTACCTAATAAAACCACAGCCAGGGTAGAAACGTGGCAGAGCAGGAAAATCAAAGGTTAGAGAGTCAGGTAGACTTAGGTTCAAATTTGGCTCTGCCATTTAAGAGCTGTATGCCTATGGACAAGTTATTTATACTGCTTGTGGAAGGCTTTGGTTCATCATCTAGAAACAGGAAAACAGTCCTCAAAATGTGGGTTTAGTGAGATAACAGATGTGAAAGGCCCAGCCCTGGGTCTGTCACATGACGAACAACTGTTAACTCCCTTTGCTTCTTTTTTTCTCCCTAGGTTAGGGAGGATGGTGAGCCTTGCTGATGCATAAATGGTTATTCCTCAATGTTCTTATATAAACTACTAGGATATGACCTCTGAAGAAGGTTAATCCTGACTTCTAGTCTTCCATTGAGAAATCTCTTTCCTCTGTGGAGACAAGCTTCTCATTATACCCATTCATAGAAACCTACACTTCACAGCATTTACCCCAGCTCTGGTTAATTGACTAATTGCAAATGCAATGCCTCTCTTCTGCACTAGGGTGTAAATTATCCCTCTAGAAAAGGGCCTTGCGTATAGTAGCCAGTCAGTAAAGTTATTTGTAGAATGAATGAAACATCTGTTGCCAACATGTGACACACACCTGGGTGATATGCGAGATGATTTCAGGGGCTGAACATGGACTAAATTGTTTAATTTTAAAGGTTATATATGAATTTTAGTGTATGTTAGACAAATAACTGGTTCATCGATTCTGTGATTTTATATATTTTTGCTTAAGATGAGGCTAAATAAAAAGTTAATTAATTTAAGATAGTAAAGAAATTAAGTAAGTATAGTTATCATGAATATGGCAAAAACCATGAAGGTGTTAAAAAAGATGACACAATTTGGGAACTACTGCCATAGCAACAAGGAGGAACCCTGAGTGGACACGTACCAGGACTCCCTGATTTAGGGTCAGCCTAAGGCAATGAGGGAGTCTGCTTCCAGAATCCACGGCTTGTGAGTTCTCAGCTGGACACTGCAACAGGTGGGTCAGCACTGAATCAGGAGTTAAGCTGGAAGCAGGTGAAGCCGGTGGCTGGACCCCAGAACTCAGCTGGCATAAGTGAGAAGGCTCCACATTCAGATATCTGGGTGTTATCACAGGAAATACCAAACGTGAACTGAGCAGGAACAAGGGTCAGATCCCATGGTTGTTTTCAAGGTCACATCCAAACCGGCAGGAACTACCTAAGAGACAGAGCACCCGCCCCAGGAAGGGTGTCAGGCCCAGATGGATCCATTGTCCTTCAGCCTTAAAGGCACACACGCCTGGATTCTGATTTTGCTTCCCGCTCCCGGCAATTATTTCTCAATTTACTATCTCTGTGCAAGGTTCCAAGAGAGGGGTACTTTCTTTTGTGCACATTTGAAGAGGCAATGGGTCTCTACCCAACATCTCACTTTCCCAGAAAAGTGAAGCAGACTGTTGCTGCTGGTGTCAAAGGAGTCTCTCTCTGAGCCTCCAATACTGAGTCTCCCTTCTGAGACCCAATGCTGGGCTGAAGAGATGGGTATTCCTGTCATCCTGGATTGGAACATAGAATGGACTTTCCCCTAGAAAAAAAATGTTGTAAGTAGAAAATAGGTTTTGATAAATAATGTTCTGTATATGTTCCAGGTTATACAGGATTCTCTGCAAGCTAGACTGGGAACCAGATTACCAACTATACTACCACTTCCGTGGGAGAATCTTTTAATGCTATAAAATGAAAATTTGGGCTGCAATTGTTCCATAAGTGCTGACTACCTATACTTAAAAATAAAGCACATCCCTTACTAGAGAACACTTTAACACTACATATCTTAAATTTCATCTTTCTTTTAACATCTTCCAGAAGAAGATTGTTTTTATGATCAACTATGGCTGGTATTCAAGTTTTGTACTATTGAAAAATAACTGATCATCCTTCCCCCATAACAAAAGAAGGACCCAATCTTTACATTTGAGGACAATCCTAGACGCATCAAAGTAATTCCAATAAATCCTTCTCTAATCAACTCTCAGCTGCACCAAGTTATTCATGGGATGAACTGAAATGACTGTCCCAACTCCCACACTGCAATATTGACAGTAAATTATTCCTGGTTCTGACAATAAGTCTTTAACCCCAAATTTTCCACACTTGTCTGATGAAAAGAATTACATGATGCACGGTTAAAAACAAGAATGCCAGGACTTACCTGGTGGCGCAGTGGTTAAAGAATCTGCCTGCCAATGCAGGGGACACGGGTTCGAGCCCTGGTCCGGGAAGATCCCACATGCCGTGGGGCAGTTAAGCCCGTGCACCACA
>NC_041218.1:57820120-57857534 GCF_002837175.3 Physeter macrocephalus
AGTGGTTAAAGAATCTGCCTGCCAATGCAGGGGACACGGGTTCGAGCCCTGGTCCGGGAAGATCCCACATGCCGTGGAGCAGTTAAGCCCGTGCACCACAACTACTGAGCCTGTGCTCTAGAGCCCTCGAGCCACAACTACTGAGCCCGCATGCCACGACTACTGAAGCCTGCGTGCCCGGAGCCCATGCTCCACAACAAGAGAGGCCACCGCAGTGAGAAGCCTGAGCACCACAACGAAGAGTAGCCCCTGCTCGCCACAACTAGAGAGAACCCGCCCGCAGCAACAAAGACTCATTGCAGCCAAATAAATAAATAAATAAAATATTTAAAAAAATAAAAACAAAACAAACAAGAACGCCAGGCCTCAGTCCAATAATGAATCAGAATTTCAAGAGAGAGGTCTGGAAGTTGCACATTTAACGACTGACCATTCCTGCTGATTCTCTCATCCAAACCCAGTGGTTCTTACCCTGGAGGATGAATTAGGATCACCTGGAGGGCTTGTGAAAACAAAGGTTGCTGGGCCCCAGCCCAAGCGCTTCGGCTCTAGTCGGTCTGGGGTGAGGCCCAAGAATTTGCACTTCCAAAAAGGTCACCTTTTTGGATACTGCTGGTCCAAGAACCACACTTCCAAAACCACTTATTTAGCCTATTTGGCAAACATTGCAGCTGAATTCAATATATATATTTTTTCTTCCCTCCTTGGTAGAAAAACACCACCAGAGTCACAAGACTTCCTCTGGAGTAATACCCCTCATACTTTTTAGCTGTTTGATGTTAGACAAATAAATTTACCCCTGCATCTCAGTTATCTCTTATCGTGAGGAATAAAAAGCTAACACAAGGAAAGAGGTTTGGTCCTGTAATTGGCACACAATAGGCCTGCATTAAACATCTGTGTACTTTGATCACCTTGCCATGATCCCCCTCTGTGAGCTACAGATGAATCTGCTGAGGTCTAGAATAGTTCCCCAAATTTATTACATGCACAAAGCTTCATTTGGTTAAAACAAACAAACAGACAGACAAGCAAGAAATGGCTGACTACCTCTTTTTCTTGTGAGCTAGCACGCAGCTACGTTTTGAATATAACATGTCCAGTGGGAAAATATTCAGCTTCCCAACTCACATTTTCCCATGGAAATAAAAATAGAAGACAAAGAGAGATTAGATTATGATTAGGCTCTCTGTTTAATTTTGACCAGGCTGAATTTAGTACCCAGGTCTGGATTATTTTCCTGGCAGATCTTTATTATATTGTTTGGCTATTTCTTATGACCTGAAAATCAAACAAATGAACCACAGACTTTCAGACTCAGAGGGGCCCTGGAGGTCATCTAGCCCACCCACCCATTCTAGGAATGCCACTGAAAACATCTACAGTGTGTAGTGGTCCAGTCTCTTCTTGGACACCCATTGAGCAAGCACTATTTTCATGAACCCTTGATCTTCTCTTCAGATAACTCTAATCATTAGATTTCTTTTTGCCTTTGAGCAAAAACCTTTATTTCTGTAATTTTAATATCTTTGGTTCTGCTCTCTATAGTGCCTGAATATGTCTAACCCCTCCTCTTCATTCAAGTATTCTGAAATGGCGCAGACATCTTTCTTGCCTGTGCCTTTTCAGTCTAAACATTCTGTTTTTTCAACCCACCATAAAAATTTCCATACACTTAACAGCCCTGGTCCTCGTCTTGTGGAAAAGTCCACCTTGAGGATGTTTCCTCACACAAAAAAACCATAACACGCTTCATGTTTGCCACATCCTCTCATCGCCAACAAAAACAAAATAAATTGTACAAACACTGGAGTTTTCCCTTCCAAACAGAGTTTCCAAGAGCCGGAAGCTACAACCACACCCAACTACATTGTAAGGACTGAGAAGGCAGTTTCAGGACATGCTTGGAAGTGGGAACCGCAGGCAGGTGGGGCTGGATACCGTGTTCCTACTTGAAAGAGGGATGCCAGGCTGCCACTTAAATTATCCAAGACCCGAAACGTTTCTTTCCAAGGGAGACAGAGTGAAACAAAAGGTATTTCTTACTTTCTACGAAACATTTCTGCAAATATGCAACCAACACTCCAGAGGTCCACAGGGGTGGCGTAGCTGGACTGAAGCAAGACTTCTGGAGCTCTGTACCACAGCGTGACGACCTGTAACGGCAAACGGAGCGGAGCGTTACCGAGGGGGACGGCTGTTTGCTTGACTCCTCATCCCGGGTGGTTTAATGCCAAGACTCAGCTCGGAAAGAACTCCTAAAATCACATGGGGGTCACGGACAGAAGCAATAAGTAACCAGGACTCATCACTGACAGGCCAGGAAATTACATCACCCCCACCACCTGGGTTCCCACCTCGGACTCTGGGTGTCTCACTAGTACGATAAAATAACTGAGTTTCAGAAAGCAAAAGCAAAGACTTAAACAAACCCTTACCTTAAAACAATTATTTCTTTCTTAAGGGGCTTTAAAAAACAATACATGGAAAACAGATGATGGCAACGATTTCAGCTCAATTCCCACGTCAGCAATTTTGGGAAACTGGAAGATTATTCCAGTGGCTGCTGGATGGTGACCTTGAAGTCTACCGAGCACCCGATCAAGTCAAAACTACTCTTATCATGAGACTGTGGGGAATCAAAATAAAGCCCCCTTCAATGCCACTCTTTCCAGAAAACAAAACATGAAGAAGAACTTGAGAGAGAATGTATAACCCAATTGTTTATACCATGTGTAAAAAGTCATCCAGAGGAAGAGATCCCAATATGGGAAGAGCCCCATCTAATACTGAGCACAGTATAACAATAGATAAAACAAACACAACCATATCATTAAGGCTCCACATTTGTAAGAGTATATAGGGGTTCAAGTGCTGCTTTTTTGTGGGGAGCAGAAATTCTATGGATGTCTGAAATGAAGGTATATAAAGGAATTCAATACATAAATCCATTACATAAGCATTTTATATTATTCAGATTCTTTTTATCATTACTTATTGTTTTACTTAATTGTACTTTCACTGATGTCTAAATTTCCTGAAATTCTGTTTGTGTACTTTGATGCTATAGTACTTAGTGCCTAAAGACTGCAGTAGCAATTCTCAAAAAAAAATGGTTGCCATCAATTTCCTTCTTTCCTTATATGCACACTCCTCTCATCAAGGATTGGAGTTTAGTTCACTTTCCATTGAATCTGAGTTGGCCTTAGTGACTTGCCTGACCAACAGAATATGGTGCAAGTAACATCTGAGACTACCAAAGCTAGGTCATAGGAAGCCTGGTTGCCTGGGCCTTTTTGAATGCTTGCTCTTGAGATGCTTCCTCTTGGAACCCAGCTGCTATGCAATGAGAAGCCCACAAAGATGTTCCAATTGACAGCCCCAGCTGATCTCTCAGCTGAAAGGCCATGTGAGTGAGTCATCTTGGACATTCCAGCCTGATTGGTCCCCCAGGTGACTGTGGCCCCTGCCAATGTCACATGGAGCAGTACAGCCCAGTTGAGTCCAGTCAACTCACAGTACCTCCATATCCTTCCCACATGAGACCACACCACTGGCTCTCAACCCTGACTGTACATCAGAATCATCCACGGGGCTTTTAGAAAAACACATGTGTCTGGGCCCTTATCTTGCCCCTAACTGAATTAGATCTTCATGGGTGGGTCCACTGGAGTTCTTCTTCTTTTCTTCTTCTTCTTTTTTTTTTTTTTTTGTTTAAACTTCTTTAAACCCTAACCCTTGGCTAGGTTTGAGAACCACTCAATTATACAAACTTATCCTCCAGTTCCTGCCTCCATGCTTTTGTTGACACTGTTCTAGTCTGGGAAGCTCTACTTCCTCCTTCACAGGCTGAAATTCTGCTTATCCTACAAAGCTCAGGTTTGACATCATCACCTCCTTGAACCAACTGCCACCTAAAAAATCATACTTTGTAACATAGTTCATAATATGGGTCCTTCCAGAGGGCATGGACCAAACTTCATCCATCATTATGCCTGTAAATGCCCATCATAATACTACACACATAACAATTGTGTTTTAACAAATACCAAATTGATGATTTTAAGGCAATCATTCCCAGAAGATAAGTGGGCAAAATTCAATTACCAGTCAACCCCCAAAAAGAAGATAGTCACTACTTTTGTTAAGAAGAGTGTCCAATTCTGGACGCTAGTTTTTAGTTAAATAATTTATTTCTGCTTTACTAATATTTCTAGCTGGAGGAACATTTCCTCATTTCTCTAATACACTGTATACCAAAGTGCAGGGGCAAACTGTCCATAAAATTCCAGTCCAGTGGTTTACAGACATACACAGATATTGTGAGATCACATATTTATCTTCTCACTTCAGTTCGAAATAAAGTCTAACATCATATGAGATGAAAAGTTTAATCCAAATACAGCATTATTTTAAGCTGTTCTAAAGAGTCTGTGATTTCTGATTGATTACCCATTCTAAAACACTTTAGGTAGCACTATCTTCATTTTCAGTACTTTAATCAGTGATACTTATTATGATCATCAAATAAATGTTTAGACAACTAAAATAATAAGAAAAATATTGATATATTAAAGAAGTTTCCTTCTAGTCCTTTTAAAATTTAGTGACCACTCAAAATGGGTAACAGATTTTTATCAAATGCTTTTTAAAATGTCTGTTAATAATGACCATTTGATCACTCTTTTATTCTACTAATGATATATTAATTACATTAATAGATTTCCCAATATTGTACCACCCTTCCCTTCTTGGAATAAATCATTCCTAATCATGGTTTATTATTCTTTTACTAGACCTTTGGATTCTATTTGTTAATATTTATTTTACGACATTAACTTATACTGATGAATGAGACTGATCTATAGTTTTTTTGTGTGTAATTGTTCATGTTTGGTATTAAGGATATGCAGACTTTCCATCCTTTTCTATATTCTGGAATATTATAAATGACATAATAATCAGTCCTTTGAAAGGACTCATAAAACTATCTGGATCTGGACCTTTCCTAGCATTATGTCTTTAACAATCTCGTTAATTTCTTATTGGTAGTTAGTCTGTTCAGGTTTCAACTTCTTTTTGAGTCAATTCTAGTAATAATAAGGAATTTCCCTATGAAACTCTTTAATCTAGATTTTAAAATGTATTGGCTTAAATTTGTACATAGTATTTCTTGTAATTATTTTAATCTCATCTATTTTCTTGGTTTTCTGAGAAAGAAAATTTTTTTCTCTTTATATCAATCAGGTTTGTCAGTTATTTAGCTATATTATTTATTTAAAAGAAACTGACTTCAAGATTTATTTCTATTTTGGGAGGATTACTGTTTTATTTAATAATTTGTTGACGTCTACTTTTATCTTTTTAAATCCCCCCTCTTAGTTTCTTTGTTTTTTAAAATTTATTTCTGAGTTGAAACTTGGGTAATTTATTATTTTAGTTTTGGTTAATGATAGAACATTTAGTTATATATTATTAAATAAACCGTCCTCATTTTTGTTCAGCTTTAAATACTATGTAATTTACCTTTAATTTTCTCTTTAATCCAAGAATAAACTAATTTGAAGAATTATTTAGAAAAGTTTTAAAATTTCCTTATGATCAGATTATTTATTAGCTGCTGTATTTCTAGTCTTATTGCATCACAGCCAGAGAATGTAACCTGTAGAATTTCTTTTCTTTTTTTTTTTTAAAGATTTGTTTATCATTTATTTTATTTTTGGCTGCGTTGAGTCTTAGTTGCGGCACGAGGGATCTTCATTGAGGCATGCGGGCTCTTCGTTGTGGTGCACGGGCTTCTCTCTAGTTGTGGCATGTGGTTTTTCTCTTCTCTAGTTGTGGCATACAGGCTCCAGGGCGAGTGGGCTCTGTAGTTTGCAGCATGCAGGCTCTCTAGTTGAGGCGCGAGCTCGGTAGTTGTGGCACTAGGGCTTAGTTGCCCAGCAGCATGTGGGATCTTAGTATCCTGACCAGGGATCAAACCCAGCGTCCCCTGTGTTACAAGGTGGATTCTTTACCACTGGACCAACAGGGAAGTCCCTAGAATTTCTTTTCTTTATGACTATGCACATAACTGGCTTTTGTTCTGTAGGGTGTAAGGAGGATACTCTCTTTTAGGAGTAAAGTTCTTTATTAATCAGAGTTTGTCTCATACAGATCCTTACTTATATTTTTCTATACTTTATTTGTCAAACTTTGAAAGAGAACTGAGTTTGTGTTTTCCTTCCCCCAGAATCTCCTTGCACTTCTAAGGGTTTCTGCCTTATACACATTGGCCTTATGTTTTGGAAAATAAAATTTATTACAAAAAAATATTATTCAGATAATTAAAATTTAGATGATGGTAGACATAAGATACAAAGTAAATACACAAATGCTAGTAAATCAGTTACAAAATATAATGGAAAAAAGGATCCCATTCATACAGTAACAAAAAAAAAGTGTGAAACACTGAGGAATTAAAAAACAGCAAGATCTATATAAATAAAATGATATACTATTACTGAAGAACATAAAATAAAAGCTAAATAAATGGTGAGACAGACCATGACTAAGATGGGAAAAAGCCATATCATAAAGATAATCATTATTCCTGTATTAACACAAAAATTTAAGACAATCCAGTGATTTGGGGGAGTAACCTTGACAATCAGGTGCCTCTGGCAGAGTAACACTTAAGAAGAGCCAAAAATAGTCTGAGAAATAAGGATGAGGGGGATTTGTCCTCTGTCACCAAAATATAATCTAAGATACAGCAAATAAAATAGTAGGTGCTAACAGATTAAAAGAAGAATAAAGTCCAGCAAGATAATGAGATACTGATTTACAAGGTGATATTTACAAGATATTTATAAGATATTCTTATAGGTGGTCTCTTTCATCTTAGAGAGAAAATGCACTAGAATATGTGAAAGCAAGACAACTGGCCACCCATTTGGAAGAAAATAAGTTTGATCTCTAGTTTACACCATGTTTAAGAAGAAACTGTATAGATGCAAGAGCTAAATGTAAGGAGAGCTAGAAAAATGTATTAGAAGAAAACATAAAAGGACCTTGGGCTATGGAGGCCTTTTTCAGCATCATGGGAAATCTAGAAGCTTGAGATGAAAAGATTTATAGATCCAGCTATTTAAAACTGAAATCCTGGACTTCCCTGGTGGCGCAGTGGTTAAGAATCCACCTGCCAATGCAGGGGACACAGGTTCGAGCCCTGGTCTGGGAAGATCCCACATGCCGCAGAGCAACCAAGCTGGTGCACCACAACTACTGAGCCTGCACTCTAGAGCCCGCGAGCCACAACTAGTGAAGCCCGCGTGCCTAGAGCCTGAGCTCTGCAACAAGAGAAGCCACCACAATGAGAAGCCTGTGCACCGCAACAAAGAGTAGCCCCCGCTCGCCGTAACTAGAGAAAGCTTGCGGGCAGCAACGAAGACCCAACGCAGCCAAAAATAAATAAGTAAATAAATTTATTTTAAAAAACAAAAACAAAAAACAAACCAAAAAACCCAGAAATTTTCTTCAGCAAACACTGTAAATACAGTAAAGGAAAGGATAAATGACAACCTGGGAGAAAACATCTAAAACAAATTACATCAATAAAACAATACAACAGAAAAATGGATAAAAAATATGAAAAGACAATTCAAAAGAAGAAAAAACTATCAAAGATACTCAATCTCATAAAAAGAAAGGAAGAAAAGAAAGAAAGGAGAGAGGAAGGAAAGAAAGGAAGGAAGGAAGAAAGGAAGAAAGCCATCACAATAAGAGGGTATCATTTTTGCCTGATTGGCAGAAAGGACAGAATGACACTATTCAGAGTTGGTCATGGTATGGGAACCCTGTAAGTTTTATTTTATTTATTTATTTATAATTTTTATTTTACATTGGAGTATAGTTAATTCACAGTGCTGTGTTAGTTTCAAGTGTACAGCAAAGTGATTCAGTTATACATATACATGTATCTACTCTTTTTCAAATTCTTTTCCCATTTAGGTTATTACAGAATATTGAGCAGTGTTCCCTGTGCTATACAGTAGGTCTCTGCTGGTTATCTATTTTATTTTTTTAAACTTAAAAAAATTTATTTATTTAATTTATTTATTTTTCATCTGCGTTGGTTCTTCGTTGCTGCATGCAGGCTTTCTCTAGTTGCAGCGAGCGGGGGCTACTCTTCCTTGCGGTGGCTTCTCTTGTTGCGGAGCATGGGCTCTAGGTGCATGGGCTTCCACAGTTGCAGCACGTGGGCTCAGTAGTTGTGGCACTCGGACCCTAGAGCTCGTCATCTTCCGTAGTTGCAGCGTGTGGGCTTCTCATTGCGGTGGCTTCTCTTGTTGCGGAGCACGGGCTCTAGGCATGCAGGCTTCAGTAGTTGTGGCTTGCAGGCTCAGCAGTTGTGGCTCGTGGGCTCTAGAGGGCAGCTCAGTAGTTGTGGCACACGGGCTTAGTTGCTCCGCGGCATGTGGGATCTTCGTGGACCAGGGCTCGAACCCGTGTCCCCTGCATCGGCAGGCAGATTCTTAACCACTGCGCCACCAGGGAAGCCCCTGGTTACCTATTTTAAATACAGCAGTGTGTACACGTCAATCCCAAGCTCCCAATCTATCCCTTCCCCCCACCTTCCCCCCGGTAACCATAAGTTCATGGGAACCCTGTATGTTTTAAATTGCAAATTGGCACAATCTTTTTAGAGGACAGTCTGGTGGTATCTATGAAATTAACAGTCCCCATGTCTCTAAAGCAGAGTTCCATTCGTGGGAATTTATCCTATAGAAATATTCAGACTAGTATACAAAGAGGTATTCACAAGGATGTTTACTCCACAGTAATTCCCAATAGGGGAATATTATTCAGCTATCAAAAAAGATGAGCTAGTTCTCATCCTGCTCATTCCTGCTCACATAAAAAGATGCCCATGATACACTGTTAAGTGAATAGAGAAGTTTTGGAGCAGAACGAAATATTTTCCAATTTTTATTAACAGATTACATGTCAGTATAAATATAATAATCATTTATGCATACAAAAATGTCTGCCAGGATTCTATACATAGACATCAAGCTTTAAGCGGACAGTTGTCATGGAAACATAGCAGTGTGGGAGGTGGCAAGTGGAAAGGAAAGGAGGGGCTGGACGACAATTTCAGAGGCACAAGATCAGTCAGCTGCTGTCGGTAAGCAAATTTTATAGCTGAGAAAACAATTTCAGAGAGGTTGGGTAATTTAGCCAGGGTCATGGAGCTGACACGTGGAAGAGCTGGGATTCTCCCTGGGATTGATTTCAACCTTGTGCTCCTTTCTCAACATCCAACACGGCACCTTTCATTCAGCATTCCAAACATCCACAAATCAACAGGCAAACTATCCTTTGGGGTTAAATGATTTCCTTAAAAAAGGGTTTAAGAAAAAGGTTTCTATAACTTCAAAACTTACTTCTGAACCACAACAGTGCTCTGTATGGTGTGACATGTATTCATCAAATTCCCATTTGATAACTTCAATGAAAGTTAAGATTTAAAAATCTCTTTGGTATCCCTAAGAGTTTTGCTTGGTTTATGTGTAAATCATTGTAACAAGGTGAGAGGCATTAGATCATTTATTAGGTTTATGTTTATACTCTATTTGAACTATCAGCGTTTGTCTCAAGAGAAATCTTTTTGGTTTAACCCTTGTAGAATTCAATGTGCTTCAATTCCAAAGTAAGTATGAACTGTACATTTCTAGTTAATTCTCCAAGAAAATAACCCCAACACTGCCTAGAGCCTACATTTAAAATAACAAATTACTGCCTTTCTCAGTATACATAAATCTAATAGTTGTTCCCTATGTATTATGTATATAATATTATCTCACGTATCAAAAGCTTCCCCAGTTTTAATTTGCTACTTTATGTGGCTGGTCCATTCTCTAACCCAGAGTCCCTCAATCCTTACTTTAAGTCACTGTAATTTAAAATATCTCAAATAATGACAATTTCTGTAATTTCCAAGTTTTTGAGAACAAATTGTAACAAATTTCCCGGACAGTAAAATATAAATTCTGTTTCCTTAGGAACTATTATAGTTCTGTACCTCTAAAAACTTCTGATGGAAGACTGCCTAACTTAAAACCAGTTAAGTCACAGGTAAGAAGATTTATTAATTTTTAATTGAAAGTTTTATAAGAATAGGCAAAATTGATAAAAATGTTTCAAGGTTTTAGTGCATGAAGTAATATGGAACGTTTTCAACAATGTAATCAATTAACTTCTACTTACATGTTCTCTAAGTTTAATAATTCTATATATCCTTAAACACAAAATATAACGGGTCAAAAGACATGTTGAGGGAAACAATGAATACAATGTATAAAGATCAACACTTAGAAATCTATGATAAAGGTGGCTTCTAATGGTAACAATGCAGTTGTCTACTAAGCAAAGTTAACAATAGGAGCTATGGACAGAGTTTGGTGGTTGGAGCCAGCTGGAACCAAAGCAAATACTATGTTTATTACAATCATTACATGTATTAACAGCCTCTAGAGGTGCTGAATGGATTTGGCAACAGGAGGGGGAGCGGAAGATGGGGGAGTTCAAGGATATTTACACAAGTGGATGTATCTGTTTAAACTGCTTTGATCTCTATTCACATTTTTTTGAAACAGTTCAATAACAGTATAAGATAAAGTAGAGCCAAGGCCAACTCTGACTCAAAATACATGTCAGAGTAAAGCATTCTTACTTAATATTAGATTTTACAGTCTTTTATTCATGTACCCTTTCACCAAGATCCTGAAAACCTTAGTAGATGCTATCTGAATCATCCTTATTCTATGGCTACATGCTTAAAGAGCAGAAAAGCATGGTATGCACATTGTGCTGGTTATCTTCCTTTTGCCTCTCTGGATGGGCCCAGTGCTCACAGGCGGATCTGTATCTACCATTTGCCTCCAGCTTCTTACTGGGTTTGGCCAATGGGAAGCCTAGGCAGGAGTTTGGAGAGAAGGAGAAGAGTGAGGCTGAGTCTTTAACACCTTGATTTCCTCCCAGCAAGGTTGTCCAGAGCTGGCAGTGCTGCCATCACAAAGCCAGTGTCCATCCCGGGCAGCCCACTCTACCCAACTCCAATAGCTGCTCCCCATCTTCCCTTCAAGCCTGGGAATGGTAACAGTCTGATGCAACTAAGACTCAAGTTAGGTACCATTCGCTGGGCTTCCCCTAAATCCACTTCTTTGTAAATCTTGTCTCTGTAAACAAACCTTCCTTGAAGTGTCTTATTTTGAGTGTGCCATCTATTTCCTGTTGGGACCCTGACTAACACATCCAGTTTGCAGATGAAGAAACTAGTGTGGGTGGCGACTTTTTCTCAGCTTTCACATCTGTCAAAGAGGACATTTAGACTGGATGATCTATAAAGTGACTTCTGTTAGCATTCTAAGAGGCCCTAAATGATGTGGCAATGGTAATGAAGATTTTAAAAATGCATATACTATACAGAACCAAGACATCCTTGCCCCTGCCCTTTGGTTTAGTGATTACTTATGGGGGGGACCAGGGTGGTGATTCTTCTTCTGGGGCTGACTTCAACAAGTCTCAAATGTAAACTTCTGTAATGATTTCTGAGAAATATGGAATAACTAACTTAGGATTTTTATATTGTCAAAGTGAAGGCTTTCTAAGCTGTTTATTTGCTTCACACCAGTATAAAACTCTCTAGTGTGTTCCTTCCCTCCAGAAGACGTCTATGCTTTTGCAAAGTGAAAATCAAAATTGGTGATAGTGGGCTTCCCTGGTGGCACAGTGGTTAAGAATCTGCCTTCCAACGCAGGGGACATGGGTTCGAGCCCCGGTCCAGGAAGATCCCACATGCCGCAGAGCAACTAAGCCCGCAAGCCACAACTACTGAGCCCGTGTGCTACAACTACTGAAGCCCACGCGCCTAGAGCCCGTGCTCCACAGCAAGAGGAGCCACCACAATGAGAAGCCCATGCAATGCAACGAACAGTAGCCCCCGCTTGCTGCAACTAGAGAAAGCCCACTGGCAGCAACGAAGACCCAATGCAGCCAAAAATAAATTTAAAAAAAATTTGTGGTAATTTCACTGACTTTTCCTAAAGGGCCTCAAAATTCAGTTCTTTAAAATCAGACATTTAAATTAAGATATCATAAACAATCAGAATTTTAATTCTTCCCAGCACAGTCTTGTCATTATAAGCCAGTTAAATGGGAACTATTAAAAGAATTCAATACCAATAAAAGTTAACACACAAAGTACTTTGCAACAAATAATAATGGAGTCATCTCAACAGGATGCATTTTCTGACCTAAAGGCCAGAAAAAGATGTTTTGATACATGACAAAAAATGGCCGAAGTCTACACAAAAATGAGATTCTCAGCACTGAGCCAATTACGATCATGGCCTCTGCTGTGCATCTACTACCAGCAGGAAGGCTGTCTGTCCTTCCAGAACCTCAGCTGTGCAGACTCTCCTGGGGCCACTGGCTCCCACTTAGATGTGCTGATTTCTAACTACCTGGCCACTGCTTCTGTGGTTCTCTCTGTGGGACATTCTTTCTTTGAGTGTCTGCTGTTCTGAATTCTCACATATCACTTCCTCCAGGAAGCCTTTCCTGATCTCTCAGCTAGAAGTGATCGCTCGCCCCTGAGCTTCCGTTGTACTTCTTTTTTTTTTTTTTTTTTTGCGGTATGCGGGTCTCTCACTGCTGCAGCCTCTCCCGCTGCGGAGCACAGGCTCCGGACGTGCAGGCTCAGCGGCCACGGCCCACGGGCCCAGCTGCTCCGCGGCATGTGGGATCCTCCTGGACCAGGGCACAAACCCGCATCCCCGGCATCGGCAGGCAGACTCTCAACCACTGCACCACCAGGGAAGCCCCCCGCTGTACTTCTATAGCTCTTGACCCATTCTATTTTCCATTACAGTCATTCCTTACAATCATTCCACAGTATATATATAGTGTAATGCAGGGAGGGTGCTCACCAATTATCTGATGATTGGATACATGAATGAACCACAGGGAACTAACTCCTGGGGGCAGTGCTGATGGTGGACAAAGGCAGTCCTCTAGCCTGGAGAATATGGGGACAACAATGTCGAATAATAATTGAGGACCTTTCAGTAATCATGAATTTTTAAAAAAGGAACTGGATCTGTGGAAGGAGGTGAGGCTGAACCTGATTTGATCAGAGGATGCGTAAGAAGACTCAAAGGGCAATGGCAGAGGGAAAATAAGCTGAGATAGAGATGAAGGGAATCTCTGGGGAAAAGGTACTCAGCAGACAGAGGCCTGCGTCCTGTGTCCAAGCGGGAATGATAATGACCCACTGAAGGATGAATGAAGGTGGAGTTCAAGGATCCAGGCTCTGACCTTTCATGGTATCAGTGGCACTTACCATCTCTTTCTGAGCCTTACAAACTCTCTCTCATTTTGTTAATGTCTAAGCAGATCTACCTAAAAAAGGTGTTACTCTAGACATCAAGGCTTTAAAGGTCCAAGTGAACTTCAGTTCATCATGTGAGTGCCTACTCTATGAGAGGTACCCTGTTAGTCCTGGATGGGTGGTCACAAACTAGAAAAGCAGCAAGTCAAATCAGCTGGCTGAAGGAGAACCTGGGGTGGGTGTGTTGGGTCTGTGTAGTGATATAAGTGCAGAATGCCGGGGTCCTGTCCTAGTGACTTTCCAGTAACTCCTTGGCCGTCTCTTCCCCAATCAGTCCCTTAAATGATTGTTTCTCTAAGGCTATATCCTCAGGCCGTTGCTTTTCTTATGTGATGCACAATTCCTGGGGAGCATCGCTTGTGGATAACCCTCAAGTCCATACTCTGTAGAGTATCTGACACACATATCCAACCGTCTCCTGGATATCACCACTCAGTACTCCCATAGGTACTTCAATTCCAAAATGCATGCTTTGTCTTTCTTCTGAAACATGCTTCTCCTCTTAGATACCCTCTCTCTGACACCAAAATCACCACCTACCCAGGTTCCCACTCACCCCCACTACCAGGGAAATCACCAGATCCTGGCAGTTCCACCACAAACCTGTCCTCTCCTGCAGGCCCAACAGCTTCCTCTGGGGTCTCTTCCTACTAAGTCTGCCTCCTTCTACTCTGTCCTCTCTACTATATCTGCAGCTGTGCTCACTCCATTCCTGCTTAACATCCTTTAACCATTCTTGAGAGCTTTCAGGGTCAAGTTCAAGTGCAGTTGACCCACGGCACCCTCATGATCTGGCTCCCACCCTCTCTCTGGCTTTATTGCCTGTTCCTCCTTCATGGGAAAGCTTCCTCAACCCGCTCAGAGGCTTTATGGTTGTACAAACATGCGTGCTGTGTCATGCCTTGTGGCCTTCTCATACACTGAGACCTTTCTCTGGAATGTCCTCTCATCACCCCATTCTTAATTCTTGTGAATCTTGCCCTGCCTAGTCCTCCCAATTACACGGAAACATAGCGCTTATCACACTGTATCCCATTCACTGTGTACTTACTGCCTACTAGACCTAAAATCAGCCCTTTGAGAGTAGAGACTGTTTCTAAGTAGACTTTTCATCCCCAGCACCTGGCAAAGCATTGCGTCTGCTCCAAAACTGTATGCATAGCCAGAAGACAGCAGAATGGAGGGTTACAGATTTAGGAGGGATAACCTAGGGCAGGATGCAGGGGTTTCTAGTACAGTAGAAATTTACAGACCGATCAATGGTCATGCCCCCTACCCACACAAGGCATCCTGTGAGTCCACCAACATTATCTTTAATCAACAGATGACTTTTTAATAAAGTGTGAGGACCCTTTTATTTTCAAAAAGTGAAGTTTTAAAATGCTTGAAGGGCTCATGTTTTCCTTCAGGCCATATTGTTTAAATTTCATCCTGAACTTGTGAAACTTAAAATAGTTACCACTTGCTAAATGTCTATTATGTTTCAAGTAACAAACTCTCTTTTTAGAAGTACAGTATAGTGTAGTTTTGATTTTGACACTGAACAATCACACACTTGATCTCTCTCTGCCTTCACCATAGAAACCAAGCAAATATTTGTAGACATTCCTTCAACCTTCACAGATAAATAGAAATGAAAATTATTCTGAACACAGGATATGGCAGGCTGTAGAGCTCATTGTTTCCTTTTAAAAGTTGTTTTTTTTAACTCTTAAGAAAATCTATATGCTTTGGGAGGCCACATCATCACTCAAGACTTGGAAGAGAATTTACAAATTGACTTTTTATGATGAAAACAGCTGAATGTCTCTAAAGTCCATGCCTTCTTCCTCCTTGGTTACTATGTTCATCCTTACACAGGCTGCATGTAAAACTATTAAACGAACACTTGCAACTTATTTGGTTAGTGCAAGTGATGAGGGAAATGGAAGCAGAGTTTTAGAACCTAAGTGCAGGCTCAAACATTCTTCAACATCTTAAAATCTGTGGGCACTACCTTCCTTAAATGGGAAGGATTTGGAGTTCCTCAGCTGGAAGGAGCTACCAAGGTAGAGTTCATTCTGCAATACCCACTCTCCCCAAAGTTTCTATTTAACACATCTTCATCTAGAAGGTACACAGAGATACATGCTAACTAACCAATCTGGGTGACCAGAAATGAAGATAAGGTCTACAGAGGATTCTGGAGCTCCCACTATATTTTGTGCTTTAGCTATTAAAGGTAAGAACTAAAGAAAATATGCTCCTGAAGATTAGGATGTTTCATGCTGTTTGTTTAGCAAGATTAAAACTGCAAAGAAAAACAGAGAAGCCACAACGGAGAGGACTTAGACTGCAGCATTAGGATTCTGGTTGGAAAGAAGGAAGTATTTTCCGACACGAAGAACTGTTAAATGTCACATGGATTATTGTGGGGTTTTGTGTTATTTTGTGATCTCTTCTCTAAAAATTTTTCACTTTTATCCCATCTGGGGGTTAAAGAGGTGGGCTATGGAAGGAGGGAAAGAAAACATCTGTAAGGCACAGAAGATGTAAAGTACTATGCTGGATGGACTTCATCTGTCCCCTTATAGCATCTTCAGTTTAGTGGTATGAAGTATCAGTGACTCTATTTTTTTTAACATGTTTATTGGAATATAATTGCTTTACAATGGTGTGTTAGTTTCTGCTTTATAACAAAGTGAATCAGCTATACGTATACATATATCCCCATATCCCCTCCCTCTTGCGTCTCCCCCCCACCCTCCCTATCCCACCCCTCTAGGTGGTCACAAAGCACCGAGCAGACCTCCCTGTGCAATGCGGCTGCTTCCCACTAGCTATCTGTTTTACGTCTGGTAGTGCATATATGTCCATGCCACTCTCTCACTTCATCCCAGCTTCCCCTTCCCCCTCCCCGTGTCCCCAAGTCCATTCTCTACATCTGTGTCTTTTTTCCTGCAGTGACTCTATTTTTAAAGATAAGGAAGCTGAGACTCCAGAAGTTAAGCAACTTGTTCAAGACCCAATCAGCTAGTAAATGGTAGAACCAAGATTTGAAACAGGGTTTATCTGATTCAGATTGACGCTCCTCACTGTGGAGACTGAATAACTGGCTCTCTTTTTTTTTGGTCTTATGCCTAATTACAATTTTAAATGTCTGTATTTCTAAAACAGTCATTTCCAGGAATTCCCTGGTGGTCCAGTGGTTAGGACTTGGCGCCTTCACTGCTGTGGGCTGGGGTTCGATCCCTGATCAGGGAACTAAGATCCTGTAAGCCACACTGAGCGCCAAAGACAAAAAACAAACACTGCCCCCCCCCCAAAAAAACAATCATTTCCATAGCAATGTAAGTTTAACAGAAGAGCTGACAAGAACAAAAGAAATGTTTTTTCCAGGATAATAATACCCCAAAGGATTTCACCAGGATGTCACTGGTTGAGGACTCAGGGTCACAGGTGGCAGGCCGGGAAGGCCTCCCTACCCGCAGTGCTCTGTGTGATCACTGGAGGCATGCTTCACGCTGTCCCCGCAGAACATTCCTTCTCTGGGGCCACGGCAAAGACCTTCCTCCCAAACTTGTTCTTCCTTTGGATTCCCTATCTCTGCAAGTGAAGTCCCCCTCTAACCAGTTCCCCAAGCTAGACTCTTCCTCAGACTCACCCCTCATCCATTTACACAGACACATGTAAAGAGGGTGCCTTCTTAACTTGACAAAAGAGCAAAATGCACAGAGGACTAGAGCTGTGGAAACTAAGGAATGGAAAATACACAGTTTGGACCACCTGGATACTATCACCCACCATTTTATAACATCGATCTCAAGTAAAAAAAAAAAAAAAAAAAAATTCACATCACTGGGCATAAGATATTTTCAAGTTTGAAGACTCAGTGTAATTGTAGGGATGTGATGACATCATTCTAGATTTTACGATCTGACTTCGAAATTACTAAAAAAGAGATGAGTCTGATGGGTAACATGTGTCCTAGCCCTTTATTTTCTCTTTCTTTCTTTAAAAAACACTTTTCAATGCTTGCAGAGTTTTTAATATCTTTGCATCTTCTCTGCGAGGAGAAGGATCATCGAAAGGGAATATAGTTCTGTTATTTAAATACGTATAAAATACAGAATTCATTTGCTCTTGATGAGCTGCGATGCTTCTCTTAAAACTGTCTCAGTTTCTAGGAAGAACCACACTAATACCAAGGACTCTACAGAGTATTTCTAGGTACATCCACTATCAGGAGAGATACATGTGTGAACATAAAAACCAGCGGAAGCCTTCTCACCTAGGTTCAGGAGCTCATGCTGTACGTGTGTTCTGAGCAGTGTGGTAGCTGCATATGCAAACACTACTTGAAAGGAAAAGTAACTGTCCAGTTTGGGTGTAACTTGGCGTTTACCTCAGAGCTAATTCGAAGAAAGACTGCTTTTCCATCTACAAGCATTTCAAAGAATGTTGCTGCTTTCTAGAAATCTGTTGCAGGTAGCTTCTTTTATCCTTGAAACTGCTAGGGCTTTGAAAAATGTTCTACGAAGTGCTTACAATGATATCTAGGGAAACGTACAGATTACGTAAAATATTTTAATTATTCTTCAGTAATTGAAAAGCAGCCTTAAATCACCGCTGTAGATGCTTTATATATCAAGGACCCTGATAAACGGCAAAAACAGAAGCAAGGCCTAGTGGTGCCTTCTGTGAAGCCTTCTAGAACATTCTGAGAGAGAGGGGCTCCTTGCTCTGTACTTCCACAGCACACTTCTCTTATAGCCCCTGCTGATGTGTGATGTGACCATAAGAATCTGCTTCCACCTCCATCACCCCGACAAGACTCAGTGGCAGCACTCGGCCTTAATTATCTTTGGATCTCCAAAGCCTGGTACAGTGTCTCCCACACACCAGGCATTCAACGTATGACCAAGAGTTCTTGCAAATCTTTTCCCAAACTAAAAAAACAAACCAAAACCAGGGAAGATAAAAAATACATCTGTTTTTAGGTTATTCTGAAGGTACAAAAGGTGTTTTTTCAGATTCATAAATAAGGAAGCAGAATCAAATTTATACATCATACCTTAGAGGAAATTTCTCATAAATGGCAAATAAGTTTTAGCTACCTATTGCCACCTCTCCCTTTCTCTTTCTATCTCCTTACTCCCAACCCTTACATATGTACACACCTAGTTAACCACCACTCAGACCAAGATATAGGATATTTACATCACCACAGAAGGTGGTGTGCCTTTCCTAGTCAATACCATTTCTGTACCACTGTTCTGACTATCATCATCATGGATTAATGCTGCTGGTTCTTCTTGAACTTCATATAAAAGGAAACATGCAGTTTTTGTGTCTGGTTTTTTTACTCAACTTAATAAGTAAGTTGTCTTATTAACAACTTGTTCATATCAGTAGTTTGTTGTTCATATCAGTAGTTTGTTCCCTCTCATTGCTGTGTAGTACTCCATTGTGACAACATGCCAAAATTTATTTAGCCATTTTTTTTTTCCTGTTGATGGGTGTTTCTAGTTCTTGGCTATGGTGAATGAACATTCTGTTATGAGCATTTTTGTGTATGTCTCTTATTGGACATAGGCACTCATTTCTCTTGGATATCTATATTTCTTATCTATCTATCTATCTATCTATCTATCTATCTATCTATCTATCTATCGAGAGGGAAGGCATATATTTAGTAGATACTACAAAATAGTTTTTTCAAGTACAGTAGCTGAACCATTTTGTACTCCCACTAGGAATGCATCAGAGTTCCAGTTTCTCCATAACTTTGCCACCACTTGATATTCCCAACCAGTCAAGTTAGTGTGTTGTGGTACCTCTTATATTTTTGACTGATCATTTATAAGAATACAAGGTTCCAAAAAATAATATAGTCTGGATTTATTAAAGCACTAACTAGACTCTTTGAAATGACAGAATCAATTATGATATCATTTGTGTATAGATGTGTGACTCAATAGCTTAAAGACCATTTTTTAAATGTTAGGCTTCTCTTCTCACTTTTGCTCCTGCTACATCTGACTTTAGCAAATTCCTAACTCTTTAAGCATCTGTTTGTCCTTCTCTGGAGGTGTACAAACTATTTATACAGAGTTCTTAGATAATTTGGGTGCTGAATAGGGAAACTAAACAGAAAAATATTTTGAAATGTTTCTGCCAAGATTCTAAGTTAAAATATTAATAATATAAAAGCTTTAGAAGTTGTTGGACAGTGGTTTTTACTACATTTCCTCTACGAACAAAATGCTGAAACATCATTATAAACTAAAGTACAGAACCATCCCTGTCAGTATATACTCCTGTAGCCTAGTTAAGAAGCAAACTCTAAGCTATTGGCCCCTGTTGCCACATTTCCCTCTGAAGAGGTCATGTAGCCACGTTTCCATCTGTGGTGAGCCTGCGTTCACATTCACCCAGGCATGAAATTCAAACATGGGGAACCATGGCAACTATTTCGGGGGTGAGGGGTGCACTGCAGGACAATAATCAGTATACATGTGGTACCATTTTCCTTTGTTTAAAAACCCGAACGACTGTAAAAATTATTTTCTTCATTTGATAGATAAACACTTGCAAAGTGCTACTTGACAGTGGGCACTCTGTGCTAGTGAATGAACCTCGGTCCCTGCACTTATGGGGCGTTAGTGTCTGACTGACTGCAAAAGTATAGTGGAAAAGATGGGAAGGAATACTGTCACTCAGCCCAGAAAGTTATGCCTATTGAGGAAAACATACAAAATCTGTGAAATTTTACATCTACTTCAAAAACAGGCTCAAATCATTCCATCATTATTTCCTATTAGCAAAGACATTTCCAGTAAGAGATGAATATTGGTAGTATCTTGGAGAAAATGAGGGAGGAACCCATTTGGCTATATTGTTAAGTCCTGATTGTCTATACACCTGTTTCCCAAAGGGAATTTAGAGGACAATAATGCCCAGAGATGTTTCATGAAAAACAGTTCTAAATCAAACAACTTTGGGAATATGCTAAATCTACTCTCTTGAAATTCACATTTTGACATATTAAAGGATCTGAGAAGTTCTACAGTTAAAAAAGAAACCTATTTAATTCAACATTTACCAAGTATTGTCCATGGAATGATTTTTCCTCCTCATATAATACCTGTCACTATCCTACAGAATTAGGGTTCCTTGTAAAATGCTTTGAAAAGCAATAGTCTATGACAATGTACAGGGTTAGGAGCACAAATAACCCCAAATAAATTTGGAATGTATGCTTGCATGCAACTTAACATTCTTAACTAACATCATCTTGAAAAATAAGAGCTGGTATATCTTGCTTTAATAAGCAAGCAACATTAAATGAAAATCTGGTTTTGCATTGAAAATGAAGGTACAAAAACAAAATATAAGTTGCAAAAAGACCCTTCAGGGCTTTTGTATAACCATCATAGTACTGATTACTACTATGTAATAGTACAAATGGAGATGGTGGGGCGGTCTTGCTATGTCTGTATTAACTATATGATTTCTGTTAGTACACATGTGTTCACATTTAGGAAGTGGGTATTCTGAATAAATCATTTACTTTCAATTACCTTTTTATGGTAAAAGTAGAATGCAGAAAAAATTCTGGTTACTTAAACTTTGTGGCTGTTGTACACCATTTGGGAGGAAGTCTTCAGTTGTATAATGTTGAAGTTCACCAACATTCACTGGGCAACCTACCACGACAGGGACTGAGACTCTAAAGACAAATAACAGACAGTGCCTGTTCTGGAGGAGTTCACAGTCTAGCAAGGTGAACAGAAAAAGAAATAACTGTAATACAGTGTGGTTGGAACTACAGTAAAGCATGGAGAAAGCGCTATGAAAACACAGATGACTTCATTAAAGAGAATGGGTGATTTATTACTCCTACAATAAAGTACACACAATCTGTCTGCATACAAAAAAAGTGACTGCAATCAAGAAATTAATAAATATCTATTGAGCATCTATTATACTACATACTATAAATCTGCATGCCAGACCCACTTAAATGTCAAATTACTACTAGTCTCATAGAATTTCATATCATTCTCAAAAGGAATATAAAATATCTCTCAGATTCTTGGGCGATTTTATATCCAGAATTAGAGCAAGCCAAACTAAAGTATAATTTTACACTTTGGAAAAAGTCTAAGGCAAAGAACATCATATGCAAGCAATCCCTGAGCTATGTCATCAGAAATATACTTATTACATGCGTTCATTCATTTCACAGTTAGAGCCAGCAGAGGGGGTAAACCTCTTCAAAGGAAAGCCTCAAGTATATAAGGAGAAATAGAACACTTGAGATGTAAAGAAAGCCTTTGACATAAAAGAAAGAAAACTTGGGTGCAGAGACACATATTTCCAATGTAGGGAAGTGATTTAACTATATTGTTAAAGTTCCGGAAATATAATGCAGGAGAATAATAAGAAATCATTGAATAAACTGAAGGATGTCACCCTATTGCTCCCATGAGACTTACAGGACTGAAAGTCTGAACTATCCCGTCTCAAAGCCCTGGCAATAAGAAACACACTTCGCAGCAAAATCTAACTAATTGACATTAATAGGAAGGACCTTCAACAGTGCATTTGCTCATGAGCCAGAGCTACGGTCTGCTGAGTCTCATTCCAAAGATAAGTCCATATAAACCAACCGCAGTACATTTCTGCCTCAATTTCTAAGACTGAAAAGCTGCTAGCTGTGAAGAGAATGGAAGCTTCTCCCTTAAGATACCCAAATCCTTTGTGACTATTACAATAAATTCATTTTTTAATGGAGCTACAAGCCATTCTATGATTTTTCTCATGGGGAGTATTATGAGAAAAAAGCTTTATTAACGAAAACCAGGCATTTTTACCCACTTTGCTCTTTGGTACCTCCATGATATTTTTTCGTCATTGCTCTTTACAGGGTACCTCTTGTACCTCTTCAGTTGCAACTTTTACCACATTTACCATATTATACCAGATTATAAACCTCTTAAGCGTAATCTGTCTCCTCACACCGCATACCCCTACCACTTAGCACTTAACTCCTTACACAGGGGTCATGGGTAAACAGGGTCTGCTGAGAATGACTTACATGAGTTTTGAAAATTATAATAGGAATGTGTTTTGCTCAGTCCCAAACTCTTTTTTGCAGGACATATTTTCTCTGTTCTGTTGCTTGCATGAGTACCTAAAACATAGATGAGCGACATTTGTTTTTCTTAGCTAGGTTATTGAAGAGAGAAACACAGAGGGAGACATGGGGGCACCCAGGCTCACAGGAGCCCTGATGCTCCTGGTTCCCTGATCAGCACTCCATCCTATTCTACCCGATCCGGACTCGTATGCCACCAAGTTCTCTGAAAAGCTCTACTAGCCAGTAGCAAAGGTGACTGGTGTACTCCATAACTGGACTCTCTTTTCTCTTGAGTAGCTTTGCCAGATTGTCTTTGCTATTAGTCTTTATGAAGGACCAACTCTTAGGTTTATTTTTCCATGTTACTCTTTTTGTTTCCTAATTCATTCATTTATATTTCAAACTTTATTTACTCCTGCCTCCTGACTGATATAGGTATTTTTCTAATTAATTAATTAATCCTTATGTACTTCAACAATATTTCTATTTTTTATAATGAGTAGATATAACATTTGTCTTTAAAAAACAGTTAATTCAATAGATGCCTGTTGAAAAGAATTCCTTTTCTTTTATGGTCCTTGGATTGAGGATTTTACAGTTATATTCAATCTTTCTTATCTAGTCATAAAAGCATTTAGTGCTCTCATAAAAGCCTCCATGTATAGCTTTGGTTATATTGTCAGCTTTGATGTAGAGTTCCCTGTAGTAATGTAGAGTCAGCCTTACTTGAAGACCTGTTAAATAGGCAAGAGAAAAAGAGGATTCTACAGAAATTGAGAGAAACTTATCACAGTAAAATTGAGGCGTGACAAGCTGATGAGCTAAAGAGTTGAAATACTAGTCCCCAGATGCCTTGGGAACAAGTAGTGACCAAGACTTCATGTTACTTCCAGCTCAGTGTACAAAACATCTGTTCATAATCACTTACGCCGACTTCAACCTGCTGAGGTGCACCCATGACGTGAATATCAGCATTTATTAATCCCATATTTGGTCATCAGTGAACTCATCACACAGTACAGGGGGGTACAAGCCTGGATGGAGTAAGAGAAACAGTCCTGGACTGAGCTTTGGAGACCTGGGTTTGAGTTCCAGGAATACCCCTAAATAATCTCTGTGTATTGTCTCGAAAAAAAGTAATTTTATATCATTGGGCCCCCGTTTCCTCAATTATAAAATCCAAAGGTCATGCCAGATTACTTCTAAAGTCCTTCCAACCCTGGAATCCAAGAATCAAGAATAAATAAATTCTACATGCTCAGTGACACTACCTGGACATGGTACCGTGGACCCATACATCTGGGTCAGTGATGCTGTTCACAGAACCTTCACATTTAGAGAAATGGAACTTTGATCAAGAGGAAAACGTCAAGGACATTTATAAGTTCACAACAGACTCTGTGATTCCATAAAGCAAAACTGGAATTGCAGAAGAGACTGTGAAGAACCTTTAAGAGGCATTTCGGCTGAAAGGCAAAAGGCAAAGCCACACATCTCCTATCAGCTGCAGCTACAGGCTAGAGCAGAGTCCTGTCTGCATGTCTGTGCAATGTTGTAGGGATTTTCAGAATCAAGCATCATCACACAAACAGGAATGTTTAGTGACTGACCTTTCTGTAGGCAAGCATCCAAATTTATGCCAAAATGTGCTCAGAGTAGCCATTTCAGAAGAAAAGGGTAAGATTTTATATGCCTGCCTCTGAAATACAGTCACTTCAAAAAAACAAAACAAAACGAAACAAAACGAAACAAACAAAACAAAAGAATGGTATGGGGTATACTTTTTTCTTCCCTGACCTATTATAACATACAGATTGATCAAAATGAGTTTTCCGTTTGTGTCTTTAGAAATCACTGAAGAGAAAAACTATTATATCAAATGACTGAAATTACATGAAATTACTTAAAATAGACAGAAGGATAGTAACCTCCCACACACAACATATTAAAACATTGAGGAGGGAGAAATTTAAGCTACATATAATATTTCTGCAAATTCCATTCTGTTTTCACGCAACTGAATCAGTGACGGTTATTTATAAGTTATATGGATAACAGACTTTTGAAGAACCAGGTAAATATATGAATCATCTTGGTTTCTTTTAAACATCACCAAACAACAATGGTCCTAGGACTAAGACAACTTTATATAAATTTAAAAAAAACCAAAACGACTCTACAACTTCTTTCTTGGTGATTAAAGAACTCTGAAGTTTTAAAAAAGAAAAACAAGAAGCAATGCTCAAGGTAATAAGTGCTTTCATGTTACCAGTTCTCATATCCGAGGGCACTGGATCGAGCTAAAGGACAAAGAGATAAGGGCGATATTGCTAGTTACTAACAAATGGCAGATAAAAGAGCTCTTCTGGCTTCTGATTAAGTGACAGCATTCTACACATTCTTTTGACTTGAGCAAGTCAGACTAAGAGCAGCAGCTAAATTCCATGTGAAGCACCGCTAAATAAGCATATCTGCATGCTTCCACATTCCAGGGGGGACAGGATCCCTCTCCTTTCCCTGACCAGAAACATGTTCTCTGTGCTCACAGTAAGAACGCGCTTTTGCTTCAGCTTCCATAAAAAAGCATAAATGTATATGCTGAAAGCACAGAGAAGTTCTGTGCTGTGGGACATGGTGGCCGGGAGCCAATGTTTACAATCCCCTGGGTGGGAAAGGCAGGGTGAAAGGCTCAGGACGGCAGGCTTTAAAAGTCTTTGCTGTTGCCGCCAGTGACCTTCGCCTCTGTTTTCAAAGCAGCTCTCAGGTTAACCCCTTGGATTCTGTGTGCGCTGGGGCTGCACAAAGGAAATACCTTTCTTTGAAGGATACCTCTCTCACACACATCGGTTTCTGATTTCAGTCAGAGCAGCTCAGAAACACTGGATTGAGAAACATGTATTCAATCTGCTATCGGACTCATGGGTGCGTCAGGGGTATTGGATCTGGATTTCGATGTGTGCTGTGCTCTACAAAGTGAAAGTTTCCAGCTTCAGGCAATGGACTCAAGCTTACAAACCGGGGGATTGTGAAACATGAGCATATTTGGTCTCCCGGGGAGAAGGAAGCATCCAATTTATGCAGAAATGCTCTTTTCCCAGCTAGCCAATGAGAGGCGAGGCTATGAGAGTGGGGCTTCCTATAGGGATCTCCGGACTGGAAGAATGGTGCTTAAAATTAAAGACAGGCTAAATTGCTAACAGCCCAACTTAGAAAGCAGCTGAAGAGAAAAGGCCAATTGTAGAAACGGAAAGGGAGTTTTCCAGTTTTAAGTTAAAGCTGACCACATTCAACTTATTATTACAGTTGTTACTATTTCGGTGGAGGAGAATTAATAATCTTTTATTCCTAATGCTAAGATGTAAAGATCCCATAAAAAACACTTACCACATATGTGTAAGTTTTATTACAGTCTTTCCTAGATGACTCAAAAGATGTTATTCAGTAGTAATATTATTTAAGACCTCAAAATGTTTTCAGGACATAAGATTTACTTTGAGAAAAACTGGTCTGACGTCGAGGACTCATGTCTATTTTAACAAAGGCTTTGGTCTACAAGAAGTTTTGTGGATTTAAAAATGTTTGGTACCTATACATTGATCACCATTAATAATGTCGTCCCTTTACTGAACGGACAGCACACTGAATTCCTGGGGTGTTGAAATGAATTGTGCAATTCTAATATCCAGAGTCCCTAACATGTGTTTAAGGTTAAGGGTTAAGACTTCTGGAGATGAAAGTGAAAAACAACAAACACCAGAACATGTAACTGAAATGCACAAAAGTTATTAAAATAAGTCTTATGAAAATCATTCAATCAAATATGAGACAGTAATAAGAGAGGATTTTCTCTCAGCGTTTGGAGATGAAGTCATGGCCTTTGTGTTACCAGGCAGCTGTCTATAACATCATCAAGTATGTGTACCCTGTGGTTAGAAGTCCGTCTCTAGAAGAATGACACTATTTGAGAATACTGTTCTTTAGTTTTTCTCAACTCATAATTGGGTCTTAATAAGTGCTTCTGAAAACATGTATTAAAATTTCAGCTTCTCCAAGAATGTTTAAGAGTAATCAAAACCACTATCTTGGCTTTCATTACAGACCAAACAACCTGTTCTATTGTAGAAGTCAATGGTGATTAAGTAAATATATTCAAGTCTAATGCAGACACCAGCTAGAAATATTTCGAGAAGCTAAAAGAAACCTCAGAGCTTCACAACAGAGGAGATGTAATAACAGCCAAAGTTTACTGTGGGTTTTCCTTATGTTTGGCACTTCACTAAAAACTTAGAAATTTTATGTCATTTAAATCCTGTAATAACTTGTGAGGTAGGCACTGCATGTTTTACCCATACTCAAGGTAGGAAACTGATGTGTAGAACATGTTAATAACTATAGCCAGCCACATGTCAGAGCTAGAATTCAAATGCAGAAACCCCCGAGGCTGCAGGTGTAACCACTGGGCCTGACAGCCATACAGGCAGAGAGAGATAACCACCACCGCAAAAGAAGCCCCTGGCAAGCATATTTCACAGCTCTAATGGTTCAGTATACATCATCATCATTGTTATTATTACTGGAGACCCCAAGGCTGATCCATATTTCAAGGGAGCTGTATTCAGTTGGAGATTTTTCATTTTATTACTCAATTAAAACAGTAACATATGCTTTCTAATCGAGGTCACGAAATTGCCATACTTTGTTTCTGCAAAAGATTTATGAATATTTATATATTACTTTTGCATTTTAAATGGATTCTAAAAGTGGCAAAGGGGATTGTCCCTATCACAGATTTTCATGTTTTACAAACCAGTTGGGAAATATTTTATTTGCAGGCTACAAGATCTCATCATTCCTAGTCTTCCCCCGCCCCCCATATCCCAAGTTTTAAAGACATTGTTTCTCATTTGTCTCCATAAATGAATCTTGTCTTTAAAAAAAATTGTTGTTAAATCAAAGAAATAATTGTTGCCATCCTTTATACAGTAATGAAATGTCACTTAAAAGAAGTTTTTGGCTTAGACTTGGTTTTCGAAGCGGCTTCTAAATGACTAAGAACATAACAGCTATCCATGAACTTTAATTATTGCAATATAATTATTACGAACAACCAGTTACAACTGAGCTTCTCCACACACAGTATAAAGTTAAAACTGTACAAATGAAGCCAAAATATGCACAGCTAAAAGGAATGTTACGGGGGGGGGCCTCTCTCAGTGAACAAAGCAAGCTCAGTTTGGCTCTTTTTCCCTCGCGCTACCACATCCTCACATCGTTAGTTGGAAAATTCCTGATATATGCTGTAATTTTTTTGTGCTTTTTTCTCCCCCCAGTACACTTGGGGCTTTAATGTCCAGATGCCATTTTCCCCCTTATCTGTCCCTGTTTGGTGCTCTGCCAGCTATGGTCAACAATTAATACAGCCGAAGAAGAAAATACAGTACACTCCCTGGCAACTGGTATAGCCTCGCAGGAAATACCAAATAAAAACTTGATTATGTATTGTTTAACCATTTTGTTTGCCTGTAGGCCACCCCGTCGTCGGTGTAATTCAGACGAGCATGCTTCATCTGGACGGTCTGTGCGCTGCACCATTGTTCCCAGAGTCTGTCACGCACAATCACTGGCTTCAGCCTGTGGCCCTCTAAATGAAAGGAGCAGATTTGTGGCAGCTTTCCAACCCGCATTCCTTTTAATTAGTCAACTTGTGGCCCAATGTTATAATAGATAAGTAACCTCTTAATATTCATGTAATTAATTGATTTTTTTTCATTCAGTTATAAACCTTTGCATGCGGGGAGAAAGCTTTTTCCTATATGGGTTCTCGTTTATGAAATAAGCATGTTACTATTACAAAGAACATTGGAGGCCATGTTTCAGTGATTCTTCATGAGGACAGCTCCAGAAACTGCAGTGTGCCCATACCTATATTTTAAGCATATTGTTTTTGCATTTAAAATAGCAACTGAAATCTTTCTTATGTATACATTTGATATATGCAAGATGAGTAACCTTGCCAACTTCATCTGGGCTGAGAAGCCTCCCTTCCATTTTAACTGATAAACTAGTTTACCATTGAAAGATGGAAAGCTTACACTTGTTTAAGATCCCTTGTAAAAAGCAAGGCTGACATTTAAAGTGGCCAACAGTTCTCAAAGTACTAGGAAGTCTGTCTGCTCTAGATCTGGAATAAGTCAATAATTAAACTGCTGATGCTGTTAGCTATTAGCACATGATGAACCCTTAAAAAGATAGGTTGCTTCCTATAAATATTAATAATGTTCACTGGTAACAGGAAAAAGAATGGCTTTTAAAGTTCAATGTTTAAGTTCTTTCACCTAAGTTTCTCAGATAAAGGCAGTAATAACATTTTTACTTCTGTTAGAGCCTCGTGGACAAAATACACATGGGTGAAATACAAATGTACCACATACTCTTGGTATCACTTCTCATGCAGTTTATGAGACATTTACAAAGTCACTTCAATGATTCATTCATTTGTTCGTACAGATACTAACGTACCTACTATGTGACAAGCGCTGGATCCCGGCTATAAAGATGGTGTGAAGATTACTGAAGATACCAACTCTGCTCGCAAAAGCTCGCAGTTGAGCATGGGAGGTAGACAGGTAACTATCAGTTGCATAAGTTCCTGTGCCGGGTAGAGGTACATGATTTAAGAGCCTGGCTTCAAATCCTGGCTCCTCTTGTGTGAGCTGTATCACTTGGCTAAATATATTAGCCTCGCCATGCCTTTGTTTCCTTACCTGCAAAATGGGAAATTCATAGCACCTATTTCACAGGACAACTGGAGAATCATATGAGATAAGGTCTAAAAAGTACTTTGCAGGTGTTGGTTTTATAAATTTTGGTCCGGGAAGATTCCACATGCCACAGAGCAACTGAGCCCGTGTGCCACAACTGCTGAGCCTGTGCTCTGGAGCCCACGAGCCACAACTTACTGAGGCCTGTGTGCCTAGAGCCCGTGCTCCGCGGCAGGAGAGGCCACCACACCGCAGCAAGGAGTAGCCCCCGCTTGCCGCAACTAGAGAAAGCCCGCGCACAGCAACGAAGACCCAGCGCAGCCAAAAATAAACAAATATATATATATATATATATATATATATATACATATAAGCTGCAATGATCAGGCTGCCTCGGGAGGAGAACCTACCAACCTACAGCAGTGAGGGGAGGAGAAGCAGGAGGCATAATTTTAAATGAGTCAAATGAAGCAGACAGGGAGAGAAATCTGGGATAAGTCCCAGGTTTCTGGCCTGGGTGACAGGGTGGATGGTGGGGCCATCGACCTGAATGGGGACCCAAAAGGCAAATGTCACTCGCAAGCTTGCTATTTGTGAAGACATCCACTTGCATATGCAGGTCTGGGGCTCAAGGGAATGGACTGAGTTGGAAAGAAGATGAGCTCTCTTCCTCCAGGATCATCCCTAGGAAGTAGAGGAGATTGCTGAGCGAGAGAGCACCCACAGGACAGAAGCCGGGGGAAGACAGAGGAGGGCACTCTGCAAAGAGGAGTGAGATAGGTAGGATGGAAAGCAGGAAACTCTGTGTCACAGAAGCCAAGATGGATATTTATAAAAAGTAAAGAAGAGAGAAGCAGATGTGTACTGGATGATGTTAAGCAAGATAAGGGCTTTAAATATCTACTGCAGTAGCACGGTGGGGGAAGGCTACCTGTATGAAACTGAAGGGTTAATAGCACCCCGAATGAGGACCACTCTAGTGCTACTTGAGATGAAAGAAAGTGTGATGAGGTGAAGGAGCAGAGGGTTAGTCAATTGCATTTAGAACAGCTTACTTCTGCAAAAAAACCCCCCAAACAAAAAACCAACAAATCCCATGGCCTTGGGCGTGTGTGTGTGTGCGTGTGTGTGTGTGTGTGTGTGTGTGTGTGTGTGTGTGTGTGTGTGTGTGTGTGTCTGCAAGTTAGGGGCTCTGGAGCTTAAAACCCATTAGGCACAGTAAATCCATTTCTGATCATAAATAATTCTCAGCTGAACTTCATTTAGTAGCGAGTAATAACAGGTTTTTATATAAGTCTCTTTTTATACTACATAATACTTGATACTACTACTCATGTCACACACATATTGCAAATCTCAGGATGGGCAAAAATACATTTTAAATGACCTCATTAATCATTACATTATCATTTAAAGTTAAGTAATTAAAGCACAAAATAAGTATTCTCAATTCTCTGAATAAAAATGTCCCATTTTTATGACATGGATGTGTTATGAAAAGAATATGTGTTGAGTGTGAGTGAGTATGTATACAAGTAACATCTTATTTAACACCTTATTTATCTGGGAAGATGAATGAAGACAAATATAACAAAATTTCCCAGATTACCTAAGTTTCTCTCTTCGAGCTCTGAAAATATATCACTTTAATCATTTAAATTTTTTCTTGCTTGTATCCCATTACCAGTTGTCTATTTTCCTGCTGTTATCACTGTGTTTTTCAGCCTAACTCCTTTCAGAGTCTCTGCTTCTAATATGGACTAGGCCCCTTATTCAAAGCCCTCAAATAGCTTCCTATTATACTTAAGAACACATGCAAACACTTTTATGAGGACCCCCAGAGAGGGACCCAGGACTACCTCCCTGATCTCAGCGTGGATCCCTCTCCGGCCCACTCACTCTGCATCAGCCACAATGACCTTGCTTTCTTTGGACAGTCCAAACTCCCTTCTGCCAGAGGGCCTGTGAATTCACCATCCCCTCTGCCTGGAATGCTCCGTTCCAGATCTTAGCCTGGTTCTGCCCCTCACTTCCTTAATAAGACACCTTCTCTGACCACCCTGCTTCTTGTAAATACATGTCTGGTCTGTCATACTTTATTCCCTCACGGTGCCTCGAACTTGCAATTACAGTCGGCCCTCCGCTCTGCATCTGTGGATACGGTGGGTGACTGTAGTATGTATTTTATACAAGGGACTTGAGCATCTGTGGATTTTGGTATCCACGGTGGTGATGGTGGCGGGGGGGTGGGGAGTGGGGGTGGACCTGCGATCAATTCCCGCGAGGATACGGAGGGATGATTGTGTCTAATAGTTGTACTTGTGTATCCCATTCATCTTCCCCACAGGAGTGAGATTTTTATCTGTCTAATCAATTTCTATACTCTCAATTCAGTTGCCTGTACAGCAGAAATCATGTAGCAAAAATTTAAGAAATCATTTAAAATAAGAACATGAGTCTAAAAAAGAGCCCACAGAGGTGAGAGCAAGGCTCTAGGGATTTTATAGCCATTCGGATGCTTGGAGCCCTGCCCCTCCTGTGTTCTTTTACGCTCCTTCTAATTCTGTCCTCTTGCCTCCTTAGCCCTCTGTGCCCCCAGTGTTTTGCATTTCCTTGCTGTAGAGAAATGTTGGTTTTATCACATAAATATGCCTAAATAATATAATATTTAGTATTACTTGTTTCTGAAGTTTATAAAATTTCATATATTTTATAACTATCTTCGATTTTTTTTTTTTTTTTTTTTTTTTTTACTCAATACTGTTTCTAAGATTCACCCATGTTATTGCCTACAGCAATAGTTCATTCATTTTCATTTTCACTGCTGGATAATTCTACTATGTGACTATACCGAGTCGATTTAACCAGTCTTTTGTCTGTGAACATTTGGGTTGTCTCAGTGTTTTGCTATTATACCCAATGCTGCTATGAATATTCCTGAATGTGACTCTTGGTGCACATGTGCATGGATTTCTCTAAAGTATGTAACTAGGCATGGAATTGCAAGGTTTCACGGTATGAACATGCTGAACTACACAGTTAATGTCAATTCATTTTCCAAAGTAGTGTACCACTTTACACTCTCACTGTCAGAGGATCAAAATTTGGGGTGTTTCTTGAAAAAGCACAGAGTTGGTATTTGATAAGTATTTTTAAAATCCAACCTAGCATTCTCCATCTTTTAACCGGTGAGTTTTGGACATTTACTGTGATTAACAATTTATTTGGACATGTTTACCAATTTACGTATTCACCATTCTTTCTTGCATCTCAGACATTCCTTTTAAGATAGTTTTCGTTCTTTTTGAAGTATGTCCCTTAGAAGTTCCTTTAGTGAAAAGGTGGAGGTAAACTCTCTTGGTTTTTGTTTATCTGAAAATGTCTTTACCTCATGAGTGTATTCTGTATTTAGAATCTACATATACACATTAATAGTAATAAAATATCTGGAATAGTAGTGGTATTTTCACTACAATGTCCTATCAGCACCAAGAGCAGAACAGCATATTCACCAAGCAATCAACCATCTCCACAGTTTCTGGTCCACACTAATGACGCTAGGCATGCTTAGCGAAGAGTCATTGTTACGAATCTCAAGAAGCTCTGGGCAGCATGAAAAAAATGGAAGTCACATGAAACGTAAATAGAGAGTGAAAGCCTTCACGTAAAGGCTGAATTGGGTGGCTTCAGAAATGCGATGGGAGTTCAGAGCAGGAAGTGTCTTAAGAGAGCTGGATCCCAGTGAGATCAGGTTGCAGAAGATCCTGAATTACATTTCCACACAACACTGCTTCTGTGGCCAAGCCACACCTTTACTTTGAATCCAAGAAAAGGCAGAGTACATTTTCTTCAGAAATTGTATCACGGTTTAATGAGAATCCTGAATCAGGCACGAGGTGGATAAGAGCAATACTAAGACAAATGTTCTTTAAAAAAACCTAAGTTAGAGAGTAAGCAATTGTATAAAATGCCACACACAAATTCCATGAATGGCAGACTGAATGTACAGATTGAGTTATTCACTTAGGTACCAACTCCTTTTGTGAATGGGGGGCATTCCTGCGTGGCTTTGTAAAACAAAACAAGACAGTGCAGGTTATCCAAGGGCTGGGCTGAAAGCCTCAGGAATTTCTTTTACCTAATTTTTTTTGAAAGGTTAACAGCTGGAAGAGCTCTTATGTGACACATCTTAAGCAGACTATGGGAAAGAAGTGTGTGTTATTTGTGACATTAATTACTAATCCGTGGTTGGTACAATGAGTCACTTATTGACCGGGGAAGAATCTAACCTATTTGGGAAATGAAACTTTCTGAATATTAACTACTGAGCACCTACACCCAAGAGATAGTGATAACTGGAATACAAAACGGTTTAGTCTAGAAATAAGATTAAAAGGCCCATTTTGACTACGGTAAGGAAAGGAATTTACTTTCATAATTTAGGAATGTTGGTTTTCAGTCATCTACCTTCCTCTCTACAGAGATTAAATACAGAACATGTCCTTCCTGAGAAAATTTTTTCTTACCTTTCTAGAGTCTGTCCTACAGGTGGTAAAGAAGACAAGTACAATCATGCAGGTTTGTGATTCACGGTCAAAACTCAGTTTCTCTTCTCTACCCTCAACTACCTGCCTGGCAGGTGAAAGTAAGCAGCTTGCAAGAACTGAAAAAAACAGCATTGGATTTCTGGGACTCTGCAATCTCACACTGAGAGAGAGAATGCCTGGAAGCTAGAGGGTTTACACTGTCTCTGCAGTTCATTCACAATAACACATGCACCCATTCTTAATCTCTTAGTAAAAATTCTGCAACTGTTTGGATTTGCATATTCAATTTCTTGTATTCAAGGACCAGGTATGTGTATACTCTTAGAAAGAATATATTTTATTTTTTCCAAACTTCAGCACTGTTTAAAAAATGCTGATAGTGGAAAGAAACAAGATTTCCTCAACATACTCATTTCAGGAGTATTAGAAACACTCTCCCTTTTGAGAAACAAGTAATGAAAAAGGAGAGAATGGTCTCCCTGAGATGTTAGTAACCTAAACTATAATATGAGTGGTCCCTAGGTAATAACTAATTAGTAGTAGGAAAATGGTTTAATTAGTTATACTCATTTCTGTGCCTGTCTTCATGTTTACGTGCAAAGATGAATCCTACTACTATGTAATTCTGTTATAGGACTACATCAAGTACTTATTCTTTTCACGTATGAATTTCTTTAATTCCCACAACAATCCTATAAGGTAGGTGCGGTTATTTTGAGAAATAATGTTTCTCATTTTAACAAATAAGAAACACAGAGAAGGCTACAGAATTTATTTAAGTTCATAAAGCTTGTTAAGTAGGTTCCAGAATCTGTCCCTTTAGACAATGGGCTGTGCTGTACACTGCTTCTTGAATGAAGCAAGATTTTTGGAAAAAGAGTCTCGCTGCCTGTAGTTGAAAATGGTAGAAGAGAAAAAGGAATATTCCAGGAACACCTGAATCAATTTAAGACTTCAAAAACAAGGTTGCCAAAAAGGAAGAGAGAAACAAGGGAAGAAATTCTAAAACAGGATCAATGGAGTCACTGTTTAAAGAAAAGAAAGAACTTATTCTCTTGGGAGGGTGTGAACTATTTATTCACCAATACCTGATGAGATATAGAAAACACACACACACAATAAACCAATGCAACATAAAAAAGAACTCCAGGCATACGATGTTTAAATTCTGAAATTCTGGTATCTTCTCGAATGCTTCCAATTTAACATCTAGCCTCAAGAAAGTGACAATGTTCTTTTAAGAGAAACAGCCATTTATCAAGTGTATGATATTTGGGAGGAGGTGGACACATGGTGGTGATGGCTAAATTTTAATTTAATTTTACACCTTTATTTATGGACATCTTTCTTTCAAACCCTGCTTTGACATTCTGACGTTGAAAACTGAAAAGTAAGTCCATGGTACCATTTTTTTGAAATGAATGAACAAGCTGGACCAAGAGAATGAAGAAGGAGATAAACCGAGACCACACAAATTTGCCCGTAATGAGGATATATTACATTTATAATGGACATAAACATCTTAAAAGCACATCATCATTACCAACTACTATTTAGTGAGCATAATATATGTGATGTCCGGTTTCTTCCCTCAAGGTGCTTGTTGTCTAATGAAAAGAGTAAATAACGGCATTTTGTGGCCATTTACATTACATAACCCTCATTAGGGTTTGGTCACATAATGACCACATGTGAGGTATATAATTTGCCAACTTTAGCAAAAGCTGGATTATGGGGATGAAAAAGGAGAAACAGAAAGACAGGTGGCTGATTAGATACAATATAACCATGTTACTGGGTTTTTCAGCCCAATAAGCTAAAGCACGTATCATTTAAATCCTGATGAAAAGATATATTTTTAGAAAAAGGCTCTGTTTGTAAATGAAAAAAAGCCATTTTATGCTAGATTCATCTTAATTACAATTAGGAGAAACATTAAACCATTGGAAAATTTCTGATTCACACAACTACTAGTGAGATGTCTCATGCAGATTCTACATTACACCATCTATTCCATTTTGAATGGAAATGTTCATCACATCAAGAAAAATTACCATATATGTTTATACCACTGCCAATAAAAATAGTAATGATTACATCGATATTGGTTGCTATGTCTTGAGTATGTGTCTACATTACTATCCACAACAGTGTAATATGAAGAGAATTATGACCACAGATATTTATTCAATTTAAACGAACATTATTTCTTTTTTTTCCATAGGTAAATTTCATATCAGACTTTGGCCTGTGATGTGTTTTCCCTACTTTTCTCTGTATCTCCATTTACAGTTTCTTCTCTTTCCTGCCTTCACTCAGCCCCTCATCATCTATCTCTTTTAAAACAGCCTCCACTCTATTCTCCCTGCCAGCAATTTCTTAATTTATGCCAAAGCCTCCTATCAATTCATTCATCACATTGCATTAGAGTGATCTTTTGGAAAAAAAAAAATGAAACCTTAAAAACAAAGAAACAGTTTGATCATGTTCTCCCAAGACACCCTGCACATCAACCCACGTACTTTCCACTTTTTTGTGCACGTGCTCCGCTCTTTCCCAATTCTGTACCTGGAGGGCACCTTTCTCTTTTGCTTGCCAGGCAAACTCCTCCGTGTTCTTGAAGACCTGGCTCAAAAATCACCTCCCCTGTGAAGCATTCCCTGACCCTCCCATGTCTAACAATGCTTGCCTCGTGATTCACCTAGGTTTATTTGGTTAGAATAGAGAAGTAGAGGCAACTTCAGATTTATGCATACATATGTTTTTAAAAGTAAGTAGTAGTACTTTAAAAAACACACGTTGGGCTTCCCTGGTGGCGCAGTGGTTGCGCGTCCGCCTGCCGATGCAGGGGACACGGGTTCGTGCCCCGGTCTGGGAAGATCCCACATGCCGCAGAGCGGCTGGGCCCGTGAGCCATGGCCGCTGAGCCTGCGCGTCCGGAGCCTGTGCTCCGCAACGGGAGAGGTCACAACAGTGAGAGGCCCGCATACCGCAAAAAACAAAGAAACAAACCACATGTTAAGTATATTAATAACTAATAAATATATTAGCTAGCTACAGGCATACCTCATTTTATTGCGCTTCACAGATACTGCATTTTTTTTAACAAATTGAAGGTTTGTGGCAACCCTGAGTTGAGCAAGTCTTATTGACACCATTTTTCCAACAGCATTTGCTCACGTCATGTCTCTGTGTCACATTTTGGTAATTCTCAAAGTATTTCAAACCTTTTCATCATTATTATATTTGTTATGTGATTGGTGATCTTTGATATTACTAGTGAAAAAGATTATGACTCACTGAAGGCTCAAGGTGTTGGTTAGCATTTTTTAGCAATGAATTATTTGTTTGTTTTTTGGCCATGCCGTATGGCTTGCGAGATCTTAGTTCCCCGACCAGGGATCGAACCTGGGCCATAGCAGTGAAAGCGTGAAAGTGCCAAGCCCTAACCACTGGATCGCCACAGAATTCCCAGGAATGAAGTTTTTTTTGTTTTTTTTTTGTTTTTTTTGCGGTACGCGGGCCTCTCACTGTTGTGGCCTCTCCC
>NC_041218.1:57857674-57887256 GCF_002837175.3 Physeter macrocephalus
CACGAACCCGTGTCCCCTGCATCGGCAGGCGGACTCTCAACCACTGCGCCACCAGGGAAGCCCTGAAGTATTTTTTAAATAAAGGTATGTACATTTTTTTAGACATAATGCTACTACACACGTAACAACTGCAGTGTAGCATAAACATAACTTTTATATGTATTGGGAAACCAAAAAGTTTGTGTGACTAGCTTTATTGTAATACTCGCTTTATTGAAGTGGTCTGGAACCAGACCTGCAAAATCTCTGAGGTATGCTTGTAATATAAATATTGATATATTACAGTAATATATCTAAATAATATATTGAAATTAATGTCCTTTAAAAAGTAATTAAACAGACTGTTTCTTGCTGCTTCACGTTTTAAAAACTGTCCTTAGCTTCTGACATACCCAATCAAGTTTGCATGTGAAGATGTCACTTGTAGATTATTTGTAGATTGCTCCCCAAATGTTTGCTAATTACTGTTATTAAAGAACCTAAAATATTATATTCCTGGTGAGAGTAGTAAGCCTACATTCTTAGCCTAATCAACATCCCCATAAAGTTCTAAAGCTTTCTGCTTTTAACATATGTGGAGCACTAAGGAAAAAAGCACCATACTGTATAAACTATTTTATTAGAGATCACTGAATATATCTGTGCACCTCTGACAGGGACCAGGAGCATAAGTTTCTACCTATAGAGTGGCCCTGTTGCCTTGGGCAGTTTCCTAGATCAATGAAGTCCTGTCACTGTTGGTTGTCAAGGAGCAGACATTCCCTCTCTCCCTAACACAACCCGATTTTCCTTGGGTAGCAAAAAAAAAATGCTTACCTGCAATGTGATTGGTCTGTGGGTAGGTATCTGATCCAGTTCTGGGAGTAAGTGAAAAGCAAGTGAAAGTCTGAAGAAAGCTTTTGGAAAAGACTGTCTTCCCTGATCGAAAAGGCAGTGAAACCCTTTTTGGCCCCGGCTCCCTTACTCACTTGCTTAGACCACTGTCGTATGAGGATGTAATGCCTGAAGATGCAGCAGTCATCTTGAGACCACAAGGGAAAACATCATTCACTGAGGAGGGGAGAATGGAATTTTCCTAATAATTGGTTATAGGACTCAGGTTGACACCACTGAGCAACTGCACTAATTGCAGAATTATTTATCTCCAGACTTCTTAGGTCAGATTTAAAAATTACTATTATTCAAGATATAACTGATTGAATATTCAGAACCTGTAGCCAAATGCATGTTGACACAAATGAATCCAGACAAAAACCTGAGGTTCCAGTTTTGGTGATTACTAATAATAAAACTAAAGAAAGGAAAATGAAGCAGAATTGCCTGGGCCAGGAGAAGCTAAGGAGTGACATTTTGGTCATGTTATGTTTCTGCTGCCCATGGGACGCCAGGTGGCGACATGAAGGGAAAAGCGGGATTGAGGGTCTGATGCTCAGAGGGGACCCTGGGCCGAGCTGACGACTGGGAGGTCTCTACACAGACGTGAGAGTTCAAGTGGTGGACCTGGGTGAGATCTGTGAAAGGGCTGAGGTGGGAACATTCAGAATGCTTTCTTAGTGGGGAAGACGATCAGGAAGGGCCAGCAAAGGTGATCACCAGAGACACTCAGAAGAGAGGAGACAGAGAGCTCAATCATGTTCTGTTAAGAGGCGAGGAGGGAAAGCGAAATCCTTTGGGAGAACAATTTGGCATTATCAGAGTTTGAAGTGTGCATGCTCATTAAAACAGCAATGAAATACCACTGCACACTTACTAGAAGGGCCAAGATCTAACACACTGACAACACCAAATGCTGATGAGGATGTGCAGCTAGCTACAGGAACTCTCTTTCACTGCTGAGGGTGGTGATAGCACAAAATAGTACAGCCGCTCTGGAAGACAGTTTGGGAGTTTCTTATAAAACTAAACATAAAAAAAGAAAAAAAATGTGCATACTCTTTATCTTTTGTCTTGGTAATGCCCTTTCCTGAAACTTATCCTACAAAAATATTAGTATTTGGGTGAAAAGATATAAGCCCAGGATGTTCACTGTAGCCCCAAAAGAGAAACTCCCCAAAGGTCCATCCCAGGAGACTAGGTAAAACTATTACGTATATTCACACCATGAAGTTCAGAGAAAGAATAAACAGGCTATATGTTAGATACGGAAAACTGTGTAAGATAAATTAAATGGACAAAAGTAAACAACCCCCCCCCCCACAAAAATAACCTGTATGGACACTGTGTTCTATGTGTTTGCACACACACACGGTTGCATATAAATACAAAAAGATATGAAAGTTCATTCACCGAACTGTTAATAGTGGTTTTTTCTGAGAGGAAAGATTATTGAGAAGTTTCTCTTACCATTTTTTTACCTATCTGGAATGTCTGAATTTTCAAATAATTTTATCAATCAAAAAAGAATGCAGATTTTTAAAAATTGATTAAACAAAGATGAAAGTTTGAAAGAAGGGACTGAATCATGTATACAAATGCTAAAAAGGGAAGGAAATGTTGGAGAAAAAACTGGAGAAAATGTCTGCAGAAAATTTGGTGAACTGTATCGTACAAATTGTTCAATTTCTCTCCAGAAATTGTCTCCTTATATCAAATTTCTAAAAATAAAATTACAGAGCAAGTGGATGCTATAATTATTGGATATTTAAAGCAATTTATGAATATATTTTTCTTAAATATAATAGAACAATACTTGTGAACTATAATCAATATTGAGAAAATTTGATTCCTTTAAAAATAGGAGCATATAATCCACCAATGAAAAAGAAACCTGATGGAAAATACAATTTGGATTATACTATAGGTATGGTAGCAGCAACATGGCATTTAAATGTGGTATTTCAGTCCCATGTCCGAAAATCAAGGAATCATTTTAGAAATAAAAATAGAATAATAGGTATAAAGAAAAGACAAAGATTTTATATATATATATATTTATTTTTGGCTGCGTTGGGTCTTCGTTGCTGCGCATGGGCTTTCTCTAGTTGTGGTGAACAGGGGCTACTCTTCGTTGCGGTGCACAGGCTTCTCATTGCGGTGGCTTCTCTTGTTGCGGAGCACGGGCTCTAGGTGCACGGGCTTCAGCAGTTGTGGCACGCGGATTCAGCAGTTGTGGCTCATGGGCTTAGTTGCTCCTCGGCATGTGGGATCTTCCCGGACCAGGTCTTGAACCCGTGTCCCCTGCATTGGCAGGCGGATTCTTATCCACTGCGCCACCAGGGACGTCCCCAAAGATTACATTTTGATTTACTATAACATTATTAAAGAAAGTTCAAACCTGAAGATGCTTTTCTCACTTCAATGGATTGTTTACTCAGTATTGTCAAAATCCTAAATGTTGTGCTACATTTTTAACCTCAACATGCCAGTAAAAAACATGATGATAGTGGCCAGTTTGTGTTCGGGTACAAAAGGAACATGTGAGTCTCTTTTTTTCCTGGATGGTAACACTTTTAAATTCACAATGGGGCTTCCCTGGTGGCGCAGTGGTTAAGAATCCACCTGCCAGTGCAGGGGACGGGTTCAACCCCTGCTCCAGGAAGATCCCACATGCCGCGGAGCAACTAAGCCCGTGCACCACAACTACTGAGCCCACATGCCTAGAGCCCATGCTCCGCAACAAGAGAAACCATCGCAATGAGAAACACACGCCGCAACGAAGAGTAGCCCCCACTCGCCGCAACTAGAGAACGCCCGCGCGCGGCAATGAAGACCCAACGCAGCCAAAAATAAATAAATTAATTAATTAAGAAAAAAATAAGTTCACGGACTATTTTGGCTTTTTTTTTTTTACTACCTTTGTTTGTAAGAACCAGTAAGAACTAGAGTGGTCAGATAGAATAAGTAGTTTTACATGATATATATAATCCTGGAAAGGCTTCAGAAAATGAATTTATTTTATTATTATTTTTTTTTTTTGGCGGTACGCGGGCCTCTCACTGCTGTGGCCTCTCCCGTTGCGGAGCACAGGCTCCGGACGCGCAGGCTCAGCGGCCATGGCTCACGGGCCCAGCCGCTCCGCGGCATGTGGGATCTTCCCGGACCGGGGCACGAACCCGCGTCCCCTGCATCGGCAGGCGGACTCTCAACCACTGCGCCACCAGGGAAGCCCCAGAAAATGAATTTTAATCTATTAAATTTTAGTTTCGATTGCAGAGGCTACGTTTGAAAAACCTTGCCATAAGCCCATCTGCAAAGTACTTGATTGTTTATCTATTTTACACATTAGTTTTTTTTTAACTTAGTTTTTTAATTTGCACAGTTTTTTTAACTTACAAAGTTTTTTTTAACTTACACATTTTTTTAGAACACAAAGTCTAGCTTTTACTATAACTCATTAAAAATTTTCCTCAATTTAAGTTATTACTGATAGATTAGTTGTTTAACATTAAAAGTGGTTGTGACTAGAACCACCATCTTTGAGCTCTAGCCCACTCAGACAACACCCAACCAACCAACTACTTGACAGTCATGCATCTGAGTAAAAGCAGTGAAATCTTCTTTTTTCAGAATATCATTTAAATATAAACACAGGATTTAGCAATGAAAGCGATTAATAAAACAAGTTTTGTTCCTGACACTGAAATTTCAAAATGGATGCAGATACAGGCTGTAGTGACACCTTTCAGGAAAGCTGATGTTTGGGGGGAAGCATCCCTTTCTCAGTCTCAATCAGTATCCCCACCCAAGCCAGCCTCCCTCTACCTCCTCTACTCAGAAACCTCTTATTTCATCTCACACACACACATACACACACACACACACACACACACACACTATAAACACTCACAGAGCAATACCACATGCTTGTGTCTTGCTACCTTAAGTGCTACAGCGAATATTACAATGCTATTCTTTTAAAAATAGATGGCAAACCCATGGGGACACTATCATATGATAGCTACTATATTAGAGGCAAATCAAAGATACACAGAAGAAATGCCTAACTTTATCCTAGAGAGTCAGGCCGACTTCTGGGAGGAAGTGGCATTTGCCCTGAGTCTTGAAGATTGAGTAGGAGTTTGTTAGGCTGAAAAGGGGAAAGGCAGTGTAAGCAAAGAGAAGATCTAATGGCCTGGAGGTACAAGATCTAATGGCATATCCCTTCAAGCAAGAGGAAGGAGGTCTGGAGTGGCAAGAGCATGGGTGTGTGTGGGTGGGTTTGAGGTGGGTGGGAGAGAGAGGATGGAGAGAAAGGTGAGGAACAGACTGCTGCAACCCACAGCTCAGAGTACAGAGACTTTTTAACCTGTGGGCAATGGGGAGTCAGCAGCAATTTTTACTTCTTCTTCATCTCCCCAAGCCGGCTGGTTTCCCACGGTTGGTCCATGCTACAAGGCCCCTCCCACAGCTCCTTTCAATAAGCCAGTCTTGTCTTTCCAGGAAAAAGAAAATCTGCTTTTCTGACGAGCTGTAGTCCGCATCTTTCATCCACTCTGGAAAAATGGGATTTTATAGTCCAGTAAAGACATTTTCATGAGTATATATGAAGACCCTCATTTCTGGAACTTATTTCATATTCTTCATAGGAACTTTTTCCATTCTTTAGAAAGTTTTAGTTGTAATTTTTCTCATCTGCTTTTTCTAAACTAGTAAAAGCTAGTTTTCTGGAACTAGGTTACAGACCAACTTTGGCCCATTTAACAAGGTCAGACTGTTTATTCTTGACAGAATTCTTTCCCACTGTAAAAAGGTACTTTTAAATGCCACATTCCAAGAGCAGTGCCAGTAAGCCACTGAAGCATATTTTCCCACAAGAACTGATACCATGTGCGGTCCCCACCTCACTGAAATCATCCAGCGTTACATAAGGTGCAGATAGCCGAAGCGTCACCGTGGAATCTATCAACAGTGTTCAGAAAACATGTCCATACATTTCAGAGCATCGTGACCTTTAAAAAGTAATTCATCAAAATAAAAATGGTAAAGAAGAAAGGGAAGGATAGCTTTAGAAATTAAAAAAAAAAACTGTTAAATGGCTGAAGAGAAATCTTGTAACTTTATGTTAGTACCCAAACCTAGAAGTAGTAGAGATTTTTCTCCTTTATTCTGGGGTTTTTATGGTTGAGTTGTTAAATTTACAGACCAACTTTTAGATGCTGCCAGCCTTCAAAATAAATATAAGAGCAGTGCTAAAGTAAATTTTCCTACACTTTCCCCTTCCTTCTTTTGGATGTTTCCCTGAGACCTGAAGGTAGATTATTCCTCCAAAGCCAACTGTAAAGTTTAACATTCAAATTTATGAGGGACATAAAAATCATAAGTATCCTTACAGATGCTGGGTGCCACAATGTTACTCACCCTGTGTTTCAATCCCTAGAGAAAAGGAAAACAGAAAGTGGTAGCACCAAGAGGAATCATTCAGCAGCCCAAAGAGCATCACTGAGAAACAAATTTGAAGTATTAGCAATAAAGTCAATACAATATGAAAGAAAATCCAGCATGACAAAGCAATCGTATAAAAGTCTGAGCTGAACTTTTGGAGAGACCTATACAGATTAAGAGAAACATGTACTTAATCTTCTCAAGAACCCAAGTGGACTAAATAAAATGACTAAAAGAAACAATAATGCAGACATTTTCAACCTTTTCCTGTGACACTACGGTTCCTTCAAAGATCCCCAAAGGTCTTAATTTTTAATTTAAACATACCATATAGAAAATGTAAGTGCACATGTTGGGGAGGTGTAGGAAGGCGTGTCATCTCGAATAAGTAGGGATGAAGAACAATAATTATCTGAAGGTTAGGACTGGCTGCCCAGAAAGATATTCAAAGTGTAACTGTTACTCCCTCAAGAGCTCCAGTTACTATCAGGGAGTGATGCTGTGGGCAACTGGGAAGATTTAGCTGAAAGCTGAATCTAAAACAAACAAACAAACAAACAAACAAATCTTTAGATGCTTATCAGTGATGATGCAATGACCCCCAGCAGGAACATGGAAAAAGCAGAGTTGGAAATTCATTCATTTGTGAAAGTAGGGAGTTGTGAAAGAACTTAAAGAGTAGTGAGAAATCTGATGGTGTTAGATGATAAGGAATATGCCTTTATGTGTATGGGGGTGATTTCTGGGTGGGAGTGAGAGGACGGAGGGGCAGGTTGGGGCTACACTGCAAAACCCCCTCTGCATGCCATGCTACAGAGTTGGAATTCATTCTTTAGGCACTGGAGAATCATGAGGATTCATTTCATTCATTCACCATGTATTTATCAAGTGCCTACCATGTGCCAGAAAGGCACTGTGGGAAACACAAAAGTAGTACAACATTGGAGTTGTGCAAATAAAAATGGCTATGGCCAATGTAACAGAATTTCAATGACACATTTCAACTCAGGAACTTGCACTAGGAGACTAGCAAAGCCCAAGCAAAATGAAGATATTGCCCCCTTTCCCTTCCATACAAGGAAGTAAGCAGTGACACCTGTAAAACACAAGAAGCGCACACATCCCAAGAATTAAAGAGGATGTAAAAATCCAAATTATAGAGACATTGTTTTATATTCAGTTCCAAGGACTGTGTCTCATACTCCATTGAATGGACCTAACGGGACACGAGTTAAGGAAATTTAGGGGAGACGGAATTATCTCATTAAACAGTTTGACAGACTAGTCCCTGACCGAGCACAGAAGACATATTCCCATAAGGATGTTAAGTGGAAGAGGCAACAAAATTTTTTCCATCTTCTACATCTCTGAGAAACCCTTCAGCTGCAAAACTTCTTTAAAGCATTTGGTCTCCTCAACCTTAAGACAATAGTTGGTCTTTACACTCAAACTTGGCCTCAAGCTTCTGAAATCTGAATGGCATCACACAGGGTGTCTGTAGGATGGAATGTAAACAACCAGGTGACAACCAGACCCTGTCTATATCATACCTTGATAGGACATTAGCTGGGTGAACAGATGTATGGAGGAAGAAGAGAACATCCTGTCCTTTCTCTGAGTAAAACATCCTCCAGGCAGTAACGATACAGTTAAACTGTTTTTGTCCAGAACTGATTCTCAACAGTGACAACTTAGGAAGGAGCTAGAATTAGGTGAGCCAAATGAATGACTATCTTTTATAAACAAGGAAAGCAATCGTTTGATGAACTTCACAAGTATACTTGGAGCAATTAAATACCCACCCGTGCACACACACACACACACACACACACACGTGCATACCTACAGCAGCATCCTGTACTGCATGGAATACATTCTCTTTCTACATGGAAGCAATGCTCACAGTGGTCAACAGCATTTGCCTTTACTGCAGAGGCACAGCCAACCTATCAGATGGCAACTCAAAATGTGTTTTACTGCCACTGAGAATGCGTAACGGAGAATCTGGATGGGTTTTCATGTTTGTCTTGGCTCTGGCATTTTCCACGTACCCAGTCCTGGGAATCCTAAAGAAAACGTGTCCTGTTCCCAGCCCTGTGCACTGCCCCATTGTGCTCTACTTCCCTCACTGGTGAAAGTGAAAACGAAACCGGCACAAACACTCCATTGTTAACTATGAAATATGTACTGGCAACTGGAAGTTTTCACAAAACAGACCTGGTTGTGTCATGGCAAGGAGAGGTCGAGTGGGAAGGGAGTTACAGGAGCCTTTTCGGCTTCTGAGGTGTGTCCTGCACTTTCACTGAGGTGCTGAGGCGACAGGGCTTTGGGTTTTTTCCATTATACTCGGTTCATGCTCTTGGTTTGATTTACTCAGTACTCACTGGCAGCCTTTGCAGGCTTCTGTGGGAGCAACTCGGCTGCCCAAGCCGGGGCACAAACCCTGCCAGGTCCCCATAGTAAATACAACACGCACGAAGAGGAAACAAGCATAAACAATTTATTTTCTCCTGTAAAAGATGACATTGTTCTCTGATCTCTGGTCCTGCTTCACTTTGTCAACTTGGTGGTGCCAACTGGGTGCTGTAAAATGAACTATTCCAAACAGAAACAGAGAAAATAAGCACAGACTGCATGATGTGCACATCCGTGGGGCCTGCATCCAGGCAGGTTCTGAGCGTAGGGGGCTGGTGACCTCTCTGAGCATCTCATCCCGGTGTGGGTGAGCAGGGAGGGCTTCCCTGACCCCCAGCCCACGAGGGCTTCGGAGTCACAGGGCCTCATAGAACTCTGTCCCTTTCCTTTATTGCACTTGTCTCTGTTTCTAACTATACATTTCTCTGTGTGACTGTTTGATTAAGATCTGTTTCCCCATTGTGATTATGAGCTCCATGAGAGCAGAGACCTCGTCCGCTTCTATTCACCGTGGTCCCTCAGGTTCATTGACAGTGCTTGGCTCATGGAAAGTGATCAATATTTGTTGACTGACTGCCACAACTCCATTTCATTAATTTTCTACCCCAGGATTATCAAAAAGTTTCTGCATCCACAAGGTTTCTTTAACGTTTACTAAACGCTACCAATGCTGGCATTAGAAGAGGAAACCATCTATTGCCAGAGGCATAAGGAGAGGATGTAAGCAATTTGTTTTTTTGTGATTCTTGTGGTACTAAATAAATAAGTGATCTTAAATAAGGCAATTTGGGGAATCTTATCAGTTCCATATAAAAAAAATCCCTGAGTGAACTTTTATAATTTGTAGAGCTGTCAAAAGTCTTCCCATGTTCACTATTTACTTGTTATCTTTTGATTATTTCTACAGAGTGGAAAATGTTTTCATATGAAGACATATGTCTTTTAATAGGAAAGATAATATGGAAATAAAGAACCTTGGCGAAGGAGAATGTAATTCACTTAGTGAGAATTTTACTAAGTCACTGAAAAGACCCGAGAATATTCTCACTCTTCCATTATGGTACAAAGTGGATTTTTTCTCCAAACTGTGTGTTAGGCGTAGGCATTTGGAGGAAAAATGCTAATTCTCTCCTTTGTCTAATGATTGTATAAAGGCCCTCCAAAAAGACACTGAAAAGTCACTGTAATACTGTTCACTGCAGAACAGAAATTGGTTTACGGCAGGCCAATCCTGGACTTCATCCCAGCATGTGAAGTTACTGAGGCCCCAAAAGGAATGACCTCATTTTAAGGTACAGCCTCCTCTCTATCCACAGGTGGCTTCATGGTGGCTGTCCTTGGGAGTGACTGGTTCTAACTGCACGGGTGTTGGCAATTACATCTGGATATAAAAATGTCAACCCGGGCACTGCTCTGAACGGCCCCCAAAGTGGTCTCATGTCATACAGTGAGCATAGCACGATGCGTGCGCTGTCATGAACAGGCACTTGGATGATTTTAAGGGAGCAGATACACGCAGGAGTGAATCAAGAGAACACTTGATTTTTCCTAAGCAATGATACATTTACGAGAGGTTCCAGTATTCACAACTGTGGCAAAAGCAGTTTTATTCTGAGGTCTACATAAATAACAAGTTAACGAGGAGGTACAAGTTCATGCCTCAGTGTTCCCCACTGTGTCAAAATATGACATGAGCTAGTTGTTTTTTAATTACACTTTTAACAAGACTTAAAATATATTTCAAAAAATGGACGGCTGAATATTTGTAGAATCTCTGCATACCCTTTGTAGAACCCAAGAGGTCTACAGAACCTAGTTTGATACCCTCTAAAGTATTGGATCCCACCGTGGGGAGAAGAGGAAGGGAGGGGAGATGATGGCCGAGAGCCAGAACATAAACATTAGTACTCTCCAAGCCATTTATAATCTATTTGGTGAATTCAGACTTAACCTGGTTACAAACTGCTCGTCTGAGTCTCAGTTTCCCCACTTTCAAAATGAGATGGTTGATAAGGAGTTCCCAAACCACCAAATCCAATGGCAACAGCATCACCCTACATGCTATATGGGTCAGTTCAGGAAAAAAAAAAAAATAGGGATTTTTCATCATAAACAGAGAAGTCAAGACCTGCTCTCTCCCTGAGCTGCTGTTCATGGGGCTTCATGATGATCAGAGTCATCGTCGGGCTGCTGGTGACGGGCCAGGCTCTGCTTCTACGACTCGCCCTGTCAGACGCGGGTGTGCGATTGGGTGTGACCCAACCTGCCCGCTCAGAGGTTGGTCTCTACTTCCCTTTCATATTGACAGACGAAAATGAGTTGCACTACACACTGCATCCAACACGGGAAGTTCTTAGAAATGTTGACTTGAGAATGACTCTCAATACAATTGTAGTTAGTTGTATAGTCATTCTATTGAATAAGCATACAGAGGCAGACCTCAGAGATATTGTGGGTTGGGTACCAGACCACACAATAAAGCGAATATGGCAATAAGGCGAGTCCCATGAATATTTTGGTTTCCAGTGCCTATAAAAGTTGTGTTTACACTATACTATAGTCTATCAAGTACACAATAGCATTATGTCTCAAAAAATGTACATCCCTTACTTAAATAATACTTTATTGCTAAAAAATGTTGCCTTCAGCAGCACATAATCTTTTTGAAATAATAACATCAAAGATCTCTAATCACACATCACCACAATAAATATAATAATGAAAAAGTTTGAAATACTGCTAGAATTACCAAAATGTGACACAGAGACATTAAATGAGCAAGAGCTGTTGGAAAATGGCGCCATGATGCAGGGTTGCCACAAAGCGTCAATTTGTAGAAAATGCAGTGTCTGCTAAATGCAATAACATGGAGCACAATAAAAGGAGGTATGCCTGTATTCTTGAAATGCATCTGCCATAAAGATTATATATAATCACATCGGTCATGTTCGTACATGTCACTTACGTGCAATGGAAGGAAGCTCCCTCTAACCTGTTCTCTGGTTTTCCACAAATGTAGTTATTTCAACACAGGTCACAGAAGTTGATTTTCAGGGTTTCACAGACACTCTTCTGATAAGTAGAACCCATGCCAGGCATTGAGTAACAGGCCCCACTTCTCTTCACATCCCCAGCTCCTCCCTGCAGGACAAGGGGCCTCATGCGGTGTTTATGGCCACCCCAGTCTGTGTGTCCCCATTCTGCCCAATGTCTGCAAACTGCTGCCCCTTATGCATGGGGTGAGGACACAGGTGGCCCAATCTGCTGTTAGGAGGAAGGACCGAGAAGAGCCCGTGCAGTTCCCATGCAGTCAGGGAATTCCAACACTCTGAGTGCGGCTGGGTCTCAGGCACCCTGGATTCTGTGCCCCATCAAGGGAGGCAAGGCAGGAGCAGGGCCCCAGCGCAGGCTCCTGTAAAGCATGAAACCCAGGCCAGGGGCCCGTCCTGCCTGGGTCTAAGGCATTCACTGTAGCCATCCACATCTTTATTCTACACCCTTGAGAGAAATAGGTATAAACAACCCTTCCTCTCCACCGGTACATGTGCACTCTGACTGTATACTGAGCAGCAAGAACCCAATACTCCCTAAGGACATCTGAAGGTCATGCAGGAGGCACTTAGCCCTCCCTTATCAGATGAAGACAAGCTGAGTCGTATGGCCCTACGTTATACCAACTACAGCCACAACTAGAGTCCGGACTTACGATGACTGTCCTAAATTAATTTCTACCCCAAAGGCCAACTCTTTCAAGGAGCTTACAGCCTGATAAATAAAACCCCTACATAATTACAAACAAGATAGAAAGCAGTATTATGAAAGACATTAATAAGACGTTACTCTGGAAACAATGAGGGAGGACGGGGTGGGGGTGGGGTGGGGTGGGGTGGGGTGGGGGGATTAATTTCTGCAGGGGGTACCAGAATGGGACATTTGAGTCAGGCTTTGGAAGGTTAAGTATTATATTATTAGCATTTCTCCTGGCTGCAAAATGTCAGTTTCGAATCAGTTAACTTGTAAATTTCTTTAACATTCCACAAATCAAGTTGATTCCCAGTTCCTGTATGACATAACCCACTAAAAAATGTGTATTTCCAGGAAGTGGAGTGTAGTCTTTTTCTCTTCAAGAAATACAAAAAATAAATACCAGTTCAGTCTGAAAAAACTGATTCCAGGCCTTTATGTGTCACTGTGTGTACATAAACCAATGTATCACTATAGAAATGGATTTTTCCTTAAAAAGAAAAATAAACAGTGGGAAAAAATTTTAATGCAGTACCCTACAGGAATCATATTCTTTATTATTGACATTAAGTTCCAACTATGACTCTTTCAAATAAAGTCTGAATTTGTTCCAGTGTCTTTCCCAGTTGCTAATATTTTTTACTTTATGTCCCATAAGAAATACGGAGTATGCAATACAAACTAGATACTGAAAAATCAGGTATTTACGACTGCCTTTCCCCTTTTCTGTATGAAATCATTTGTCTCCATTTTCCTGTCTGAACATATCAACTTTCAGCAAGAATGGAATGTTAATTGGTGTTACGCACAAGCTGGGCTATCATTCCTCAAATTTAATACGAAAAAAAAAAAAAAACAAACCCAACTGGGTTTCCTGTTTTTATTTATGGTTTTCAGTGCCCAGTTGGGGGGATCAAAATACAGTGTCTCAGTTACAGCTCATCCTTCCCTCAATTAATGTACCGAAGGAGACTGGTTCCTTCCATCTGCTCCCCTGATGACTGTCCGGATCGCAAAGCCTATTCAAGCTTCTCCCCAGGGCCCTGAAACAACACACGAAACTACTTCCTAGGGAAGCTGCAGCCTACCTCACCCTTCCCACTGGGGAAACACACAGACTCAGCCCTTTCTGGTGTGATTATATAAGAACACAAGGGCTCACTTGACCCAGCCCAAATCGGAGACTTATCCTTTAAACACCGTCTTGTGTCCTGTCTTCTCAAAAGTGACGGTGTATGCTGGGCAAAGAGGAAACAAGAATGATTTATCTTTCAACAATAGTGACACATTCTAAGGAATCCTCTGTAAAAATTCTGAAGCCCTAGGTAAAGTATATAATGTTGGGAAAGTATGTGATCTTACACAGCCAGGTTCTAGTATCTATATTTCCAGGGTGAGGAAGCAGAACACTTTTGCAAATTGAATGTTTTTCTAAGGCAAGTTATCTCTCTTAGAGAATTTCCAACTCCCCTCCTGAATTTCTACTTCTCAGCTGAGGCATTACTGGAATTTGGGGAAACAATTCTTTCTTGCGCAGAATATTAGCCTCTTTGTGGCTACCACCATCCCCCAAGTTGTTATGAGGACCAGAGATGCCGTCACACATTTCTCAACAATGTTTCCCCCTCCCCGCAGGGCAGTGCTGCCCTTAACTGAGAACCACTTTGAGGCTAAAGATGGACTATATGTAGAAAATGGCATACTGACCCAAGAAGATTCTTTTACTTAAGGCTTAATATAATGCTTTGAGGGCAATGTTTGTAGTCTTCATGGAATCAAAGGGATTCTCCATATCAACCTCCTGCCCCAAATAACTAGCACAGCAAAGGAACATTACTTGGCTTAAAAAAAAAAATCTATGCGTGAATTCACTGCATGGAAAACAGGTCCTTCAAAGACAAGGGATATTAATGCCTGCTTCCAGGCTCCTCTGTATATTTTGGGTGCAGAATTTCATGAAAATTCACCTCAGAAACAATGAACTATAAGGAGAAATAGAAGCTAACCAGAGCGAGTAGCTACTATGGTTTTGTGTCTGAATGAGGAAAAAAAAAACCAGAATAACTGCCATTCTTTGCCAAAATAGAGCCTTTGGGTTTACTCTTTGTATTTTGGCTTGGATGAAGCCCTCACCCGGCAGGGTGGTGCTACTTGTTCACGGATCATCCAAGTTCACTGTAAATTTAATTTCTTTAAATGTGGTCCGCGCACCACAGCTTCACAGGAGTGCTTTCACACACCTGTGCAGGTACCTGGCTGTTTCTCAAACTAGGATGCTGCAGACAGGTCAACATTCCTGGTGCTCTCTCCTTGCTGACCTTGAGCTATGTTTCCCTAGACACTATATATGCAGCTCTGAAAACAGTGGTTATGGCAAAAAGCCATATGGCAAAACCATTTGGAAACTTGTAACTGATTCCTTTCTAGTGGCTAAGAAGTAACCGACTATTTCTGCAATGGGTTCTGTCCACAACAAGCCCAGCCCGGATATGTCTGTAGTTGTAAGCATAACACTTTCCTCCTACTGCCTGCTATATAAAAAGTGCAAAGACATTCTGTTCACCAACTGACCACGGGCAGTAATAACATTAGGGGCCTGGAATGGGGGCAGTTTGTCATTCAAAAGCAGAAAACTAAGTTTAATGAAAGAACAGCACTTTCTCACTCACCACTGAGGTAAGAGCCATCTGAAAACTGTAGATGCGGGCAAGGCCGAAGTCAGCCAGTTTTATTTGTCCACTGCTGGTCACCAGAATGTTCTGTGGTTTTAGATCACGATGTACCACTCGGTGAGAATGAAGAAAGTCCAGACCTCGGAGAAGCTGAAACATCATATCCTAAATAAAACCAAAAAAGAAAATCAATCAATGGTCAAAACAAATTCAACATGCTGAATCCTCAGCACTTAGAAAAGTGCTTGGCATACAGAAAGCATTTCATAACTATTTGCTGAATGAATGAATTTGTTTACCCCTACTGCTCCACTCTCCCATTTTCAAGATCACTACAAAAAATTTCACTCCTGACCTGTATTTCATTAATGAAAGGATGATTGAAAAATAGTTTCAGATGGCATAGGAAATATTCTGGAAGGATATACACCAAACTGGTGTCCATGGTTAATGTTGGGGAGAGGAAGTAGTTGGTGAGAGAGGGACACTTTTTACTTCATATACTTTTATATGATTTAATACATGATTCCAACAATTAAAATCCAGTAAACAATGATAACATTAATGGTAGTTCTCATTATTATTATAGCACCTATTACTTAGCAGTCACTATGTGTCAAGCATTGCTCTAAACACCTTCTCTTTAGTAACTCACTTAATCCACACCACAACACTGAGGTAAACAATCATTGACCCATTTTACAGGTCAAGAAATTGATACACAGTAAGTGTATGTAATTAGCCCAAAGTAACACTACTAGCAAAAGACAGAGTCTTGATTCGAACCAGAGTCCAGGAAAACTGGATTCAAATTCCCAGTGCACTCCTTCATTAGATCAATGATTGAATGAGCATGGAAAACCGGGTAAGCCATTTAACCTCGCCAAGCCTCAGTTTTCAGGTCTGTAAAAATAGGAAAACCTACTTCATAGGATCACTGTAAAGCACTGACAGTAGTCAGCATTCAATAAATGGCAGCACTTACTGCTGACAGTATCAGCTAGCATGGAGGAGGGGGGCATTCAGAAAATAAACCAATGTCACATCTTCTTCTAATTTTAGAGCTGATAAAATCCGATACAAAATTTAAAACTCGGAAACTGTCTGAAAGTAGGAATTTAAGATAGTGACCATGATATGGCCCTCTGAAATCTGGGGTTAATAAGACTGACCTGCCCCCCTCCCCAAATATTGTGAGAATGGTGTGTAAAGGGAGGATGGAATGATTTTGTTCATATAAAGGTTAGAGAAATGATTAGGCAGCATCAGGGGCTTCAGAGCTGGCAGGGGCTGTGAGGATACACTTGTTCATCAGCTGGACTGTATTTGGTTATTGGTTTACAGTATCGGTATCTCCTTCAGGGAGTTCTATCTTTACATCCTGGCTTATTCAAAACCAAAGCCTTAGTTTTCCACCTATAAAAAGGAGAAAACAGTGCTTACTTTTCATAATACGAGATTTAAATGAAGTAACGCATGTAAAGAAGTAGCTTCTGGCACACGGTTAGTATTCAACAAATGATAATCGGTGAAGTGTCCCGTTTCCTGGGGGAGACAGAGTAACAAACAACTAGAAGAAAATGTGGCCAGTGCCACAAGGTCAGTGAACAAAGCACTAAGCAAGTGTGCAATGACACAGGTGTACTGGAATTCTTTTTGAGCTCCACCTAAATGGACCTGATGAACTGGCCGGGGTTACCTTCTAAGTTTCCAAAGATGGAAACTCTGGAGAAGACTGCACTGTTGAGGGACAGAGAGTCCTTCAAGACTTAAGAACCACTGAGGGTAAAACAACTTGGAATGAATAAACAAGAGTGTGAAAATGAAGCACAAAATGTTAACGAAAGTAATCTACTGCTGCAGCAAATAAGTCTTTATTGGAAACACATGCACATGACTTGTAAGCAGTGGATTTTAAACAGCATGACTAACCTAAACTAATGTCATGCTGGCTTGTCATCTTTAGCTTCTTATACACTAAGCACCAACCATTTAAAACAGTACAAAGAATAAATGTGCTTGGTTCATGTTTCATTGTTCAAACAGCTTAAGCAGCCAATTAGTAGAATAAATATGTAAAAATTTGAACCAATTAATTATACTAATAAGGCCTATCTTAATTTATGAAAAGCCTGAACTACTGAGTTTAAATACATATGTATTGCTTTTATTTGTGTATTTATACAGCACACACTACATTTTTCTTAATTATAAAATTGGTACATGCTTAATGCATACAGAAGCTTTTTAAAAATTTTATTAAAAATCCAGACGAAGAACAAAAATCATGCAAAATCCCACCACTCAGAGAAGAGAGAAAACTTTACTGTTAACGTTTATCTTTCACGTCTTTTAAACAGATACTGCTATATTTGGAGGTATAAATATATTATATCTCTATATAATATATAAATATTATAAACAATATATGTCACATACAGTATATTAATATATAAATATAACATATATTTATAAATAAAAATTGTTATTCTGTACACATTTTACAGTTGTTTTAAAAACATTTAACAATTCATTACGAATATTTTGCCACTTCAACAAAATTCTTCTAAAATATAACTTTTTTATACATTATGATTTTTAATGGCTGCATAGTTTTCCTTCTATGCCATAATCATTATTATTTGGTTTTAGTTGTGTTATTTTGGTACATATACTAAGAGTCTAGTTCTCCTCTGTTTAAAGGCTAGTGTAGATGAAAATGACTTCTTAACATCATATAAAAGCACAGTTTAGACAGTGAGAACACATATACTGGCACTGACATTGATTCCATGTAAATGACACCTATGGATGTATAAAACGTTGGTTCTACATAAGAATTACCACTCTTTAGATTTTATTAGGCTACTTAAATTTTTTTTTGGTTAGCAAACTGGGTTTTCTTTTAAACCTATAATATCCAGCTACAATTAGAGTTTTGAACTAGTGAGACTTGAGTTAACGATTTTTAAAAAAATGGCCAAAAATCTCATTTCCTTCAGTAATTCCATTGCGAGGTAGGTTGATGAGCATTATGGGCTTGTAATAAGTATGATTTTGGGACCCACCCCAGTCTTTCATCGGAACATCTAATCTGAAAAGGGAACACCTAATCTGAAAAGGGAACACCTAATCTGAAAAGGGAAATATATGCACCTATGTTAGGAACTCTGGTCACAAAGAGAATGAGAACTCTGGTCCCATTTCCTGAGAATTATATGAATGAATCAACTGTAACACTAAACAAGGCAAGAAAAAAAAAACACCTTTCCTTCAGAATCACAAGCAGTGCTTTGATCAAAGACATTTCAAAGGATTCTCTACTTAAGCTTATCATCTGTTCTATCTCAATTTATAGTATCATGAGACATACTTTTAAATTAGCTCCTCAAGATTTTAAACTAAATTAATCTGTCTTATACAAGACTCCAATATTTCACACTAATCCTAGAGATGCGATGCAATGAAACTACGGATACTGCCAATTAAGTTAAACATAGGTTTAAAACCTTTGAATGTTACAATGCACAATTCTGGTATAAAATGTCTAGTCACACTAATGATAAACAGTCACTGGAGGCCCTCAATCTGTATCTTTCTGAAACATGTGACATGGGAGCATGTTTCAACAGGACACCATCATGGAATGAAGTCTGGCTCCCAGTGACTTTAGATGGGGTTTTATCCTTGGCAACTCCCCTAAAAAGACTCTGGACTTCAGTCTGAACACCAGAAGTCTTCAAAGCCTTGTAACAACAATTAGTTTCTCTTAGGTGTTCTAGAGCAGTAATCCTCTTACTTCTTTGAAAACAAAACAAACAAGCAAACTGAAAATCTACCTTCAGCTTTTCTAACGGGAAAAAGTTTTATCACGGGGTCTTTTTTTCCAACTACACAAAAGGTATGATTAGTTTCAAAAGATACTGAAGGGCTTCCCTGGTGGCGCAGTGCTTAAGAATCCACCTGCCAATGCAGGCACATGGGTTTGAGCCCTGGTCTGGGAAGATCCCACATGCCACGGAGCAGCTAGGCACGTCAGCCATGACTACTGAACCTGCGCTCTAGAGCCCGTGAGCCACAACTGCTGAGCCTGCATGCTACAGCTGCTGAGGCCCACGCGCCTAGAGCCCGTGTTCCACAGCCGGAGAGGCCGCCACGGTGAGAAACCCGCGCACCGCAGCGAGTAGTCCCCGCTTGCGGCAGGTGGAGAGAGCCTGTGCACAGGAGTGAAGACCCAATGCAGCCAAAAATAAATAAATAAGATAAATAGATATTGAAAACACCAACTTATTCCATACAGTAAATCACAAAACTGACAGCTCTCAATAGACAATTCTGTATTTTTGGATGCATGACAGCTCTCAATAGACAATTCTGTATTTTTGGATGCATCTACCTAAATCTAAGTGATGTATTCACATCCTCAAGGTTTTAGCAACAAAAGTATACATCAGTAGCTTATCTACTTAAAAATTTAAAATAAGACATATACAACTTGTACAAAGATAATCATTTTTTTCTCCTTACAATGTGTAAATCACAGTCTTTTCAAATTTGTTATCCAAGTTTTGACAGAAGTGTCTTCATAACGATTTGTTGTTTCTTATGAAGATCTCCTACCCAGTTTGCTTCTTATGAAGGATGTTAAAGGAATCTCACAGATCAACACAACAAAGGTTTTTTTTACACTAAACTGGTAACTGTTGACTTAAGGTAGGGATTATAATTACAGGAATAGAAGTAACAGATCATGTGATGATAAAGTCATAAAGCAGAGGACTACTGACAATAATGAGGGCCAGTCCCGGGATCTCTTTGTTTTTCCTTTTTTGCTGATTACTAATATATATTTGAAAATTTTAACTGTGGTAAGATACACATAAAATTTACCATCTTAACCATTTTTAAGTGTATAGTTCAGTAGTAAGTATATTCACGCTGTTGTACAACCAATCTTCAGAACTTTTTCTATCTTGCAAAACTGAAACTCTATTCTATACCCACTAAACAGCTCTTCACTTCTCCCTTCCTCCCAGACCCGGTAACCACCCTTCTATTTTCTGTTTCTGTGAATTTGGCCACTCTAGATACCTCATATGAGTGGAATCATAATGTATTCGCTTTTTGGTGACCGGCTTATTTAATTTAGCATAATGTCCTCAACGTTCAGCCTGATGTAGCATGTGTCAGAATTTCCTTCCTTTTTAAAGCTGACTAATATTCCATTGTGTGGATATACTACATTTTGCTTGTCCATTCATCTGCTGATGGACACTTGGGCTGTTTTGGCTATTGTGAAGAATCTGCTACGCACATAGGTGTATAAATACAAATATCTCTTTGTGACCCTGCTTTCATTTCTTTCGGATGTATATGCCCAGAAGTAGAATGGCTGAATCTAGTCCCAGGATATTTAAAAAAATCACAGTTCTCCTGTAAAATGTGCTACAATATTACTATATAAGCAATGAAGTAGTGAATAACAAAGCCTAGTCCTGGGTAGTCAATCAGGTGGGTTCATTCATGCACTGGAGATTTCACTCACTCCTTCCACTTTTGCGCTCAAGGAGAATCTGCCTGAAGTTACCACATCAAGCTTATTGTACCTTCCACACCCATACTCTACTTCAAAACTTGACAGTGGCTTCTTCACACTTTCACTGATCAATTCACAATGTTAACAATGGGTCGCCAAGACCGCATTATAAACAGGATATCCCCCTACTTCTCACTCTGGTCCACAGGAGTACCCAGAGAATGCTTCATCCCGAATCACAAAGGGCAAAACAATTTCCGACAAAGCAAGAGGAGGGTTAAAGCAGGTTCCTTAAAGCTTCAGATTACCTGGAAAGTAGTAATTGGTAAATTGAAAGTAAGTAATAAATGGGAGGACCTGGAGATGAGCCACAAGCCACATGGCAGCTTTGTTCCAAAGGGAGGGGAGGGGAGATCTAGCTGAGGAAGGCAACACACGTCCTTGGGGCTCTTCAGCAGAAACAAAGGCAAGGCCCCTCCCTCATTGCAAGTGCTGGCTTTCTACTTTTACTGCTTCTATGCAACTGGATAAAAGCATAATAAAAGTGGTTTCTTATATAAATTTTATTAACAAAATACGTATTCTAAAGAGAGAATGAAAAGGAGCCATGTATTGTTCATTCCTGGAAGTGATGTTAACACTGAGTAAGTAAAGGATCAGTCTCAACTAACTAGAAATAAGAAAATCACCACTGATTTTCACCAAGCCTGGAAATATTGTTGGTGTTTGAGGGAAAATGCAATGGCTAAATGGACAGTCTGAAAGAAGGAATCATTATCTCATCATGACGGCTATTATTAACCCACAGTGGAAAGTCACTGGGAACTGAAACTACAAATAACGATGTTAATTATAACTTCTTCAGAGCAAGATGTAAAAATCAACATTGCATAAACAAGAAAATACAAGGTATAAGTGACGAGGATTTTGGCTAATGCCCCAAATGGTTTTCGTTCTAGATACATTGTTTTGTGATCCTTTTAAAATCATTTAACAATATATTGTGGATATTTCCTCATTTTAACACATACTCTTTATAATAAAATTTTTTTTAACAGTATGTTTTTTAATGGCTGTATCTGGACAAAATATCTTCATGTCTTTCCCCATTCTCCTCAATTCCCTCTTTTGAGAATTTTCCTCTCACTCCGTATTTCCCTCCTCTCCAAACGAGGTAATATATCAGAGAAGTTGGTTTTCCACAGAGTGGAGCAAATTATAATTTGCCTACTGTAGCAGACATTGTTGGTTGCCAGCCATGAAGGACTGGTCCAAGGCAACCACATTCCCGTTTGCTAGGAACTGATCTAGAGATGGACATGGGACCCAGTCCTGGCTAATGAGACATATGGGCAAGGTTTGGAAAGAATTTTTCTCCTAATAAGAAGACCACTGTAGAAAACTCTCTGCTGTACTTCCTCCTCACCTCCCAGCCCTCACTCTCCACCTGTGCATCTCACACCAAATGCTACTGCTTCAGGGCATGAACTTGCTACTGTAGCAATCACCTTGAAACATAAAGGGAGACATCACCTGCAAAAACGGAAATGCCCGAGTGTAATGAGGGAAAGAGTCTGGGTCTTTGATGACATCACTGAAGAGCTGAATCAACTTTGGGGCTGCCCACCTCTAGCCTTGTAGTTAGGGCAACAATAATGCTCTAACTTCAAGCCATTTTTTTCATCGTGTTGTATAATTTGCAGTTGAAAATTATTCTAATGAATGTAACTTAACTAAAATTATATTAAGTAAAACCTGTTAAGTAAGGTCACAACCTTTCATTTATAGCCCCCCCCACCAAAACGCCCCCCATGGGGTCTGTACCAACATTCTTTTGTTGCCAATTATCCCATCCAAGTGGTTATCCTTTTGTCTTTGAGACTTATGCCTCCTTCAATTAATGCTCACAAAATCCCCTTTCTCATTGCTATCATTTACTGTCAGTCCTTCATATTCCTCAGGGACTGTGGCTCATCCTCTCTAGCCCACACTCACCATATTTCTGCCTGGCTTCAGCATCCCAAGAACACCTTAGCTTCAGAGAACTCTGATTTCTTCAACTCCATTCCATTTTGTGCTATCTACTCCCACAGCTAAAACCAGGAATGTGTTATTACTTAACTCTCATCTTTTTTTTAATTAAAAATTTTAAAAGTTACTTTAATTACATTTATTTGGATATCAAAATACCACTTAAATTTACATAAACTTATTAGACAGCATAATTAATTAAACTTGGAGAGCAACTTCTTCATGCATCGTTCGTTAAATCTGCCATTCCCTCAAGTCTCTGGTTCCACGGTCACTCTATCTTATCCTCTATACAAAGCTTAGTCCTCAATTAGCCCAATTGCTCTCTTTTTCAGCTGTTGTACCTGTGTTGCAGAGAGCTGTTAAGAGGGAAAAATGATCACATACATGTCTATTATCAATATGAAGTCAGTCCCCCAACCCTGACTACGTTAGTGCCACCAGGTAATCGTACAGGTCCCTAGTTAGCCCTCACTGTCCCTGTAGGCTAAATTTTCACTGCTGTCCCCCTACCTTATGATCTCTCTTCCTTCTCTTAGCACACTAGTGTGCATTCCACTTCCGAGAGAAATACAGACGATCAAGGGAAGGCTACCAGCTTCCTGTGCTCCACCTATACGTTTATAAGCACTGGCATCTACCCCTCTCCCTCACCTCCTGGTGGAAAAGCTTTCTTTCCTTCTATGCAGTATGCATCTTCTTCCTATGCTCTAGATCTCCTTCATTCCAGCTTCCTTAAGTCCTTCCCCTCGCTCGACTAACCATTCCCCTTTTCTGTATCTGGGACTTCCCTTTCAATTGTCCCTTAACCAATAAACAACCCAAGCAACCCCCTTCCTTCCTTAGCCAGTGGTCTTGACTCAGCGGTGCACATTTTCTCATTTCCCATCCACACCGCATCGCTGCAGTGAATGGAGATGCGGCAGCTCTTGGAAGATCACCAGTAACCCACCTGGCTTGCAACAACCAATAGGATGTTCCACTCCTAACTGAATCCTGCCATGGCCTTTCACACTGGATCCCTCTCTCCTCTTCACTGTTCTCCAAAATGGAAAGATCTTTTACATTTCTGATTAGAAATGTAATGCATCTTCACTGTTAAATTTAAAAAAATCAAAACACAAGGAAAAAAGGAAAGAAATACCACCCACGATTCCTCCATCCAGAGGTAACCACAGTTAACATATTTGTGTATCCTTTCATAATTTTTCTATACATGTATACTCATACATATAGTTATTTTCTGTTTTAAAAATGAAATGCTAGTGTATACAATTTTGTAATTGTCTTTTCAAATCATAATATTGAACGCATTTGCATGTCAGTAAATACAGGTCTACTGCTCGATTTTTTTGATGTGGGCCATTTTTGAAGTCTTTACTGAATTTGTTACAATGTTGCTTCTGTTTTATGTTTTGGTTTTTGGCCAAGAGGCATGTGGGATCTCAGCTCCCCAACCAGCTATCGAACTCACACACCCTGCATTGGAAGGTGAAGTCTTAACCACTGGACCACCAGGGAAGTCCCTATTGCTCAATTTTTAATGGTTGTGTGCTATTCCGTTTTTTTAATATACTATCTTAGGCAAAGGTTTTAAGCATTTATTAAATTATCCACTTTTTAAATGCCATTTTTATCATGTTCTATATTACTTGAGCTTGTTTCTGGATTTTGACTCACCTGGTTCAGTTTAGAGTACTTTCTCTCTTTTTTTTTTTTGCGGTAGGCGGGCCTCTCACTGTTGTGGCCTCTCCCGTTGCGGAGCACAGGCTCCGCATGCGCAGGCTCAGCGGCCGTGGCTCGCAGGCCTAGCCGCTCCACGGCATGTGGGATCTTCCCGGACCAGGGCACGAACCCGCGTCCCCTGCATCGGCAGGCGGACTCTCAACCACTGCGCCACCAGGGAAGCCCTAGAGTACTTTCTCTTTTAATAATAAAATATTTAGAATATATTTTCATATCAGGGCTGGTTTCCTCTTCCCATTCTCTGTAAAATGTTCCTGGATATTCTTACATGTTACTATTCTGGACTGCTTTTAAGATCATTTTATTGACTTCCCATATCTTCCCTCAAATTCTTTTAGTATTTTCACTGATTTTTGAAGAAACTATAGATTAATTGGGGGAAAACTGATACTTCTACAATAGTGAGTCTTTCTTTACACAACATGGTATGGTTCTTTTTTTATTCAAGTCTTCTTCTAGGTCCCTCAGTAAAGTTTTGTCATTTAAAAAAATATAACTCCTACACCTCTGAGGCCCCCACTAGAGTGGATCTCACTCTCATCCTTCCTTACATGTACTATTCTGTTTCCCCACCAATCTCCTTCCTCAAATCCATCATTTACTCTCTGGCAAAGCTGATCTTAAACCTGCAAAGGTGATCTGCGAACCTGAACCTGTCAGATCATTCTCACGCTTGAACACCATCAGACAAAGCCCACCTAGCTCTCTGGCCTTGCCTCCTGGAATTCCTGTGGACTTCCTCCATCTTCACTCACTCATTGCCTTACAGCCTCATCTTCTGATGAGAATTAGGGTCTGTTTTAATCACTCTTCCTCCACATACACTAGACTCCCAGCCCACTGTATTTACACGTACCAATAAATGTTCAATGACTTTTCAGAGAGAAGTGAGGCCCAAACTAAATTGGAAATGACCAAGAAATCTACAAAAGCTGTTAGCTTAAAAGGAAGTTACTGATTCCTCCCAAGAAGGAATCCTTTAGCAGGTAACAAAACTCCAGGGAAATCAGAAAAAAACAGGTTTGGATTAGGGCATATAGGGACCAAAGAGGCATAGCATATAAATCAGTATTCCTACCTCTTATTAAAACCTCTTCCTATGTGTGTTAAGACTTTCAGTTCATTGTTTCATAAATATAATACTCCTAGGCCTATAATGAACACATTTTTCTACAGCTAGGGGTATCACTACAAGCAAGTCACATACCCTCTCTCATCCCTAAGAGAAGCATTCTATGGATCAAATCGCTTTGCCTGAGTCATCACTTGGATGCAGAACTGGACAACTGGCTAAGTTTCCTAATAGTACTATAATTTCATATCGTCACATCAGTGTTTCTCAGAGTGTGGTGTCTCAGTCCCATGCTACTGACTAAATTCTATTTCATCTTCGCCACTAGCGAATTGACTAACCAAGTCCTAACTTTTCTGGACCTCAGTTTTTCATTTACAAAAATCAGGATAAATCCTGTCCTGCCTCTGTGGAACTGAGATATTTGATTATTTTATATAATATACTTGATTTGTCAGGTATATAATGCAAAATTTTAAGGGCTATTGAGCTGGACTGTAAATTCTCTGAGGAATGAGAATGTGGTACACCTTTATACTCTCCACAGCATCCAACAGGGTACCTTACACAGAGAAATCTGTTGATTTTACTTGATTTGATGAATCACTCAGTAGTCTATCGATAGGCATTAAGCTGAAATATAATGACTTTTGCTTTTGGCTCTGCACAGGAGTTATACAGAATATCCTCACTAATTAAACTGATTCCTGAGTCATTAGTGAAAAGGCTACAATCCTGCATTGTGGTTTATCCCTTATTCGCTAAGAATTTACTGAATGCCAAGTGGAGGCGCAAAAGAAGTACAAAAGAAATTCCCCTTGGAAATGTATATAACTTAAGGGAGCCACCTGCACGTGAGATATAAATTTCCATTTTTGAGGGCAGTATGATTTAAAAGAAAGAACACTGGATTTAGAGCTGAAAGCACTGGATCTGAATTTTTGCTTACTAGTTATATAATCTAAGGCTGGTCACTTGCAACTGTTGTGGGCCTGGGTTTTCACACTTATAAAAATGGAAATAATCTCAAAAAGGAGAGACTTAATAAGATACTATATAATATTATACTATATATGTATATATAAATATATATAGTATTTAAGTAGAATATTAAATATTTAAGTACTTTATAGAGTATAAAGTACACACACATAATGAATTGCTAGCATTTATTAAAAAGAAACATGAAACCCCTATTATGTGTAAGGCATTGTGCTAGGTGATGTTACACACACCTAAGACAGAGACCCAGGGAGCTCCTGTTTTAACAGGGAGAGAAGACATAAATATGCACCTACACACTTCAGTCAGCATATGGCAAGGACCACAAGTGGCACAGGGGCTACAGGCAATGAGTAAGCACTGAGGAGGAAGCAGCATCCCAGCCCATCTTGGCGGTGGGCTACTATTCAGTTTGATGTGGGGAAGCATCTGCCTAGAAGACCACACTGGCAGAGGCTTAGAGGAGGGCAAGTGCTTAGGTATTTGGAGACCAGTAACAGTCTCCAGAGGGGGTGCACTGCTAAATGGGACCGCACTGCTAAGAGCTTTGTTGCTGGCCTGGTGCAGGGAGTTTATAGTGTCATGTCTTGTAGTCAGTAGAAAACTGGTGAAAATGTGTAAAAAAATGGCATATTATTATTGATATTTTAGCACACAGAGTGGATGGGAGGTGCTGTAAGAAGGCTATTATTCTACTCTGGACATAGGATAGTAAGAGTCTGAACTAGAACATTAGAAACATTAGAAAGGGAAAGAGAGGAAAGGCAATCCAAGAGACAAATGCAATACGTTAGTGTTTGTTTCCACAGGTCAACTTTAGTGAGCCATCTTCTGAGTGCTCTGCTACATCTCCAGGTTAGACACTAGGTGAACTTGGGCCTGCTATTTAACCTCCACTTCCCCTCCCCTCACATCCAGCCTTGGTTTCCTCATCTGTAAAATGCAGATAATACTTTCCTGAGGGAGGCTGTGAGGACTAAAAACAATGTGTGAATTTCCCAGCTTGCTACCAGCTTCAGAACTGGTGCCATGAAACAAGAAGAGGACCTCCCATTAGCAATGGCATCTAGCAACACCCTAAGTTCAGATCTATCTAGTTTTCTCCAGTTAGGACATGAACAGTCTCCCATCTTCCCAAACAGTCATTACTAAGGTCAAAAAACACCACTGTGTGCATAGTATACAATCTTAAAAATATTTATTATTTTATTTAAATCAAGTGTTATGTTGCATGTTCTTAATTCTGAAAGTCTAAAGCTTGCTACCATTTTAGGGTTTCTAGGAGGGTCCTTAGAAATCATCTGTTATTATTCACTGAGTGCACTGTATGTCTCTCTTTGTGTATGACCCAACTTTCTAAGGTGGTTTTAAGTTGCTTTTTACCTAACCTGGGACTGATTTTTCTATGGAGCCTCCAACTGTTGAGGTTCCCTCAAACCATCCTATGGGTGTTTTCATGGGATAATAACAGTTTACTATAAAAATGCAAGATAAACTTTTACTTAATCAATATATATTCAGAAGTTACTACTGAGTAGGGAAAAACATTACTAATGAATTTTTTTACATAATTAACTTTGGTTGCTTTTCCAGCTTAAATAAGAACTAGAATTTGTGATATTATTTCCTTATGTTATGCGTTAATGCTGAACTGTGTGCATTCCAATACAGAGAGGGGGAGAGGAGCAAAGGAAAGTGTTCTCTGAAAAGAACACAGCTTCATTTGGTCAAAAAAAATGGTCTTTACAAGAGTTTTTATTATAGGTCGTAAAACATTGCTTACCACAATGTACCTCTTCCTTGAAAAAGAAAAGCAATCCCTGCAGTGGTGAGAAGCCGAAAACAACACACTGAGCGTATTCGTGCCTCCTTCCCATAAACACATCTGTGCATATTATCTGTTTTGGGTTGAGCTGCATGCACAGCTGTTTATGGGGGCTCAGAAGAGGCAGTGCTTCAACATTTTTTATTTTGTGTTGTTTCAAGGACTGAATTTTTAAGCTGAAGCCTGTTAGGAGAGAGGCAGCAAATGCATCTCCAGGGGAAGGAGGACCATATACTCCTGGCTAATAACTTCTTCAATCTACAGGAAGAAGAGACTCTGGGTGGTCATATCTAGTCAGGAAAAGCATGGAGGCCAAGAGAAAAGGGGGAATCTTTAGGCTAAATAGAATTGAAGAGCATTCACCAAGACAAAAAACAAACAACAAAAAAAACCCAAGAGAACTTGGTTAAGAACCTAAGGACTATCTTACAAAGAATTCAGCAGGTTAACATTAAAATAGGCCATTCAATAGGAACTGTCTAGGGGAAGATGGACAGCACCAAGGCTAGGAAACTCTTAGTCTCAACAGCACTCAAATACTAAGTAGATTTAAATCTACTAAACGTACAAATGTACTAAAATCAGGTAGATTTTATACACCGAGTACTGTTCTGGTTTAAGGATGCCCCTCCCCTAAATATTTTCTCGGCCCACCTAAAACCCCCAGTCAGCTTTTTGGATCATTCTCTTTCCAGGCACCATAAAAATCATCTTCCACTTCTCCTTAAACTGATCCTCCAAGGCCTCACCTTGGTAAATACCTGCCCATCCAACTCCTACAATTAAGACTGCTGAACACTCCCTAACACCATACACAAAAATAAACTCAAAATGGATTAAAGACCTAAATGTAAGGCCAGACACTATCAAACTCTTAGAGAAAAACATAGGCAGAGGGGCTTCCCTGGTGGCACAGTGGTTGAGATGGTGGCACAGTGGTTGAGAGTCCGCCTGCCGATGCAGGGGACACGGGTTCGTGCCCTGGTCCTGGAAGATCCCACATGCCGTGGAGCAGCTGTGCTCGTGAGACATGGCCGCTGAGCCTGCGCGTCCAGAGCCTGTGCTCCGAAACGGGAGAGGCCACAACAGTGAGAGGCCCGCGTACTGCAAAAAAAAAACCAACAAAAAAAAACATAGGCAGAACACTCTATGACATAAATCACAGCAAGATTCTTTTTGACCCACCTCCTAGAGAAATGGAAATAAAAACAAAAATAA
>NC_041218.1:57887485-57919236 GCF_002837175.3 Physeter macrocephalus
ATTCCATATATATGTGTTAGCGTATGGTATTTGTTTTTCTCCTTCTGACTTACTTCACTCTGTATGACAGACTCCAGTTCTATCCACCTCATTACAAATAACTCAGTTTCATTTCTTTTTATGGCTGAGTAATATTCCATTGTATATATGTGCCACATCTTCTTTATCCATTCATCTGTTCATTGCAGCTCTATTTACAATAGCCAGGACATGGAAGCAACCTAAGTGTCCATCAACAGATGGATGGATAAAGAAGATGTGGCACATATATACAATGGAATATTACTCAGCCATAAAAAGAAATGAAATTGAGTTATTTGTAGTGAGGTGGATGGACCTAGAGTCTGTCATACAGAGTGAAGTAAGTCAGAAAGAGAAACACAAATACCCGTATGCTAACACATATATATGGAATCTAAGGGAAAAAAAAGGTCATGAAGAACGTAGGGGTAAGACAGGAATAAAGACACAGACCTACTAGAGAATGGACTTGAGGATTTGGGGACTGGGAAGGGTAAGCTGTGACAAAGTGATAGAGTGGCATGGACATATATACACTACCAGACGTAAAATAGGTAGCTAGTGGGAAGCAGCCGCATAGCACAGGGAGATCAGCTCCGTGGTTTGTGACCACCTAGAGGGGTGGGATAGGGAGGGTGGGAGGGAGGGAGATTCAAGAGGTAAGAGATATGGGAATATATGTATATGTGTAACTGATTCACTTTGTTGTAAAGCAGAAACTGACTCACCATTGTAAAGCAATTATACTCCGATAAAGATGTTAAAAAAAAAAAAAAAAAAAAAAGACTGCTGAGGGAAAACCACCACACGAAGGCTGGAATGGTTACCTGCCCTAGTCTCCAATTTCATCTAGGCTCTCAGTACTGCCTTCTCTGTCTCTGGCAAGCTCCTGTTTGTTGTCCACAATGGTTACCACAAACATTCAGCATTTGTTTGTGTTTCCAATTATGTGTCTCAAAAGAATCTCAAATTCTAAATTCTTCCTTCACCTCCTCACCTCACTCATTCATGGCTCCAACATTTAGTCATATTCTGAGCATCCCAAGTCATAATGGCAGCTGAGACTGCTCCCTTGAGTTTCAGACATGCAAACTTCAATGCTTCCTGTTCATGTTTTCTAGAATATTCTACAGCAACTGATCTCAGTATGTCCCAAAATAACAATACAGTTTCTTCACTGCTATCAAACTCCGTTCTTCAGCCTGCATTTCTTTTTTTTTTTAAAGGGAACACCTTTCAAATTAATTAATTAATTTTTTAACTTTTAAAAAAATAAATGTATTTATTTTATTTTATTTATTTTTGGCTGCATTGGATCTTCGTTGCTGCACACAGGCTTTCTCTAGCTGCGGTGAGTGGGGGCTACTCTTCACTGTGGTGCACGGGCTTCTCATTGCGGTGGCTTCTCTTGTTGTGGAGCATCGGCTCTAGGCACGCGGGCTTCAGTAGTTGTGGCTCGCGGGCTCTAGAGCTCAGGCTCAGTAGTTGTGGCGCACGGGCTTAGTTGCTCTGCGGCATGTGGGATCTTCCCGGACCAGGGCTCGAACCCATGTCCCCTGCATTGGCAGGCAGATTCTTAACCACTGCGCCACTAGGGAAGCCCCAGCCTGTATTTCTTATCTTATATAATGGCATCACCATCCACCCAAATGATTGATCCACAAATCTGACAGACATTTTAGATTGCTTCTCTTCTCCCAACTATAGAGCTAATTAGTTACCTAGTGCTACTAACTGTAGTTCCTAAATTACCTTTCAAATCCAATCTCTATGGTCCTTGTCAAGTTGCCTGTATCTCTTGCCTGTATGACTGCAATGTATCCTAACACAGCACCTGTTTTTCGCTTTAAGCATTTTAAATCTTTTCTCCACAGTGTTGACTAAATAATATTCCTAAAATGTAAATCTGAAGCATACGGAAGTCACCTACCATTCACTATAAGACAAAGGCAGAATTTAGCTACCGCCTAAAACACTTTCATGTCTGATCCCGAACTACCTCTCGTTTTCATTTCACTGTTTCTATGCTCTGAGGATGATCTGCTCTATTACATTATATCTTTGTCCCTTTGCAATGCTGTGCCCTATGCCTAGGAATTCCCTCCATTGCCCTGCTCCCCAACACACGTATCTTGTACATCTGGCTCTTTCCAATTTGTCTTTCAGAACTTATTTTAAGTAGATTTTGGCCAAGTTCTGAGCAAACCCTCTCACACCCACAGGCTAAGCCAAGCGCCCCCCTTCTATAAACCCACAGCACTCAGTCTAGTTCTGTTACAGAACTTACCCTACTTTACTGTAACCGGGATGTCTCCCTCACTAGATTAGAGCCCCTCTACACTAAGGAAGGAACTGGAAATGGGGGTGGGGTGAGAAAAATAAAGGAGCATCCCAAGCATTTTACAGACATTATTTTTTTTACCCAGGCACTCTGCATACATTATTTCATGTAATTCTCACAGCAACCCCTTGGGTAATCTCATATTCATCATTCTAAGTCTGTGTCCCAGTCTCATGGAGCTGTCAGTAGAGGAGGACGGAGGCTGATTCTGCAAGGTCAAGAAGGTGCCTCCCATGCAGTATTGGCTCCACCTGACCGGGTGCCCCAGGTGTACTTGGCCTCTTCAGCTGTTCAGTGAATGAGTACAAAGGAAATGAACAATGTTTTAAAAATGTGCTATGACCTAGCAATTCCACTTCTAGGAATTCACCCTACAGAACCAACAGCACAGTTCAGAATAAGTCAAAACAAAGAGCGTCAATGCTATTTTGCCTGAAAGAGTGAAAAACAAAAAAACCCAAGCACCTAAAATGTCTACCAATGAGGGAATAGTTAAATAAATTATGATGAGTCTACAATGTAATATCAAGCAACCGTTAGAAAGAACCTGGGTAACTCTAACAGGCTAGCTAGATAAACTGATATCGAAAAGAACACGCCTTAGTTAGAGTAATACAGACAGCTTGATTCTATTTTGATAAAAGAAAAGTGTACATATTTATGTATGTGTGAACATGTCTGCATTAGGGTGGCCAGATAAAATATAGGACACTGAGTTAAGTTTGAATGTTAGATAAAGAACAGATAATTTTTTAGTTTAAATGTGTCCCTTGCATTATAAGGGACCTATTTACATGAAAAAATTATTTGTTGTTTATTGAAATTCAAATTTAACTGTATGTACTTTATTTTGTCCTGTAAATCTGCCAACCCTATGTGAACACATATAAAAATGTGTGGAAGGGGATGCAGCCACGGTTAAAGGTTGTTACCTCTGGAGCTGGGGGTAAAAAGGAGGAACAAAGGGAAGAGACTTCTGCTTTTTTTATTTCAAGTGCTTAAAATGGTCGACTTGTAGGTGATTTTTACTTTTTGTGCTCTCCTAAAGTTGCTAAAATTATATATATATATATTTATTTAAATGTCCCTTTTACGAATGACAATTTTTAAGTTACTAGCCAGCAATCTTTTGAAAATATAAAATGTAATAAGTCTCTGATAAATTTGTGAAATAAGAATAAGCCTACAAGGATCATTTATAAAATACTCCACAGAAACAGACACCAGAAAGCTTCAGAATTTTCTAAGAAATGAGATAGCTCATTTTCTAAAAGATAATTAATAGTGTTGCTTTATGTCTTCAACAGACTACTGCTGCTTAAAAATTGTGAGCACAATTTATTCAGGGTTTTTTTTTTAACCTCCACTTCCTGACACATCCTACAGACGAATCAGTGCTCAATAAATTGTATACTTTTACTAATTAAGTAAGAGCAAGAGGTGGTTCAGAAAGACAGTAAAATAATCCATTTTAGGGGAGAGCTAATGATACAGTTATTGGATTGTTTTTTAGACTCATTTAGTTTAACTGTTGAAATATTTTAGAATGAAACCTAAATGAATAACGCACTATCGGAATAACCCCAAACTTTCTTTAGGCTGAGAGTCAAAAGCTTAAAGTTTGCAGGCAAAAAAACCAACGTAAAAAACCCCGAGCAGCACGCATCACAAGACTTTAGCTTGCCTTGACTATTTCCAGTCCCTGCTTTTTTCCTCTTGTTTGTTGGAATCAGCATACATGGTCTTTCAAAATGGCTTCTGAAATGTTTTATCTGGCCCGTAAGGCCATAACCCAGATTTTAGCAAGACTTTAGGGTCATCTCAGACTGTCAGACATGACACTTGTTAGCCCAGAGGTACCAGTCTGCCAGCGCTTACTGGTGGTTCCTTAATAGCTTGTACGTCAACATAGTTTGCTTTTATTTTACACTTTTATAGTACCTCTAAGAGGAATATGGTATCTGCAGACTCCCAACACACACACACACACACACACACACACACACACACACACACACACAATGTATTTATAAAGTACAATGGATAAGCTAAAAGAATTGTTTTTCATCCTTCAAGTTCATAAAACTCTTCTCTTCTGGCATTGTATTTTCAGCATTTTCTTGGTAGACGAGATACAGGCTGGAAATTGAATGTTTTTAACATTTAAAAGTCTAGCTATGACGTTTCACTACCTGTCACATATATTTAGTTCATAGGCAAAAACACTTTACTGGAAACTTAAAATGTACCAATATAGGATATTTGAATTTCATATCATGAGTTGTCAATACAGGCTAAAAAGGCATTAGGAAAACATTGTGTCTCTATGCATTTTTTAAAAAATAAATTTATTTTTGGCTGCACTGGGACTTTGTCGCTGCGTGCAGGCTTTCTCTAGTTGCGGCGAGCGGGGGCTACTCTTTGTTGCGGTGCGTGGGCTTCTCATCACGGTGGCTTCTCTTGTTGCGGAGCACGGGCTCTAGGCACGTGGGCTTCAGTAGTTCTAGCACGCAGGCTCAGGAGTTGTGGCTCGTGGGCTCTAGAGGGCAGGCTCAGTAGTCGTGGCGCACGGGCCCAGCTGCTCCACGGCATGTGGGATCTTCCCGGACCAGGGCTTGAACCCATGTCCCCTGCACCGACAGGTGGATTCCTAAACACTGTGCCACCAGGGAAGCCCTCTATGCATTTTTAAAGTGCTCAGATATAAGAGAGGTCCAAGTGATGATTAAATCATGCCTGATGCTCTGAGTAAAGAGAGAGAGGAAATATTCCATTCAAATTCCTACCCACTGGGAGAAGATTTTAGCATTACCCACAATATATAAATAACTCCTACAAATCAATTAGAAAGAGACACACGACCCAATGTTTAAAAATGGTGAAAAATATGAACACGTACTTCACAAAAGAGGAAACCCAAATGTCCAGAGGTTATGAAAAGGTGCTTACCCTTAATAGTCATCACAGCATTGAAAATTAAAAGCATAACAAGATACTACTAGAATGGTTTAAGTTGACAACAGCAAGTGTTGACAAAGATATGGAGCAACTGACCCTCCCACAGCACTGATGGAAAAACAAAGTAGTTTAAACCACTTGGGAAACTATTTGGCAGGACTACTGGTACACAGAAGAACAAAAATTTGTCTCACAGATAGGGTGTTGAGTAATAGAAGCTACACACAAAACAGTACACGCTTTTATATGAAATAAGCCAGTGTAGTGATCATCTCTAGGGAAGGAGTTATAGGCTGGGGAGGGTCAGGAAGAAGACTTTGGAAATATTCTCTTTCATGATCTGGATGGTGGTTATATTAGCAAAAAAAAAAAAAAAAAAAAAAAAAAACCATCAAGTTGTATGCACACTTGAGATTAGTGCACTAACTTTATTATGTCTCTTATACCTCAATTAGAAAAAAATCCCTGTCTTTCCAATATTCATCCAAATCTGGGAATTTTTCCCAGTTCAGGCATGCTTTTCAGGACCTCTCTGGCAGGCTCATCATTAGAGGCCTCATGGACCCAGAGAGAGATCTCTGTCTTCCTTTAGGATCTACTTCTTCTTACATCTGAGTAGTATAATCGCTTTGCCTAATTTCCATCTGTATCAGTTTCTTCATTGGTATATGGGGGGATGACACATGTTTTTCATATCCTATTATAATAATCAGGTAATATGCATGTGTGTAAGTGCTTTGAAAAGCATTGTATCCAGCATTTGGAAGAATCCAAGTTTCTCCAAACAACATTAAGGACACAATATTTTTATCACTGCCAATTCCCTAACAATTCTCAATTTCTTGAAACACAAAATGCTGAAAGTTAATTATGAGTAAGATTAAAATTGTCCAGTCCTCTTCCTTTCACCCTACGGTTCACTGCAGTGACTCAGGGTATGTGCTTGTGAGGTTCTGACTCTGGACCTTTCCCACTGGGTGACCTTGGGTATGTTTGTGTATTTCATCAAAACTAAATAAAACATCATCTTTTTAAAGATTTACTATTATTTCAATGTACTTTACTAAGAAAGAAAAACGACTGCCAAATAAACGATGACACAACTCTTTCTTATCGTATAGAAGTTTTAGTTATACAAATTAAAAGGGCTCTGTAGCCTTCTTCAGATTTGGATTTTCATCATGTATCATTCTTTTTTTTTTTTTTTTTTTTTTTTTTTTTTTTTTTGCGGTACGCGGGCCTCTCACTGTTGTGGCCTCTCCCATTGCGGAGGATCTTCCTGGACAGGGGCACGAACCCGCGTCCCTTGCATCGGCAGGCGGACTCGCAACCACTGCGCCACCAGGGAAGCCCTATCATTCTTGAACGTACATCAAAATTAAAATTTAAGTGGAATAATCTGATTTAGGTATTCCAAGAATTTCTTTATTCTCGTAGTTGTGCTCCCTCACATCACATTTCCACTTAGAGTTCTCCACGTCTGCGTTTCCCACACAATTTTATCCTCTCTACATTCAAGAATACTGATGGTTGAGAAGTCGAACTCTGCTGTTATCTCTAGGATTTTTACCCTAGCCGTTGCCTAATTCTGCAAGTTCTCAAGCACATGTGCAGTCAGTAACAACTCAATCCTGACAGGAGCCCACTGACAGTGACTGAAAACGCATTCCAAAAGGGCATCTTAGAACTGATGAAATACGGTATCTAACCTCTTTGAACCCCAGTTTCCTCTTTAATAAAACAATATTCTCACAGGACTGTTATAAAGATTGAATTAGATAATGCTGGAGTAGCATATTCTGGTTTCAAAATAATTTTCCATGAGAAATTTAAAATGTGGCTCCACAGTTTCCAGGAACCCATGTTGCTGATAAGTCTGTTGTTTTTTCACAAATATGTTGAAAATATGCTTCATACTACAATTTATTTATCCATTCAGCCATCCAATAAACATTCACTAACTGCACAGCAAAAGAATATGGTGGGCACTCTGACAAATGCTGGAGATTCTAAATTAGAGCCCTTTTCAACAAAAATCTTGTATATCTATAATATTCTTTTATCTACCAGTTTAACAATGCTATCTGACATGGAAATGACAACAGATCGAGGACAATTTCTTAATGAAACTAAGCCAATGCCTAGTGATTATTACATTTTTCTTTATACACATTTAAACCTTACTTTTTATCACACAAAGAATATATGAATATGTTTGTTTTAGGAAAAAGTATAAAACTTAAACACAGAGTTAAAGTTTTACTTGACCATCTACTAGGGTTGCCAGATAAAATGTAGGAAGTTCAGTTAAATTTGAGTTTCAGATAAACAATTTTTTAGTGTAAGCAGACCGAACATACTGTATGGAACATACTTATACTAAAAATTTTTTGTTGTTTATCTAAAATTGAAATTTAACTGAACATCTTATATTTTTATTTGCTAAATCTGACAAACTTACCACATATTCTAACCGTAATCTCTTCCAAAGAGGCAGCCATTATTAACAGTTTGTATTATTTTTCAAGACTTGGTCCTGTGGATTATATGAGATATACATGTACTTTAGACATATGGAGCCAGGGTATACTTACAGTTCTAAAATTGGCTCCTTCCTTTTCCTCATTCAACAGTATGCTTTAAAGGCAATTTCTTATAGATCTATGTCATTCTTTTCAATTGTCACATACTATTCCATAATATCGAGGTCTGTTTGGTCATCTCCCTACTGATGAACACTTAGGTTATTTCTATTTTTTCCACTGTTAATGTAAAGTTTCTTATTTATACCTCCTTTGCACTAATTAGTACTAGGGTTTCTCTGAGAAGTGAAAATGCTTGGTCACTGAATACATACATTTTCAGTTTTAATAAATACAGTCAAACTGCTTCCAAAATGCTATACCAACTGATATTCCCCCTAGATGTATCTGAGACTATCCATTTCTCAATTGCCTTGATAATACCTGACATTACCAAACTTTTTTTGGTTTGTTTTGCTTGCCCCAGCTTGATGGGAGAAGTATTTCAGTATTGTTTGGCTTTTCATTTCTGATTATAGTGATGTTTGGACAGCTTTTCATACTCATTAACCAGTTATTTTTCTATATGCTCACAACTCATCCTTTTAATAACCGAAGACCAGTATCAATCTTGCTGGATTGTGTTTTGTAGAATCCATGTTTTTCCTATCTTTAGAAAAACAGACCATTTCCCATTTCCAGTATTTTGGCACCTCTCCTAAATTCCATGAAACCTCAAAGGTTACCTGGGGCTCAGCTGTTGCAGCCACAAGTTCTTGTAATGCCCTCAGATATAATTTCCCATTCCACGCCAAATTCAACAAGACTAAAGTAAATAACCACCTTCTTCTCCAAACTGACAATTGCTCTCTACTTACTTATTTCTGCTTCTCCTTTACTACTCTGGACGAGTAACCAAGTCCTGTCAAGTCTTTCTTCACAATTTCTCCTTTCTTTCCATTTAACCACCATTGCTACCCTTGTAGTACAGCCCCGATGATCTCATTTCCAAACTACTGGAGCAGCAGTCCCTTTGACTGACCTATTGTACTCTCTCCTAAATGAGCACATCGCCAGCAGACTAATCAGCTTAAAACCCTACAATGAAAATGTCAGCCACCACCCAAAAGCCTGCCATTATTTCCCAGTGCCTATGTGATCAAGTCCATTTCTCTCCTGCTCAACCAACTTCTTGTTATCTCTTGGCTTCTTCTGGTTCGTGTAACTTGTTGTCTCAGAGGAATATCTTCAAGGTACTACACAACTGCCACTTTCTTCAAGAAGCCAGTCCTTATTTTTCTCTCTGAATTCCTACATCATTTCGTAACACTCACATGGCATTGTTATATACTGCCTTATGTGGTGGCTGTTTATATTTTATTTTCTCTTTCTAGATTTTAAACTATCTATAAGTTGTGTTTATATGATATATTCATATTATTTAGCATAGTGGCTTCAACATTCTGCTGCACAAGGACTTACAGAATAAATAAGATAAAAAAACTATATTTCTTCGCTAGACAGGTCTTCTTGTTTCCACTTAAAGTATGCCAATAAAGGTTGATGCATTTGAAGTACATCAAATATTAGGCTATTTTAAAAATTACCATTTCAATTTGGTCAGCTGCCATCAGGAAAACAGTACTAAAAATTGAGGGAAAATGTGCAGATGTTAAATATACTATATTATTTCCAGGGCTTTCACTTCTCAGGTGTGTCAGTACACAATGGAAAATTCTTAAAATCAACTCCTTAAACTTATGATGACATATTGTGTGTTCTATACTTAGAAATTTCAGAGATAAAAGTTTATAGGATTTGATTTTCCAGAGAATCTGAAGATTTTTTTTAAAGTAAGGAGGTAACTGTTGTATCATCGGCAAGAAAGAGATGGAAGGGAATACAAAAGGAGTTTTATAGTCAGCAAAGCCCAAAGCAGAAGGAAGAAAGGGCTTTAGAGACACCAAATAGATCAAGTGACCTTTGTGGATCATTAAGGCCTCCGTGCATAATCCACTTGGTATCACTTTAGATAATCTAATAAACTACTGTCATCACCAGTCAGACCCTGGTGTAGTGCTGTGACTAGCTTGGGTCTCTACATTTGAAAAGTACATGAGGGTAACTAGAAAGTACACAGGTGAACAATCATCATCCTTCATATCCTTAGGGTGGCAGACTGTTTATAAAATACTTTATACATTTTTGACTCATTTGATTTGCACATTTTAATCCTTATTTTACACATAAGGAAACTAAGTGTCAGAGAAGTTAAGTGTCTTGCTCAGGTCACATGGTTAGTAACCAGAAGTCTTGTAGCCATGGACTCTCTTTCTCCACATCAATTAAATAAAATGAAATAAGCAGACAGTATCTCCTGAGGCTTAAGACCTTTCAGTATTTTAGTGTTTCCCCAAATCCAGTTGAAGCTCTGCTTACTAAGGCTCAACAAAAGGCAAATATATAATTACTTGTATTCCCCTCCCCCATGTCCCCATCCACACCTGTGGAATTAATGAATGTAAATATGAAGTTTGCAAGGTGATTTTTGTATCATAAGATCAACTTACAAAATAAAGTATAAGCCAAGGACCAAAGCCAAATCTCAAATTCTTCAGGGTGGGGATACTAAGTTCTCATTCCTTTAATCATGTGTGCTTTTTTTTTTTTTTTTTTTGTGGTACGCGGGCCTCTCACTGCTGTGGCCTCTCCCGTTGCGGAGCACAGGCTCTGGACACGCAGGCTCAGCGGCCATGGCTCACGGGCCCAGCCGCTCCGCGGCATGTGGGATCTTCCCGGACCGGGGCACGAACCCGTGTCCCCTGTATCGGCAGGTGGATTCTCAGCCACTGCGCCACCAGGGAAGCCCAATGTGTGCATTTTTGATACTTTGTGCCGCTACTGCACCTCCTTTACCTCCTTTATGTATCTCACAGGGAAAGTGTGGCTGCTTTTCAGCATGTGCCCTGTGTGTCCTGTAAGTTTTTGAAGGCATTCTGCTTTACTTATTTTTAGCCATCTCTAGTCCTGGAATGGCACAGAGCTTTGCATATAGAAGGTGTGCAATAACCATTTATTGAATTGAATAGCTTATTTGACATATATCTTTATTTGACAAATATGCAAGTAACTGTGCTGGAAGCTACCAGGGAAATAGAATAAGGAACAAGAACTCTGATAGTGCATGAACATTACTGAAATGAAATAAGTAGACAAATCAGTACAGCTCTTCATGGAGAAAAAAATACACGTGGAATGAGGCTGTATTTAAAGAGAATAAAATGTTAAGAATGAAAGTTCTAGCAAAGAAAGCATTCTGGGATTCTGGGGTTAGGTAAGTAAAAACAAGGGCAAAGTTCAAACTAACATTGTTTTTAGAGGAATGTGTACGTAAGTATAGTAACTCATCCAAACCAACAACAAAATGTTTTAAGTATAGGTCTTTATTATAGTAAATAATTAGAAATAAGAACAAAACCACATTTATATGGCTTTTAGAAAGCTCACTGAGTAGACTACCAGGGCCTGGGATACAGTTCTAGGACTAGTCCAAACTGCATGACTTCTGGCAAATTACCCAACTTGTTTGGAACTCGCTTCCTTAAATGTAACGTCCAAAGGCTAGACTGTATCAATTCCAAGGTATTTTTTAATTTTGAAAATTTTACAGTTTCACTGATTTGTGTATAAGTGATACCTTCAAGCTGTTAAAAATGCCCTCCTAAGTAGGTTAAAATGATTCTTCCGGTTTTGTTGACACTTCTAACTAATAGAGTCTACTAGATAAACCTTGTCAACTTCTCAAGATTTCAAGTTGAACTGGCTGTATACCATATTTGGGAAATTACAAGAAAGGGTAAAATGGGAATGGGATAGACGCACATGATCTACAAAGAATATACAGTCATGGTGACAAAACCTTATTAGTACAATAAGCCATTTCTGAAGAAAAGTAAAACAAAGAAATGAATTTATGTCACATTGTGGAAGGTGAGCCTTTTCAACATCCCAGTCTTTGGGGACCTGATGGAACTAGAATGTTGGCTTTGAAAATCTGTCCTGTTACATTTGCAATGTAAATTTCAAGTGCATTTTGATAGGTTTCTGTAAACTCTGTTTTGGTTTAATCCAGCTTTCACAATATAAAAATGTACCTGGCATAAATGAATTTTTTTAAAAAGGGTTTAATGATATTTAATAATAGATTTTATAATGGCTTATTAAAACTATTCCTAGGTTTTGAGGCAGAGTACGGATTACCACCTAAGCAACTATAAAGTATATTTTCTTTTTTTTTCTGCGTTACGCAGGCCTCTCACTGTTGTGGCCTCTCCCGTTGAGGAGCACAGGCTCCGGACGCGCAGGCCCAGCGGCCATGGCTCACGGGCCCAACCGCTCTGCGGCATGTGGGACCTTCCCAGACAGGGGCGTGAACCCGTGTCCCCTGCATTGGCAGGCAGACTCTCAACCACTGAGCCACCAGGGAAGCCCAAGTATATTTTCTATAGGGATGTCATATTTGATCATTACAGAATTTGATAGTAAAAATTACAGTCTGGGAGGCCTTCTTATTTTTCACAAAGGAAGGAGACACAGATTCTAAAAACTACAAAACACTAAATAAACAAAAAGAAATTCCAGGAGTGGTTTCTAAACTGCCTGGAGGAGCGATGTAACAGTAATTCCTTCAAAATGCTAAAATTCTATTTTCAGTGGTCTCTCTCAATCTTTACCTGTTCTCAAATAAAGGCATAAGAGACTAAGTCACAAGAAAAACTGCTAAGAAGTCTGAAGGTGATAATGAATCCCCTATTTCAGATGCCAGATTATTACTGATATTTTAAGAAGAAAAAGGGTATTTGGGATAAACTTTGTCTTAAACTAAGCTGGGCTCTAATTCACAATTGTTTTAAAATTCCTGTGTCATTCTCCCAAAATTTAAAAAAAGGGTGGTGCAGTGGTTAAGAATCCACCTGCCAATGCAGGGGACATGGGTTCGAGCCCTGGTCCGGGAAGATCCTACATGCCGCGGAGCAACTAAGCCTGTGTGCCACAACTACTGAGCCTGAGCTCTAGAGCCCGTGAGCCACACCTACTGAGCCCGCATGCCACAACTACAGAAGCCCGCGCACCTAGAGCCTGTGCTCCGCCACAAGAGAAGCCACCACAATGAGAAGTCCGCACACTGCAAGGAAGATAGATAGATAGATAGATAGATAGATAGACAGATAGACAGATAAATAAATAAATAAGGGAAGGGGCAGGATCTCTTTATTGGAAAGAAGAGAATTTAACTAGAGACTATCCTAATGTGGAATTTTTTCTCAGTGACAACAATATGGCAACAACAACCCCAGACAGGTGAAAATTTACAGATCTGTAAGGAAACATCACAAAAGTAGTGATCACATGGGCAGTTCTGTTAACTTTTTACATTGTTATGTAAAAGAAAAGATTTTCTTTTGTTATGTTATGTTTCTTACGTTTCTTATGTTATGTTAAACAAACAAGCTCTATCTTTGAAAACGCACTATGTATTCCAGAATGGTTTAAAAGTAAATCTGCAGAAATAAGAATATATTCTCCTTAACTCTGAATATAATTTTAGAGGTGTTAAACAAAATGCAATATACATAATGAGCAGCCAATATCTAATGAAAAGCTTTTATTTCTGAATCCTATCATTGACACCATGGGATTTAATAATAATAAAATTATATGTATCTGTCTTAATTTTGTTTCTGAATTTATTTTATACACGTAGAGGCTTATAATAATTAAAATTATAAAAATTAATTGCCTTAATGGCCTGGAGGGCATGGAAATACTAAAACATTTATGCAAATAGGACTTATTAAATAGTCCTGACAAAGATACATAAATTATATTTAATTCTACTACGATGACTTAGATGAAAACAGTCTAATGGATTGTGTAAGAGTCACAAATCTAGCTCCTGGCTTTTTACTTGTGTGAACTTGGGCAAGTCATTAATTAGCTGGTTATGCCAGCTGCCTCCACCTGTAAAATGAGACAGTGCACTTCCCAACTGCATGAGAATATCCCAGGCTCAGCTTTGACAAGTTTCCCCCAGAATTTAACATTTTCAAAAAACCAAATTCAACCAAGATATAAAGGTATAAGAAATGTTAATTTTCCTTAAACTGGCAGACTAGACAATGTCTTCCAATGGCATTGCAGACATTAAACTATTCAACTGTTCATGAAAATAGTCATGCTTATTGATTCACTAGGCTTGTGTCTACATGAGAGCAAATGCTGAGGGTAAACAGGGGACAAGTTCTGGGGAAAAGAATTCAGTGAGTCATTAGGACTAGAAGTGAAACAAAATGCTATCCCAAATCTTATCGAAACTTTAGGACTTAAAATGAGAAACTACTTTTTCCCATGAGAACTCAGCAATTATAATTCTAACGAATGCTAGGAAAGATTTTTCAAGTTCTTAGTTGATGTGTTTAAATACAAATGTTTTCAATGAAATATGCCATTTTATAAAATAGAGTCACTATTAATTAATGCCAAAACCAAGAGAATTTTTATGGAATTACATATTATGGACACATGACTACCAAAGTGGTTCATCATGATTGATGTTATGATTCTGAATACCACAGGAGTTGCTAATGATTCAGTGCCTTCCCATGAAATTCAAGCCAATGTTGTTTGACTAATTGGCTCATTATTGTTCACTAAATTGGTTATTTTCTCTGCTACTCTGTTTCCAATCATCTGGTATTCCTCTGGAGCCTAGGCAGTCTTCAGGTATGTGCTTCAATTGAAGCCTGACATTGTACATCAGATCCTGAAATCAGGCCTAAAAAGCAATTCTGAGAAAACAAAGCTATTTAAACATCAGTAAGTATAGTAATTTAGTTTCTCTGTGTTCTCATTTTTAGCTGAAATAAGAATCTACTTTATGGTGAATAAATCTACTCCTGAGCATCAAATTGTGGTGACATTTAATAACTTATTAAATTATATACTTCAATATTCACCTAAGCTCAAACAGAAGTCAATTACTGATTATCCCCTAAATCAGGGATCAGTAACATGAGTAATAGAAAAACTCATATTTAGTCTATAAGACATTTACAAGACAAGAAGAGATCTCATAGTTAGGGACTGACCACATATTCGTGTGGGCTCACATTTATGTATACTTTACTTTTTCTTCTTTGTGATCTAATATTGAAAAGATTGTAGATACCTAAAGAGGTTAATTTCCCCAAATCTATATATTATCTTGACACTAAAATTAAGAAATACTTTTAGATATTTCTAGATATACTTAAAATTGTACAAGAAGACCATCTTTTAACATTAGCATCTCTTGCTCTAACAGGGCCAACTAAAACTGGTTAATCAAATTCACAGCCTGACGTCATGGCAAAAGTTGACTGTGCCCCTTACTGAAGAAAGTTCGCCTCTACCCCAGATTTATTGTTCCTTCCTACTCCCTGCTGTCAACAGGACAAAGGGACCAATTTGTTGCTGCTGAAATGGGCTCTACTGAGCAGCCCATGGAATGATATGAACAGTTCACCTGGGAAGGAGAGACTTGAGTTCTGCCTCTACTTCACTGTGAGATCGTAGACAAGTCCCTGAGATTCTGTTTCCTATAAAATGAGGTTCTATGAAATGAGGGTCTCAGACTAATGATGCCATAGGATTGGAATAGCTCTCACATTCATTGCTGACAATACCTCCAAGCTCTCCTTGGTGATCATGCCACCTTTTCTTCCATATAGAAAGAAAAGAAGTCTAGATAATATGACACAGTGTTACTTCTACTCAGTTATTCTGATGGTGGCTCTTAGCCCTTACTTAAAGTTATTTTAAAGGATGCCAGAATTTTCCTTAGTAACATTAAGGACGGACTCAGGAAAATCCAAAGATGATTACTCCCTCCATTGTCTTGTCCTTGTGCAATCATACAGGTGAACATCAGCTCAGGTCTCCTTCAGTCATCATTACTGACCACTTTCAGAACTGTCTGACAGAGAAATAAATACTCATGCCCTCAAGCAAAATGGTATCTTTTCAGAAAAGAAAGTTCTAAGTACACAAATATGAACCCAATACCTGTTGGGGTTAAAACATGGTAATAAACCATTCTTTTTTTTCCCTCCAGTTTTTATGATGAGTTCAAACGAGTACGTTTCAACAAACATAACTTCACATGGGACTGTCTCATTCACCCGTTGCTCCATGCTGGCAATCAGACTTTCACCAGACAAATCTACCCCAAAGCACAGTATGTGCTTTCAAAGGTTAGTCAGGACTTCATTTGGATAACAGCAGCTTAATCATTTCAATCTTTGAAAAATAAAACAACAGTTTTTGGAAGCCTCCAATTTATTTTAGAGTTTCTTTTCGCATCTTGGATCGCCTTCCTCCTCTAAAACTGGTTCTCATTTCCCAAAGCCTCTTGTCTGTGCTCTAAAAGCCGCCATCGCTCTTGGTGAAGACGGCTTGACAAAAGTCAGTCAGCAAGACGGATCTCTTTGGAAATGGAAGCCGGCTGGAGCCCACCAATTTTAACGACTTCAGTTTGAACTGAAGAAGAGTTTATTGCCACTCTAGTCCCCTTCCCTGTGGCAGTAAATTACCAACGATTAAAGAGCCAGTTTCCCCTCACCCTCTTTGCTTCCACTGCCCTTCTCCGCTCCTGGCAAAAACATAAAGCATGCTCCCCAAAGGACAAAACCTGCCACCAAGGCAGCAGCACTGTGGTAATTTCCCAAGGCATTATGATTGATAATGATCAGCAGAGCCGTGGGATAATAGCTCCCCTTAATTTACGGGGCCCTTTGAAGGGTTAAAATATGGCAGATGTTGATAGCTGACACTCCTTGCTAACAGGAAAGACACATTGCCCTGGGGCCTACTTCGAGGCTTTCCCTTCCCCGCAGCTGTCTGTGTAGAGCTAATTGTATCCACTTGTTTAACCTCGGGGAACGTCTGGAGGGGACCCAGTGCCACAAGGGTACCTTTTTTTTTTTAACGGTCATTTCCTCTCTGGTGTAACTTGCATGACAGTATGTGACAAGCAGAAATTAATGGGGACACTGCTGTGCCAATTCCTCCTGAATTGCTGACACTGGCTACAGGCTGCCTGTTTGCCACCCAGCCAAGACCTCACATGAAACATGGCGAGGGGCCCACAGTTCTATTCACCAACGAGCCAGCTGGTCAGTGATGAGAGAAGCCGAAACAATGTGGGGCGCACAAACCAGGAAGAAAATGCTTTACAAACCGCTTCAAACCAAGGAGGTAGCGTTTGCTGGGAGTTAATACGCTGGTTTATTTTCCTGAGTGGCGAACTGTAGGACCCCAATCTCCACAGTACTTTGGGTATAAGAAGTATTCCTCTTCCAAGGCCTCCTCAGGTATAAGCTCAGGTAGGAACATCATTCAGGCCAAAGGAAGCCATGTGAGATTTGTCTCCAAGGAAGCTTTTCCAGCAGGTGGCTTCCAGGAAGGCCTAGGAGCCAACAGGGTATCTCTTGCCTCTAGTGAACCACCATGGGGCTGCCCAGTTTAAAAATTCTATGCATGGGGTATCTTTTTCACTCTTTCTCACACATACAAGCACACGCACAAAAGCATCTCGAGTTCAAGCCCATTAATTGTCTGCAACGTTTTGCAAGGTTGGGGAATCTGCCCCAACCTTGGCAAGATCTGCTTTCTCCTCTTTATATAATCAGGAATCAAACTCAGCTGGTGGGGACTTAAAATGGTGGCTCTGTTATGGATTAGGCCCTGCTGATTTTGGCTCAGAAGAACAAATAAAGGCATATAAATTTTTTAAAAGGGGGGTGGGGGGAGGAGCAAACAGGAACTTCACCTCACCGTGATGTTGTATACAACTCAAAAATCAAGTTTAAGGAGAAAGATGGAAAGCTGCAATGGGAAAATTACACTGGTAAGTGCTTTATAATAAATTTGGAAGCCCTGAGGGCATGTCAGAAAGGCACAACAAGGAGGTGCCTCCATTTTATGTCTGGGCATGGCATGGAGTGAAATTTGGGTGCTCTGAAGTAGTGTATACTCTCATAAAAACAAGAATCTGTTCAATTCACTTTCTCTTCCATCCCAATTTTTACAGTGTACTGATGTGAAGATGTAGCCAGTTTCTGAGAACATAAGGGACACGGAACACTGGCAGCAACCAGGGAATTCCGCAAATGAACAATGTAGAGGTTTTGGTCTAAGTTCAACAGGCCTCTCATTTTGGGGGAGGGAATAGTGGGAGGAGAGATTGCAATAACCTGCAGCGTTAACCAGGTTGGTCCTGGGGAGAAAGAACATGTGTTTCCACTTCCAAGAGGGCTTTTCAAAGCCAGCCTTAGAGTGGTGGCCTCAGGATGGTCATTCTTTGGCCATCTATCTTTCCACCAACAAACGGAATGAACAAAATTCTCCAAGTCACTAGGGCAAGAAGCATAAGACCAGAGAGAAAGTATAAAACAGCTTGCATGCCCACCACTAGCAAATAAAGGCTCTGGGAATAACTTTAGTGGATGGGCTGTTATTTCTATAAATGTAATTTAGGAAAGGTTTAAAACATTTCTAACTCAGAATTGGAATGCAGGCCTGGAAAAAACACAAAGGAAGAAGTCATGGAAGTGGAAACCCTAATCTCTTAAACAAACACATTTCCCCAAATATACTATAAAAGGCTACCTGAGCCTTTTTTTTAGTGTTCACTGCCGATATAGGAGTCTTTAAGTACTCCTGCTTTCTGATAACAAAGTAGTATTTTAATGAAAATCCAAACACACCAAATCCAAAGGGTGCTGAGAAACTACTAAATAATAGGTCCTTTTTGCCAAGACCAATGTGGAAACCTTAATAAACAGGAATCCCAAACAAACTCAGACACAGTCCCTCTCATGTGACAACCGCATGGTCTGAGCTTGAACATCTCAAAACTGACTCCACAGGTATTCCCGAAGACATATGCACGTGCAATCCCAAGCTTGCAGTGTGACGCCCACAGCTTCAGCAGCAGCTCTGCGGCCTTACCCACGAAGGGCAGGAGGTGTGCTGGGGGGTGTTTCTCACAATGTTTCTCGTTAGTTAAAATATTATTTGCATTTGCATTTACAAATTTAGCCCTAGCTTTCATTTCTGAGCTCCCAAGTTTTTCCAGCCTATAAATATCCAATTTAACAATGCCAAATGGAGTAAAAGAATGCTACGTATTGAATTTGATTGCACAGATACCTTTTGAAATGCATATTTTTAAGTTAAACAGGGGATACCTGTACTTATTAAAACAGCCTCTCTCAGCTCAACTGCCACATTGTAATGGTCAAAAAACTGCATGGCTTGTCAAAGGCTATCCAACTGCACACATGTTCAATTTGTGAGTTAGGGAATTATGAGTCGTATTTTAAAAGGCAACCCAGCCAGCAGCTGGATATAACACATTTCCAGGCTTCACAGTCCTTCCTGATGCTTCGTTAGGCCTCTTATCAGAGCAAGAAGAATGGAGATCTCTGTTATGATTTCCTGTGGCAAGGAAAAGACAAGGGATGATTTTCCAGTCCATTTCCCCTGGCAACATGCTCATCAATCACCAGAGGCGAGGACTTTGTTATTTTGGCTGGAGGAAAGAAAGCTCAGTGGTTTCTCTCCAAGTGAAATGGGACTCTCTCCTACCCAATACTTTAGGTTATCATCAAGAGCTGCTGCTGCGTCCACTTTAAGAGTATCTTCTTAGGGGCTCACAGAACTAAGTTGGAACACAGCAATTTTACCTACTGTACTGAGGATTCAGTCTGGGATACAAGCAATTCAATATTTTGAATGTGTCTGGTGATGCAGTTTTCTAAACCCAACAAGGGGACCACCAAAGCTATGGGTATTCATCTTTCTATAAATGACGTATCTTCAACAATTTTCATTTACTATCATCTACCCTGGTCTATGTTCATCTTCGTGTGTTCAAAAAGCCACAAATGGGAAGAGACAATAGACTTTAAGGAAAGGTTAAAAAAAATAATAATAAGCATATATTCAAATTCCCTTTGTTTGGCATCACTTTCCCCCTTTAATTTTGAAAAAAAGTAGTTTGTCTTTGAATGGATAGTGGAGTTATTCACATTATTATAAGGGCAAGTGTATTACCAAGATTGCTGTTAGCATTTTGAGTCTCAAATTAAATAATTTACTTCGGGAAAATAGGAAAGACAACTGACACTCTTTCATTAAACTAACTCTGCATTCACAACATCTTATCTATTCAATATCTGTGGGCAATCTCCCTGTAGAGGCCGATTCAGGGTTTGAAAAGAAATGTTCCTTTTTTAGCAGGCACAGAATAATGCATAGTCCTAAACAGCCTTTGCTGAACTATATACTGTAAGTGTTATGAGCTGATTTTAACAAGAGGATTGAAAGTTGATTTCCATGTAAAAAATATTGAAAACCTAGAGATCATTAAAGAAACTCACACCAGTACCTGCCACTGTAGTAAAAACAGGCTTGTAACTTTATTTTATATGCAGACATTAATTTAAAAGTTTACGACTCACCAGCAATTGCTTCCATTTACAATAAACAGAAATTCCTCCATTGCCCATTATACCACTTAATGGTAAAATGCCGATAAGATTAAAGGAGATAGTAACAATGGTGTCAGGAAGACTGATTAGAAAACTGATCACATTTTTTTCCCAGTCTTTCAACATTTGCCCCTTTATCCATATCATCAGCATCAATAAACACATACTAAATGTTTTTAATGTACACACATTGATTACTTTACAAAATCTGTCCTATTGTGTCGCCTAACCACAAACGACATGATATTATGTTGCTAATTCTTATGTCGGGCTCAAGAAAAGATTCAGATATAAGAACTGCAACTTTTCTATAACAGAAGGCATTCCCCACTAAAACACATAACACCCTTTTGTCAGATTATAAAAATATTAGGTTGAATCAGTCAACTATTGACAACTTCATATCGCTTAATGTACATGCTCACTTATATATTAACAACCCATACCTTAACAAAGATATACACTTAGTATTTTAGCATATTTCCTTCTAGTTTTCTATGCATCTATTTGAAATAATTTCAAAATTGGGATTGTATTATATGTACAGCTTGAATATTATCTTTCTTTAGGCAATTCTTCAAAAATGAGTCTTTTTGAAAAACCATTCTGTTAAATGAATTTTCATAATTTATTTAATCATCTCCTATAATGATACATTCTGGTTTTAATGTGCATTTCAATGATTATTTGTGCAGTGGAATACTTCCCCTACCTATCTACCAGCCATTCTGTGTAAACGTATTTCTTTGTGAATCTGTCTGTTCATGTTGTTTATTCATATCTAAATTAGGTAATTTTCTTTTTATTGGTTTCTAAGGGCTTTTTATATGTTAAGTATATTAAACATCTGCTGTATTTTTGGCAAATATTTTATTTGCCTGTTAGTTCTATTTGTAATATTTTAAGTTTAAAAATTTTATGGTCTAATCTATGAAGTATTTCCTTTGTGACAATTTCTACTGTTTTATGCTTAGAAAACCCTTCTCTACTCTCAGATCTGATATTTGATATATTATTCTATTCATTAAAAAAATTAATAGCAGCACCCCCCTCATATACACATACCTTTTAAAACTATAAAGTGTTTAGACTTTATACAAAATCACAAAAGACAGCAATTGCTTGATTATCCAAAGCTGGAATGCTGTCTTCAGCCTCCTAACCAGCACTAAATGTTACTAAATCAGTCCTGTTTCTAGCAAAATTTACAAGCAAACTCAGCTGTCTCTTTTCTAAGGAAAATTTCCTGCTGTACAAAGGGTTACCTCTGAACAGTATCTCTATTATTTCACCCATGACTCCATTCCTAATTTTCTGTTTTCTGGCAGCTGCTCTCTAACTTACAAATAATGCATGTCTTTGTTTAGAGTTCCTTAAAAAAACTGTATATTCTAAATGTGGAAGAAAGCTCAATTTATTTTACTTTGAAACCTGAGAAATCAATAACATGAACCATATGTTAATTATGGAACTTGGTGATAAATAAAGTAAGAAGTCCTGTGAAACTGTGGTGGTGAAAGTGATGGAGCTGAAACAGAAAAGAAGTCCTTTTTCTTGGTGTTGATGCTTTCATAAATGCTTTCATAAATCTCCCTGCTTGGGAGGACACCAAAATGCAACTCTTTTCTTAACTCATTCTAATGTAACTTATATTTTACTTTCTTCCCAACTCCTGTTTTTTATCAAGATCTTACAGCAATCACGAGAAGCATATCAAGGGCCGTTAATACAGTGGCAACATTTAGAATAGATGATGCCAAAGACAAAATTAACCAATATTTATGTCCTTGATTTTCATTTATTTGGATTCATGTAGTTTTGCACTGAAGACATGAATCAAGCCACCTTTAATATCTGGTTGAAACATTAAAGGACTTCAGGTATACAAGATAAACTGCTATGACTTAGAGAAAGAATCATAATGGGGGAAACAAAAGTTAGTAATGTAATGTTTCAGATATTTACACTCAGCATCATGTATTTTTAAAAGAGCTAACTCTTAGGGACTGGTCATTGAGGGTACATAAATCTCTCCTTTTTCACTGGAACTCATTAAAAATCAATTCTTCTCTTGTTACTACAAACCAATGTCTTCCCTCTTCTTGCACCTGCATCCTCCTGACTCGGAATATATTTTTACAGAGGGAAGAGATGGAGGGAAGCAGGGCCCTCACCTACAGCTTTTATACCACACCTTTGTCTCAGTAAACACTTCAGGTCTTCAGCTATGGGTAATGCTGAGTTCCAGATTTAAACAATAAAATGTGATAGTGAAATTAAGATGTTCATTAAGTGTTCAGTAAGTGTTCCAACATATTCATAGAACTAAACATATTCACAGAGCAACTTCAATTAAGGATATCTGTTTACAGATCAATCAGCATCTGATGGCTCAGCGTAGATTTAAATCCTTTAACGGTGCAGTTCCTAAACTTAATTTGGAGTGAAACCTCCTATGCCCTGTGGTCCCCAATTTCCTGCTATGTTCTATTTTAGCTTTCCAATCTAAAAGTGGTGTGACTATACTAGAGTAGAATGATAAATATTTCTTTGGTTTTGTCCAAGAAAGGAAAAATGAACAAGTATGGTCAGGGACAGCAGAGAGCAATGGTAAATATAAAAACCAACAAAGCTACTAGCTTACATTTGTTAAATGCTTAGAAACACAAGTGGAAGAAATTCTGAGCACTCATATCTTATAATACATGAGCCTCAAAGTAAGTACCTGAACACTGTTTGGCCACATTAGTGTCAGCACTAAAAATCTATGCCTATGATTCACTTAAGTTTCATATGGTTTTGGTTCCTCATCAAATCAGTAAAACAGGGTTAGGAATTCTGATCATTACACTTGCAAATCTGGTAATGGTTTACTCAGTTCGGACCACAGAGAACTGTGAGAACATTAAGTGAAATGAAACAAAAAGTATCTTTCAAAAGTCAAATCATAATATGTCATGAACACTTTTTTTGAGAAGAGTAGCTTTCTGGGTGGCTTAAGACTTTCTAGTTAGAATTCTCATGTTCCTAAGCGTTTTCTCGTTAATTCATATAAATGAGTTAGCATTTTCCAGTAGACCATCTTAAGGAATAAAACATCAGTGCTTTTAAACAAGTATTCACATAGTCAGATGGCTTTAGTTAAAATGCCACACCTGGGCTTCCCTGGTGGCGCAGTGGTTGAGAGTCCGCCTGCCGATGCAGAGGACACGGGTTCGTGCCCCGGTCCGGGAAGATCCCACATGCCGCGGAGCAACTAGGCCCGTGAGCCATGGTCGCTGAGCCTGCGCGTCCGGAGCCTGTGCTCCGCAACAGGAGAGGCCACAACAGTGAGAGGTCCGCGTACCGCAAAAAAAAAAAAAAAAAAAAAAAAAAAGCTACACCTGATTCATCTGAGCTTAGATTAGAGTCCTCTGAATGGCTGGGGCCACCTACTCACAGGCAAGCAAATATTCCAGAGGTTTGAGTCATCTCAGGCATTTTCCATTTCCAAGTAGGGTCATATGTCAAACTGTAAGGAGTAACTTTTAAACAGCAGTGTCTATAAGCAACATCAGAGGGTACTTATTGGAAACTCCCTCCTGAGATTATGTTTAGGGCAAGACTGTCAATTTAAATGAGCACCCCAGGCGGTGATTATATAGGTGATTCACTGACCACACCTGGAGAAAGAGCATTATGTTTAACTTAACTTCATTAACCCCTTATTAGATGGTAACTCATTTTTACAAAATTTGTTGGGTTTAGTCTGTTTTCCAGGCATCCAAATTTAGGCTTCCATTGTACGGTGGTAGCTAGAGTTTTTAAAGATGAGATTTATACTTGGTCATTTCTAATATTCACAGAATTTTCTTTTAATTCCTAAGACATCAAGAGTCACAGTGTTCAGATGCTTGCATCAAGGCCCTGATTTAGATATATGAATCCAAATTCAGGTCAAACTCTTCTCATTTGATTTTTTCCACTGGAGTCAATCTTTTTGGAGAATTTTGCTCTTTGATAGTGGTGAGGAGAAAGAGGAAGAGCAGAAGGAGAGTATTTGCAACAATATTTCATTTGCTAGAGATATTTGATTCTCATACCTACCATTATGAGGTTTTCATTATGGGCTTCATTGCACAACCATTTGTGAAAGCACTTACTCATTTCAACAAATATTTAATAGAACCAATAATGATTTTAACTGCAATTAAACAATTGATTAAGACTTTCCACCTTGCTTAGGAATGAGGAAGAAGTTACAATCTTAGATAACTGGTGGATACTTTCTCTAGATGCCTTTCACTAATTTAAAAATTAGTGACTGCAAATCATTAGCAACTGCTCTAGTAGAATGTGCTTTCTTAACTTCCAAACTCCACAGTCACGTGGAAATCTCTGGATACGAATGATAAAAATCCAAATGAATAAATATAGGAGAGTATTTCCAATTAGATCTTTTTAAAGTAACTTAACTCTTTGAAGCTGCTACTTCTCATGGTGGGGATGAGAAAGAACTTTGCACACACAGTGAATACATGGAAACTTACATTTAAATTTTTAAAAATGTGTCACTCTACCCCTGAGACATGAGAAAGGGCTCTAAGATTCATAGCGTCAATCAATCGCTTCATTGGACTCAGTGTCCCATCCTTAGTATAAAACACAATTAGCAGAGTCCAACATTGAAAGAGAACAATTTGGGGAATTTCGTCAAATCAGTATTATATTAAAGGAGAAAATGACTTATAGTTCTAGTGGAGATCCGTTATTGGCTTTAGACTATATATAAGCCAAGCCAACCAAGCAAATCCTTAGTTACAATATGGATAACCCCACAGTGTCCCTGCCCACCATGAAGAAAGAGCCACGTAGATGTGTTGAGCTATGGCATATTCTCAGCTTACTTTTCTATTTTATGTATGTATATGCATATATATGTATGTATATGAATACATATATCTTATTCTATTATATATGTATATGCATATATATAACAGAAAAGTAAATATAATAAATAGATACAAATGTATGCCTGAAAAAGTTCAACTTCCTCACTTGTACAATGGGAAAGTAGGTGCCTATGTAATCAACCCTCTAATTAACTCTAAAACGTAGGCATCAATATATAGTTACCAACACATGTTTACTCGGGGTCCTCTATATATTCCAGACAGTACTGGGGATAATGCAATAAACTAGAGTCTGAACTTCAAAGCTCTCACCTTCTAGCTGGGAAAAATAAAGAACAAATATAAAAAAGTGAATGAGATCACTTCGGCTAAGTGTTGAAGAAGATAAAATGGGACGGCATGGTGTAATGTGGTAAGTGGTTAAATAGGTGTGGAGTGGTAGGTGAAGTGATCAGAGGAGTTGTTAGGATAGAACCTGAGTTGGGATTAGAATGGTGAGAAACAGGCACCCTACCTGTGGGGCTTGGGAGGGAGAGGCATGGAACATTCCAAACAGAGTGAACAATAAGTACCCATGCTGAGCTGGAAGCATGCTGGAAGAACAGAAAGAAGGCAGGTGTGGCTGAAGGACAGTGAACCAAAAGAGTAGAGGCAGAGCAGAGCTTGGGAGGAAGGGGGTGGGTAGGAAGGAAGAGCTCTAGGTCATGCAAGACTTTTTATTTTATTCTACAAGTCATAGGAGACTACTGGAGAAAAGTTTTCAGCAGGGGAGTAATACTTTTATTTATGCTTTAATAAGGTGCCTCTGGTTGCTGTATGGAGGGTAATCTACAACAGGGCCGGAGTGGAAGCAGCATATTGAGTTAGAAAGCTGGTTTGATGGGTTGGACCAGAGCTCTAGCAACAAAGATATTGAGAAGCAGTTGGATTGGGGTTATCTTTTGGGGATAAAACCAAAAGTACTTGCTAAGGGATTAGATGAAGATTGTGAAGGAAAGAAAGAAGCCTAGAAGGATCCTTAGGTTTGGGGCTCAAACAACTGGGCAGATGGGGAAGGCTTGAGATGGGGACAAGATTCTTGGGCAATGTTTTGGTGGCGAGATATCAAACGGAATGGTTGGTCGACTATAATGCATTTAGGGCAAGGGGGAGAGGTCAGGCTGGAGAATAATGATACCTGAGGGTTTGGGACTGAACGACATCACCTGGCCAGAAAGTGTAGACAGGGAGAAGAGAGATGAGGGTGAAGCTTTGGATCACCCAACATTTAGAGGAACAGAGCCAGAAAAGATACTGTAACCAGGGAGCTTAGGCACACACTAAACTTGGGTGAGGAATATCCCTCTTCTCTCTGGAGCATCACTCGGCCATCTGTCACCACGGTGATACGCACTGGGTATATACTGCCTGCAACTTTTTCATAGGCTCTATAAACAGATTTAATGCCCAAGGTGAGGAAGCACTTTCTAAAGAGATTCCAACTTACCTAATATTAGCTTGATCAAAGTGTCATTTGTTTATTTTAGTGAGTCAATATTTATTTTAGTGAGTCAGTCTTACAGTACCTTTAGAAAGACACTAGTTTTTTTTTTCTTTTTAACCCATATTTCCTGTTAGAAAAAAAAAAACCACCACAAAATAACTCTGTTATAGTTTGTTATTACATATTTTTAGATAATCATGTATTTGCATAATTCTGTCCTCTTTCTCTGATATTTTCAACTACTACAAGGGCTTGGGAAATTGCTTAAGGATTTGTTTTTGGGAGAGTCCTCAAAATCTAGATGATCTAAAAATGTTCTCCCTGAAGAGTTACTGAAAGTTACCACAGATGTAGCTCACTCACCCTACATTTCCCCCTAAATTTGAGGTAAACTCAGTGTTGACTCACTTCCTTCCGATCAGCTCTTCTATTAGAGCTGATGATGGTCAATTGCTGGGGCCCCTTTGATTTAACCCTCTAGCAACCCCCAGTCTGGCTGCCTAACTTTTGCTTAGCATTATGGCTGATGTTCCTGTGTTAAAAAATCCCCCCAAATTCTGTGTGTTGGGGAGGGGGGAGTGAGGCGGGCACATACACAGGTAAGGGTGGGAACGAGGGTGTGGTCTGTGTGGAGAAAGCATTTCTTTTGAGTCAGAAGACTACATTCCAAGCTGACTTTCCACAGAGGAAAAACTATGACATAGGTTACATTCCTGATGGAAGTTCAGACGCCTGAGTTTTAAAAGCAGAATGCCTCTAAGCACAATTGTTAATATACCACGAATGATGTGCTTTTTATAAGGCATAAGAAGGGTCTAGAATGCGCATAGGCTGATTAGGTAAAACATTCCAATAACCAATCTTGTAAAATGTTACATTAATGTGGAAGGGTAGTGAAACTTAAATGAAAGACTCTTGGGACTCAGGTTGGAGAGAGCCCAAAGCCAGGGACTGAGGAGGAAGCTGGGGCAGAGCTACGCAGAGCCTGGGGAAGCTAAGAGTGTGTGAGTGTGCGTGTGTGTGCGTGTGTGTGTGTGTGTGTGTGTGTGTGTGTGTGTATGCCTGTGTGTGTGTGTGTGTATGCCTGTGTGTGTGTGCGCGCGCGCGCGCATGGGGGTGGAGGATACGGGGGAGAGTGGCGGGTAAAGAAGGAGGCAGGGGAGGCAAAGGGTAGAAGGAACATAAGATCTTGAGTACCAAGAAGAAAATAAGCTGTCTCGGCAACCACACTGGCTAGCTACAAGCCCTGAGAGATCCAACTATACTACAGGAGTGAACTATTTTAAGTCACATTGCTGTAAGTTGAGGCCCATTTTAGAGTAAAAACCAACACTGGCATGACTGACCTATGAGGTCCTTTGTACCAGAACTAGTGTTATTACAACATTCCACTTTGCTTATTACAATTAATCTTATTAAACAGTCCTCTCAGGCATCTTTCACAAATGCACTTTCTTCAAAAATTATTTCATGTGACTACAAAAAAGCAGCGTGCATTAAACACCAGGAAAGATGCGTGTGCATGTGCCTGTGTGTGTTTTTAAAACCATGGTCTATTCAGTTAAGTCCAGCCTTACTATTAGATTGAAAAAAATCTCCTTCCAGGATCCTTATCATTATTGTGAAGTATTTGTTCTTTGAATTTCTTGTCTTGTTTTTGGGATCACTTTATTATGCAACATCTGCTCTGAATTTCAAATGTGATAAACAGAGTATGAGTGTCGGTGGCAGATGGCTAATGACCGGCAGCGACAGGGCATTCAAGCCTGCCTTGTTTTCTGGGAAGCGATATTTTCATGTTAATTTGCTCTGTGTCCTGCAAAGATGAGACAAATCACCTGCTCATAATTCAGGCAAAGTGGAGACCACTAGGAGCCGAGCGGGGCCGTGCCTTGATTCCTTTAGGGGTGAGAGGAGAGAAGGCTCTGAGAGGCTTTCCTCATTGGAGTCCAGGGACCAGGCAGTCACTTTGCATTATGTCAGATGGAGAAAGATGAATCAGCCCTGGGCATCCCAACCTGACACCAGAGCCACTGTTTACTGCAAGCAGATATTATTCATGAAAACAGATCTTTCCCAGAGGCAGAAAACAGGTGCTATTAACAGTGTGTGTCAGTCTCTGAAGTCTGGGTTTTGTAAAATAAACTTAATAGTACATTTTATCTCTTACTGAAAATGTTACAACCAACAGAAATCTCTAAGAAACATTCAATTGAAGATAAAATGAAATCTAATTCACAGAGAAAATGACCCACACAGACACATAAACCTTGAGGTCTTTCAGCCTTCTCAAGCCATATAGAATTCATCTGTCATAGAGATACGCAAATAAAATATTATTTTTATTCCAAGACTGAGTCATCCAAAGAGGCCATGTGGTCTTGAGCTGAAAGAACTGTGTTCTGCTTTGGAGAGGCAGCTGGTGTTCTCTGTGAGCTTTCAGTGCCTTTGAATTTCTATTTGTGAAAAGCGTGTTACATGTACAGAATGTCCAAAGAATGAAACTAGGTTCTCAAAGCGTTAAAAAGATAGTTGAGAAGCCAGGTCATATACTAGGAGAGATAATGTACTAGAGAGGGAAGCCTGAGTACCAAATGATAGTTTAGTAAAAGAGGGCATTACCTTTGAAAACATGTAAAGCATAAGATTTTACACAGGAGTCTCTCTCCATATATATCCTGCCATATAGTTCTTTTTTCTGGGTAGCAGTTACACATGACTAAGGAACAAGGTGAGGGAATTTGTTTACAGTTCTTTCTGATCCTCTCTCATAAGGTAGCAGATAAAGGCATGAAAGAGAAAACCTAACAATCTGGAAGGCTTTTTTTTTTCTCATAAAGTCCCCATAAATGAAAGGTGCTACATAAACACAGGTACTCAAAATGTATTATGAACCCCCAAAGAAAAAAATAAGACAATCATAAGGTGTCAATTATTGCCTCATAAGTTTAAGCATGGCGGTCTAAGAAGACAATGTTGAATCTCAAATGATCAAATTAAACGGCACTGCATTCCTCCACAATTAAGTACATCAAAAAATAACATTCTGAACTAGAAACTGGAAAGCAAGATATGGCAACAATAAGCCTACGAGGCAAAGTTTGAGTATTTGTTGACATCACAGCATAGCAGTCAAGAGGTTTCTTTATGCAAATGTCACCATCAACATGAATGAATATATCTCAGGACATCAAGAAAAGAGATTAAAGAATGTGATGAAAACTTCAAGATGAAGTATGAATAAGAAGTATAAATGTATTTATTTATTTTTAGAATAGGTGTATTTTATTTGTTTTGTTTTGTTTTTGCGGTATGCGGGCCTCTCACTGCTGTGGCCTCTCCCGTTGCGGAGCACAGGCTCTGGACGCGCAGGCTCAGCGGCCATGGCTCACGGGCCCAGCCGCTCCGGGGCATGTGGGGTCCTCCCGGACCGGGGCACGAACCCGCGTCCCCTGCATCGGCAGGCAGACTCTCAACCACTGCGCCACCAGGTAAGCCCTAGGTGTATTTTTAAATGTTGGAAAGAACCACCTATGATTTTATTTTATTCTCATAAGCCTCTCAATAACAATTTTCAGTCCAGACCATATGATAATGATAGAATTTCCCCTAATGAGTTCGCCCAACTATCAACCTTCACAAATACTTAGGGCTTCAGGGGTGGTTTTCTGCCTTTTTTACTTTTCAAAACAAATGGTATTTAAATGCATGTAAAAATTGTTATGTGATTTATGTAAGCTGGGAAAATAAGCCCATTATGGGCTCTTTTTTTGTTTGTTTCTTTTCTTTCTTTTTTTTTTTTGGTTGCACCATGTGGCATGTGGAACTTCCCCGACCAGGGATCGAACCCACACCCCCTGCAGTGGAAGCACGGAGTCTTAACCACTGAACCACCTAGGAAGCCCTCTTGGGCTCTTTTTATAACAAACAGGTTGATGAAAATGGTACTGAACAGAAAGAGTTTACCTCTGTAATAGCTAGTCAGAGACCATGCAGCATCCCAGTTTTACCCAAGTATGGCTCACCTAATGTAATTTATGTCCTGAATGTGCACTCGAATATACTGAATTGAGGCGGACCAACAGGTAAAGAGTGCCACAGAAAACATGGTGGGGGACAGGTGGTGGAGGAAAATTCCCACAGCCTAAACCATCTGAATATGAGGTCTTTCCCTGACTTCCTGTTTTACACCTATTTCATGTTAAAATATTTTACCTATTTGTCTATTTTGCAACACGGCCAGTTCTGATACATGCAAGACAATGTCAGTAATAATATTTATAATTTTGAAGAACATTTTAGAAAATATTTTGGTACCATAATGCAAAGAATCAGCTACAGACTGTATTTATTCATAAGTAAGTGGGGTTTTTTAAACTTGAAAACACCAAACACCAACTAAACTACTTAAATAACCATAGAGAAGTGTCCCACATGCTTCTGTGTGCTCTTATGTTCTAAGGTCCCCAAGTGCAGGTTCACGACTCATGCAGTTTTATGTCCTCAAAGTGCCTAGCACAGAACTCACCCTGTAAATATTCAATTAACCTTTGTACGAGTATATTCAGAAAAACTCTTATTACAACAAAGCATTCTATATAAAGAATCCAATCCATGTTCCCAATAGGTTCCTCATAATAACAATATTCACTTGATATAGTTATTGATACTTCTCATAAATGAGCTATACAACAACAAAATATTTCTGTTCTCTGACTGTGTGCTTGAAAAATTCAATTAACCAGAACCTCAACTAGCTGGAACTTCCTACTGAGCAGCTGTTTATCCTTCATACCAGTGCTTAAAAAGATGTCAACTTAGAAACAAAAGATAAAAGTGTTCATTAAAAATAAATTTATGTCAGGGCTTCCCTGGTGGCGCAGTGGTTGAGAGTCCGCCTGCCGATGCAGGGGACACGGGTTCGTGCCCCGGTCTGGGAGG
>NC_041218.1:57919337-57924949 GCF_002837175.3 Physeter macrocephalus
GTGCCCCGGTCTGGGAGGATCCCACATGCCGCGGAGCGGCTGGGCCCATGAGCCATGGCCACTGGGCCTGCGCGTCCGGAGCCTGTGCTCCGCAGAGGGAGAGGCCACAACAGTGAGAGGCCCACGTACAGCAAAAAAAATAAAAAATAAAAAAATAAATTTATGTCAATCACATATTCAGCTTAAAACTATCCATTTGATAGTATTATAGTGCTTTTAAATGATTACTCATGTTTTTAATGATGACCTTAAAGAACCTCAAACACAAATTCTAAAAAAATAAACAAAAACCCTTATACTAAATAAGGAAGAAAAGTAGATCAGCACAGTTTAGAAAATTTTTAAAAATTAAGGATGAATGGGCATATATCTGAAGAAAACTCTAATTTGAAAAGATATATGCACCCCAGTGTTCATGGCAGCACTATTTACAATAGCCAAGACATGGGAGCAACCTAAATGTCCTTTGACAGATGAATGGATAAAGAAGATGTGGTACATATATACAATGGAATATTACTCAGCCATAAAAAGAATGAACTACTGCCATTTGCAGCAACATGGATGGACCTAGAGATTATCATACTAAGTGAAGTCAGACAGACAAAGACAAATATCATATGATATCACTTATGGGTGGAATCTAAAAAAAATGATACAAATGAACTTCTTTACAAAACAGAAACAGACTGGTAGACATAGAAAACTTATGGTTACCCAAGGGGAAAGGGGTCGGGGGGAATAAACTAGGTTTGGGATTAGCAGATACAAACTACTATATATAAAATAGATAAACAACAAGGTCCTACTGTATAGCACAGGGAACTATATGCAATACCTTGTAATAAACTATAATGGGAAAGAATCTGAAAAAGAATATATGTATATGTATAACTGAATCACTTCACTGTACACCAGAAACTAAAAACAACATTGTAAATCAACTATACTTCAATTAAAAAAAAAATTAAGGGTGAAGACGAAAAGAGTCTTGCAACTAGCTTTTAAGTTAGCAAAAGATGTTCAATGAGCCATTAACATACAAATTAATCACCTGAAATATTTCAGTTGACCATAGTTTTATTTTACTACGAAAACATCAAAACACCATTAACCACAAACCTTAAATAACCACAGCCCTTGCACCCACCTCTACCTCTGTGGGGCTGTTGCCCCTGATGGCTGAAGAAATTTAACAGCCTCCAGGAGAATCTCCTGTTCAACACAGAACGAAGTGACACTCCCTTTCCCTGGATAGATGAAGAACTCAAGAAATACTTTTAACAAGTTACCTTGTCAAAAGCTTCTGCTGATAAGCACCAATCCCCCGCTCCCCAACCTTGGCTTGGCCATCCCCCGGGCTCCTCTCCTTCACCTCACCTTAGTCACCAACTTTTTGCCTGTTCCTCTCTGAATCCTGCTTACCTCTCTACTCCCACCCTTGGGAATTTCCCCCACCCCACTTCATTTTCTACTCTTGCCTGATCAAGCATTAGTTTAAGCACATCACTCTGGTTTATCAGTCATTTTAACTACACATACTTTTGCAAGTGATTCCACTCAGCAGCCTCTAACGTCCTAGGAGAATTTAATGTGAAGCTCGAAAGATCTATGTAGGTGGCAATGTAGGGTATAAGTATATGGTTACCTTGTCTAGCTGCTTAAAAAAAATGACCTCCCCCAAATGAAATTTTTGAACTTAGAAATAGATCAGAAGAAGCTAATGCTTATTTTGACAGTACGTGTTTAAGCTGTTGGAAGTCATTTAAAAAACAATTTTCAATAATTATATCTGAAGAAAGGTTGGTAATGTGTCTTATTTATTGAGTACCTATGTGTATAAATCACTGAGTAGGGACTGTCAGGATACAAAGATGAATGAATAGGTAAGACATGGACACAAATAATCACAATTAAATGTAGAAAATATGATAAAGAGGGAGAGAGATGTAGAACAAGCTATAAGACAAAGGAGATTACATCCAGCTATAAAGGTTGCTCAAATGATATCTGGGGTGGGCCTTGAAAAATGTAAGCAGAGAGTTATTGGTGGAGGGGAGCAAAGGAATGGCAATGAGAAGGAAGCCCACGGAGGTAGGAAATTACAAGCCACAGTAAGAGGATGGGGATTAGCCCAATCTGGCCAGAAAGCAGAGTACACAAAACAGGGCTATACTCTGCCCTGCATGCTGAACATGGTATTTTGGACAAACTCATAAAGGAGAGAACTGAAGTCACAGGATTGAATAGAATTTGAGTGAAAAAAGGGGTGAAGAGATAGAAGAGAAAAGGACCAAGAACAGGTAATTAGGAATGCCTACGTTTAAAGGGCCTTACTGTCCTTGAAACTGCTCAGGAAGCAATGAGACCATTCCTGAGCACCATATTATTTTATGAAAGCCAGATAGGAGAAAATAAATTCTACATTAGTCTAAAACCAAAGAAATAAATCATTCAATACATCAAGTTCTAAATGTATCAGTATCTGGGAATACCACCTAGCTATCACTAAAAGACATTTCTTACTCTGTTCAGAAGATAAACTGTTTTCAGCTACTCATTTCCACACAATGAATCATAAGGTAAGGAGTCTGTTTCACCTAATTCACAAAAACAAACAGATCTTTGTGAAAACCTGCCCATGATATGCACAGATCTACAAGATCGACTGGGAAGTTCAATTAAGCAGAACAAAGTAAGACCAACAGAGCTTTATAAGTAGCTCTTCCGGTTAGACTTAAAGGAAAAAAGGACCTCTAGTCAATACACTGCATCTAGCTTGCTGACCTCCAAGGAGTCTTAAGTCATCTTTGAATCCCAAGAGTTTGGGATGGTACCTGACACTTATGCGTCCTATAAATGTTTTATGAATGAGAAGAAAATGGAGAAAGAAGGGCCTAACAATCAATATTTCAGATTTACATAGCATAGGTATGTCCTAGGACCAGTATACAATTACAATATTCAATATACTCATGAATGATGTTTTAAATTATAACCCTCAGAGTCCACAAACGATCAGAAAAAGGCTGAGCTATACTTACTACACTATACTTTCTAAGCTTAGGGCCAGATAACGTACAAATAGATATTTTCCAATAATTTTAATATGTATTAGAACTAAAGGGTTTTTTCCACTGAGCCCTAAAGTTAGTGAACTAGAATATACCCCATTCTTTAAACATCCCACTTAGTCATACTAGATATATTTAACTATATACTGAGTTTCAAAGGCTCTAATTTTGGCGATTTTCATAAGGAAAGAGTGCCATTGTTTATATAACAGTGTGACTGTTTGACCAGGCAGAGAGATGATTCTTAGTACCTTTATGGTTTCAGTGGGCACTCCAGGCTCTGGAACTTTATCCAAATAAGTGGTCAAGTCTTGATCAACATGTTCAAACACTAATGTTAGTTTGGTTTCTCTGTCTGTTCGTGACACTGTGCACACATCAAACAACCTAAAAGGGAAAAAAAAAAAGAGGTATTAAGTAGGTGGTAATAAGCAAAGAAGTAACCTGTAAGTCTTACACATATCCCTCAATTTGATCACGTAATTAGGGGGAAAAAAAAGGACAGGTTTGATCATTCCTTGTGATAATACGTAAGGATACCTAATAGGATCTGATACTTTAATATCAATATGAAAGTTCAGGGGTAGAGCACTTGGTTAAGTGGTGACAAAATCCACAGTGGCAAAGAGAAAGCAACACGACTGCAACATGAGAATGCCTGCTTGGAGAGCTCCTTAGTTAAGATCTTAGGTAGAATTTGCTGATAGAGATAGTTTCAAAAACTGCAGCCTCTAGGAAAAATATGGTTCTTAGCTCACAGGTCAAGAATTATTAAAGAGACAGATTGAGCATTTTTTGGAGATGTTGGACTCTGCAATTTAGATTTTCCTGGAATTTAAGGTCTTATAATTATGCCTATGAAAATAACTATAATGGAATATGGAGAAATTTGGTTTGTTTCTAAGAAAGCCTTCTCATCGTGGTGAATCAAATCATTTCCCTGGAATGGGCATGAATTCTTAGTTTTAAAATTCCAAATATCATGCTAATAAAAACTGTGAAATTTTAACTTGGGGGGGGGGGGCAGAAATTGCATTGGTAAACTATATTGCCCTTAGATGATAAAGGCAGATTGACAAACTTTATAATTATGTTTGGATGGGAGAATTCAATTCCTTCCATAAAATCCTACAACTAATTCAAAAGTTAAGTTTTAACAACAAAGCCTTCAGTAGTCAAACGAATTTTCAAGCCAAAGGACAGAATTTCCTTTACCTTCAACAGACAAAGGATACTATCTGGCACATGAGATGTTCACCAAACATTTAAAGAATTAAACACACCACCCATTAACAAGATATAAATAAATTTCTTGACAAGAATGTAATATAAATACTAAGAAAAGGCTAATAAAAGTACTATTCATATTACTTTCTTTCATTTTTTAAAATGAAACATCTTCTTCAAAGAAACTAACTGTAAATGTGCATATAACCCAGTTACTGAAATGCAGGGTTGACTCTCAGTTACCCACTTTGTACATGACCTCTTAAATTTTTAATGCCTAGCTGGTTCACCATGCCACTCTACTGCATTTCTGGGCTAAATGGGCTCCATAATCTTTGGTACTTCAGTGTTAATCTAAAGTAAACTTTAAAAGAAACTAAAGAGCACCATAATTAAGTTAAATCAGATGGGGTGAACACCACCACCACCAACCACACATACTTTATATCCAGGTCCAAACTCCTTTTTAATTTTGGGCAGCCTGGGGTGAGTTCTACAACTCCATTAAAATCATCAATTAAGATCAACAGAATTTCTTCCTTACATTTGTCTACTTCCAAATATTCTGACTTCTAAGTTTTAATTATCTACTTAGAAACTTAACTTTTTCTAAACTTCTGAAGTCTTCGAGTATCACTAATGTGACTTATTCTGAAAAATTATTCTGACAAAGTAAAAACTCTTAACAAATTTATTAAAAATAATGCCATAAATCATATGCATGCCGTACTGTGAAAAATATGATTGCTATCATGCATGGATCTGAAACCTGGGAAATTTATGAAAACAACTCTTTCAATTTGGTAATTCGAAGTAACTACCATTATTCATAGGCTCCTTTGAACCATCTTCTTTCCATTAAACCCACATACTTTGACAGCTTTACTCTTTTCTTCCTTTTTTTTTAAACATCTTTATTGGAGTATAATTGCTTTACAGTGTTGTGTTAGTTTCTGCTGTATAACAAAGTGAATCAGCTATATGCATACGTGTATCCCCATATCCCCTCCCTCTTGCATCTCCCTCCCACCCTCCCTATCCCACCCCTCTAGGTGAAGCACCGAGCTGATCTCCCTGTGCTATGCGGCTGCTTCCCACTAGCTATTTTACATTTGGTAGTGTATATATAAGTCCATGCCACTCTCTCACTTCGTCCCAGCTTACCCTTCCCCCTCCCCATGTACTCAAGTCCATTCTCCACGTCTGTGTCTTTATTCCTGTCCTGGCCCTAGGATCATCAGAACCATTTTTTTTTTTTTTTTTTTTTAGATTCCATGTATATGTGTTAGCATACGGTATTTGTTTTTCTCT
>NC_041218.1:57925416-57949121 GCF_002837175.3 Physeter macrocephalus
CCTGAGAAAACCATAATTCAAAAAGAGTCATGTACCACAATGTTCACTGCAGCACTATTTACAATAGCCAGGACATGGAAGCAACCTAAGTGTCCACTGACAGATGAATGGATAAAGAAGATGTGGCAAATATATACAATGGAATATATTTTCTTCCTTTTTTTTTCCTTCCTTTTGAAGAAGAAAAAGGAGTTCCACAATTACTAAGCTTCTTTATATCTGTTGCTTCTATTTTTGTGATAAAATGAAACAGTAATGAACCAGAAATGGCCTGTACTAAAATCAAATACAAACATGGGAACTGCATCATTACAGCTGTGCTTCTTAAACATTACTTTCAAAATGTTTTCTATTATAAGTAATACATTTCCTTAATAAAAAAATACATTGTTTATCACTGCCTCCAGTCAGTAAAGAACTAGTAACTCCAGTTCTTACTACACTTATGGTTTGTAATACATGAGACGTTTTAGTAATTTCCAAAAGAAAAAAATTTTTTGACAGGGACATAGCTGGAGAATGAAGTGATCATAAAACACTGCTAAACCGAAGGGTCACTTGCTCTCAAACCGTTGTTAGTTACCTAACAGCCCTGGCAGCATGCTATGTTGCTTCATCTCACTGAAACCATTTTCAAACACTCTGTATGACACAATGCAAGAATAACATCTAACCCACCCGAGTTATTTTTCTCAAAGTTATATCACTCTCATATCACTCTCTTCAATTTATTAAGATTCACTGTTGCTGCCTGCAGCACCTGGACTCCACACCTGAGATATGCAAAGGTGAGCTCCCTGGAGCCCCTGTTAATTGCCCCGAATGATAAGGCATGGAGAAAAGGCACTAATTTTAATTGGCATTTTTTTTTAAAGTGGATTTTTAAAGACACACCTTTAAAGAGACACAGAGTAGAATATTCTTGTATAAATTTTAGTGTATATAATTATATATTCTTCTAGGCTACAAAAAGAATGGTGTTTAGTAGAAGAGGCTCATGCTGGTTCAAGGAGATAATGCTTTTTATTTTTTTAAGGTGCCGTTACTAATTTTATTTGGGAAATGGAACCTATTACGGTCTCCTTAGAAATTCAAAAGTGACATCGAGGGAAGTAAAAGTCCTAGAAGAACCTGTAGGTTTTGGGCTCCAATGATGGCCATCAACATCCAATAGACCCAGGACCGCACAGAAGACATTTTGGGAAATATTACTCTATACTAAAACATGAAATTTAGTCTGACTTAATTGCTTAGTAAACATTATCATAGTAAAATTAAATTATGTTAGTCGTAATGGGTAGAAAATGCATTGTGAATCAACAGCTATAAATACTAATCTTAGGAATTTTAGGACATAATATTTTTGATGCTTTCTTGTCTACAGTGACTCTATCTGGAATCATCCCAAAGCAAATAATAATCACTTCAGTGGGCAATAAAGAGAAGATAGATGCTGTTATAAAACCAATAAGTCTCACATAAACCAACCGAACTAAACAAGAACTGAATGAAACCCCTGGTGTTTGGCAGGAGGTTAACAATCTGTAATATATTTATATAACTCAATGAGGAATGTGGTCAAGCTACCTATAACCTCTACAACTTGCTAATAAACAAAAGAGCCAGACAGGTCTGAACATTTGAAAATAAACCCTGGGAAATAACTTCAATTGTTTGATTCCTTGTGTCGACCAACATCTTAAAGCTTCTAAAACCATTTTATTTTTTTTGCTATTCAGTAAACTGACAAAAATACCATTTCAGTGACTGCATAACTACAGTTCCATAAGAGAAATATAATCACATTGTGTTGAGGATGAACAAAAATATCTCAGATGACTTTTAAAGGAAATGAAAACTACCATTCAAAATTTATCCATTAGAGCTTAGCTTAACACGATACGCGATCCAAGTGAATGTTCAAAAAGTCGAAGTGAAAAGTGGTTCTCAGCATTCACTGAGTCTACAAATCCAGTTTAGCTGCGCAAAACAAAATCCAAAAAAAGGCAGATAGGTCATTATCATTTTACAATTAAGTCAGCCAAGCCCCTAACTATCCCATAAAATAAGTCCTCTCCCTGTCTCTATTGTCCTGACCCCCCAGCTGTAGGGCAGAGAGCAAGCACTGCGGTCCAGCACAGCACTCAGCTTTCCAGCTGTCCTAGTGATGTAATTATCTCATAACAAAATATCTCCATGAATTAACTCTGCATCCTACCCATTGTAATTCAGAATGACTGCTTCCTGTTCATGTTCCCCATTTAACTTGCTATTCTGGATCTATTGCATAGGCAAGTTGTCTTCATCTAATGGATGGGATTACATCCAATAAGGTTTGGGATTTCCAAAGATTACAATTTACAAAGGTCTCCCAAACAACATGCTCTGTAAACACAAGCCCTGCCTTTCTATTGTGGTTATAATAAAAGGGAAATCTGCATTACTTGCTGTGATTAAACTCTGACCTGTCACAGGAAGTTCTATAAGGATTTTTTTCCTGTCGCTTTTTTTTCATACTCTTGACTGTTTGGACATCAAATAGTTCAAGATCTGTGAGATGTCTGGCACAGCTGCCGAAGGGTGCTAAACAAAATTTTATTTGAACTACAGGCAGTCTTCAGAATTGAGAAGAATTTTTAAAAAAATCTCTAATCTCTTCCTCTATAGTCCACGAAGCACATTCTTTGGCTACAGCTTGCATGCACCAAATTTATGTTCACACCTCCCACTAACCCTACACTACTGGATACTGGCCAGGGTATTCTCCTTTGCTCATTAAATAAGGAGTGTGTGTGCACTTATTCTCAACCAGCACTGATGGTGTAATTCCAGAAGTATTTGCCACTAACAATAATGAACCTGCTGCTAGAAGGAAATCGCCATTTCAGCAGTACCTGTAAACATTTATCAGTATGGGCACTGTACTGTGCAGGCACTGTACTTGGTTTTAGAGGTTCCAACAGATCTAAGACGGGTACCATTTTTAAGAGCTTCATATCCAGTTGGGGGGAGAGACGACTGACGTGTAAAACTACAAGCAGTGATATATGGCTATGTATTAATTCCAAATTAATTCTACAAACACTATGTGAAACTTTATATATCAACATCAAAGTAAATTCATTCTACATCTATTACAGTAGACACCAGTAATGTCTACCTTTCCCACATCCATTCTCTCTTCTGGAAACCATATCCTCATTTCTTGTTGAGGAACCACTCCTACCTCATACACTCAGGCAATGTATTCGTGGGGTACATGCGCAGGATGGCACGTAACCTACCCTGGACAGAGTGACAATGACTGATTTAGGGATGGACAGGACCATGAGAATTGGTCCCAGGAATTTTACTAGATCTTCTGGGAAAGTAGAGCTCTCTTTATTCTGGGATTATCAAACTGGCAACAGATTAGCCTGCAGCTGCTGGTGGCCATCTCTGCCACCACTGTAGAGCCCACCATGGAATGCAGCCAACACCGAAGAGAGCCAGAGCAGAGAGATGATAGGCAAGAGATTCCGGATGACATCATTTAAGCACCTGGACCCACTTGTGCCCAACCTACCCCTGGATTTATTACTTACGTGAGCCAGTAATGTTGCTTTTGTGCTTACCCAGTTTGAGTTGGGTTTTATTACTTACAACAAAAAATAGTCCTAAGACATCTATAAACATTTTGAAATAATTAAAAGACTTTAAACATCAATATCTGACCTCAAATACATCTTATATATTAGACAAACTGAATTAAGCTCAAGCACATAGCTTAATTAGTAGGAGTTTCCTCCGGGTGACTATACCAGTTCCCTGACTTGCTGGGAGACTATTCACCTTAAGAGGTTTCTCCATGAGTGTGCTGGCTGGGAAAGATTAATTGACAGCAGCAGAGCCGAATAATTAATCTCTCCTAAGGAGCCATGCGGCCTCTTCCCAGGATTCCTCCTTGTGGTTCTTTGTCTGACCACAGAGGCATTTTATGGAGAAAAAGTAGAGAAAGAAAGCAAGAGAGACAAGCTCATTGCAAATGGGAATATGGAACCTATAGCATTGGAAAGGCCTGGGTCAGAAGAAGTGAGGAGGCAAGGAGAAGCATTTAAAAATCATACAAAGGTACTGAATTTAGTTAAAGGTTGAGTCCAATGCTCAGAGATCTGTTCTCCCAAAACCCCTCGTTAAGCAAGCCCCCTTACACTAGCTGTTGTTGAAAAGTGGAAATGCACAGGGATGCCCCTTAAGTAGTAACCCCAAATCAGGGAAACCCCTTTGTAATCATACTGTTGTTACACTGAAGGCTACCACAATCTGACAAGGGAATGCAAAGCCAACATCTTTTATTTACTAACTCATTTTATTCCTTATAGCCTTAAAAAGAGTGTTCATAAGAAAGTTTCATAGTTCATCTTCTTCCAGTTCATCTTTAGAGTTTCTACTAATCTTGTTTCAGCTTCTATCTACATGTACCTGGCAATGTGGATCTATGAGTTAATATTTTTGCATCCATTAACCAAAAAGTGTTTTACAAATAAAATGGGAATCCCCCAAATTGGGTAAGTTTACAAGATGTGACTTGCACTACAGTAAATATTTAAAATAGAGCAAACAGTAAAAACTTGTGTATATGGAAACACACTGCTAACATAGGGTAGTGCAAAACTGGTGTACTATAAGCTGGGCCCCAAATAAGCTATTTGGGCTGTCTTAATGGGTATACAGGATACTGTATACTGCTCTGTTCATATTCAAGATGAATTCCTGAAATGGACATCAAATAATAGAATTCAAACTTCTTTCATAGTCCTACAGCAAGCACTGGAGGCACTCGTATTTCAAGCACAATCCTTCAAACTGCTAATCCATTTTATCTGAATCGAAGGCAGAGAGAAGAATGAGGTAGTAACTCACTCTGTTTTGCTAAGTAATACTATTATGGGAAAAAAGGAAACATTACTTCAGAGCTAAAACACACGAGGAAATCACAGAAACCTACTTGTTCTCTTTTAGGGAAGAGAATGGTAGCAGGGGCAAAATATTCTGAGTCACCACGTGGATCACCATCTCCGCAAAGTCAAGAGAAAGAAAACAGAGGCAGGTAGGCAATGACTTGACACTTCTGCTGAGTCCAGTTCCAATACAAAATAGTTTTCTAAGTTCAGAAACAACATAAAGTCAACTCTATAAAAAGAAGAAATCTGCTGAGAAAATTCGGGTCCATTATGTCTTGATTAGAATAAACATCATTCACCAACCCCAGCTACAATGTAGGAATGAGACATTACTCTTGCACCTGGTGAAGGCTCCAACTAGACATGATTACCTTAGTTTTAGCCTTTTCCTTACACAACAGTTAGGTTCACAAACACAGATACATGGGTCAAAATAAGGGTCTGATAAGAGTGAATGGATTAAACGATTCATAAACCTGTGACATTTGGTGTGAGGGTGGGGTTCAGGGGCCCCAAGTCATAAACCCTACTGGCAGATCAGAGATTACAGATTAGCAAACTAAAGACAGCCTTAAAAAGTACCTTTCCATACTTTTTTACTCTTTTCTTTTAACTCTCTAGAGCATGTAGTACAGTGTCTAACACACTGTAGATGTTCAATGTCTACTGAATGAATTAAACTTTTCAAAGTTATAACTCCGGGAAAAGCTGGGAGCAAAGTAAAAGAGAGGATCTTCAGAGATGTCATTAGGAAAGCATGGCATGCTGAGGAAGCCAAATCTTGTAACTGATGTTAAATGAGGACTCACACACTAATATATCACATTTACTAACTAACATTTGTTAGTTTGCTCCCCACTAGCTCCTTCTATGTATTTTGACTTTTTTAGTGCTCATAACAACGCTATGAAATGGTACTCATTCTTATAGATGAAGAAACAGACGTATGTATACAAATGTTCACTGCAGCATCATTCATAATAGCCAAAAATAGAAACAACTCAAACGTCTTATCGATTGATAAATGGATAAACATAACATGGTATTATCCATATAGTGGAATATTATTTAGTAATAAAAGGAATGAAGTACAGATACATGCTATGACATGAATAAACCTTGAAAAGTTTATGGTAAGTGAAAGAAACCAATCACAAAAGGCCACATATTTCACAATTCCTTTTACATGAAACCTCCAGAATAGGCAGATCCATAGAGACAGAAAGTAGATTACTGGTTGCCTAGGGCCGGGGGTGGTGGGAGAGGAAGGAGGGGAAGGAATGAAGAATGACTGCTAATGGGTACTGAGTTTCTTTTTAGGATAATAAAATGCAAGATCATGGTGATAGCTGCACAAATTATAAATATACTAAAAACCACTGAACTGTATACTTATATGGGTGAATTTGATAGTATGTTAAGTGTATTTCAATAAACCTGTTTCAAAACAAAAAGAGGAAAGAAACAGTCATAGAGAGGTTTAGTACTTTGCCTAAGGCCCAGGCACTGTAAGTGGTGAAGATGGGATCTGAAATCAGGCTGTCTGGTTCCCAAGTCTGATTTCCTTACCATTGTGCAATCCTACCTCTGTATGCAGCACAGCCTTTGGGGCAAGAGACCTCTCTGTGGCAAATGAGACACACTACTGACAGGTATTGTGGTAATGCCAACTCCCAAATGTCTTTGTTTAACTTGGCTATACCAGTATATATGTGTTCCATCCTGGTCTGAAAAACAATGTTCAGAAAATTCACAGGAAAAATAAAATAAAGCTGAAGACTGTTGATCTCCTAGACCCTCTTCTCTTATGTCCTTCCCTTGACTAGCTAGAAAATGACACACCCAACAGAGCTTGACAAAGATATTTCAATCTCACAAATACATGAGTTAAATGATATTTTTGAAAGCAAAGTGAGCAGCTCTGGCCTCAGTCAGAATGAGTGCACGAACATTCTGGCCAACTTTCAACATTCAGTTCTGTCTCCATTTCTGACCTGTAAAAGCCCTGTTCTCCAGCTTTGGGCCTCTCTTGAGGAAAAACGACGAATCAGCCAAAACTAGGCAGCCGTCTGTGATGAAGACTGTCTGCTGGGTCTTAGAAAAAAACCAACCAAATTTAACCTACACTGTAAGCCAAAAATCTTTCATAATCACATCCTTACTAGGTGAGTAAAGCTATCCCAGCACCAATTCACTCAGGTACTTATGATTAGGTTATTATCTAATAAAACAACTACTGAAGTTAGTTCCTTTTAAGGAAACATAAACGACCATAAACATAGGAAAAAATGTTAAACTATAGTAATAACTTAAAGAAACATAAATGAAACTATCAGCGATATACTATTTAAGCCCCTCAAACTGGGTAACAAAAATGTTTAAATGATAAAATGGCACAACATTTGTGAGGGTTTGTGAAAATGGGCCCACATGACTGTAGGAGTACAAACTGGTAAAAAGCTTTTTTGAAGAGTCATCTGGAAAAGCAAACAAACACACACACACACACACACACACACACACACACACACACACAGATATCATGTGGCCCTTAAAATGATGATACAGATTCATATTTATTGAACATGGAAAGGCATTCATGATATATTATTAAAAGAAAATTCAGGCTTCAAAAGAATATGTACAGTATGATTCCACATATGTAAACAAAATGGTAGAAAGATAAATCAAGATGCTAACAGTGGCTAGTTCTAGGTGATGAAATTATGGAATTGTGTTTTCTGCTATTTGCCTATCTGAACTTTCTACAATGAGAACTTAGCAATTTTTAACAAGAAAAAAATCACCATTTCAAAAACAAGAATTATAAAAGTTTTTTTCTCCTTCAAGTTTTTTTCCTTCCATCACTCATATATTTTTCTTCAGTCTGCTCCACTAAGTTAATGAGACAATCCTGACCATCAATTCTGAAAAGGTAGTTTTAAAAATTAAATATGTTAAATCAAATTCTTAATTTTGTTCTAGGGGAAAAAAGCAATATGCATGCATTACTGCCTCACTGAAGGTATGTGTTTTTCAATCCTCCCCAGTACAGACTAACTCTACAAAAAGAATGTAGGAAAAATAAAATTATTTTTCTGATTATCTGGCTAAAAGGTCAAAAGTAGCAGTTACCATGAAATAAAAGAGAAACAATAGCTCAAAAATTCTTCAAATTACTCTGTTGTTCATCATACAAGCCAAGAAAGAAAGAAAGAAAAAAATTTCTCCATGGCAAAATTATGGACTTTTACAAATATGGGGAGCTTTAGAGATTATCTGGTTCTATGCAGTTGTTTTACAGATGAGGAAACACAGGCCAAGAGAGTGCAGAATGTCAAAACTAACAGAAGGAATAAGACACCTGGGTCTCGGACTTCCCTGGTGGTGCAGTGGTTAAGAATCCACCTGCCAATGCAGGGGACACGGGCTCGAGCCCTGGTCCGGGAAGATCCCACATGCCGTGGAGCAACTAAGCCCGTGTGCCACAACTACTGAGCCTGCGCTCTAGAGCCCGCAAGCCACAACTACTGAAGCCCGCGCACCTAGAGCCCGTGCTCCACAACAAGAGAAGCCACCTCAGTGAGAAGCCTGCGCACCGCAACAAAGAGTAGCCCCCACTCACTGCAACTAGAGAAAGCCCATGTGCAGTAACGAAGACCCAACACAGCCAAAATAAAATAAATTAAAAAAAAAAAAAGACACCTGGATCTCATGACAGAATTCAGTGTCCTTATTAATACAATAAGGTATAAGCAACCAAAATAATTAAAATATGATTTTTAAAAAGGCATTAAAAATGAACATCTAACATCTTACATTAAAAATCAGATCTATTCCAGCAAAATTTCCAGGAATGATTTTTTAAGAACTGAGAAAAATTCTATAAATATATATTAAGAACACCATCAGGGGGCTTCCCTGGTGGTGCAGTAGTTAACCCGCCTGCCAATGCAGGGGATCTGAGTTCGAGCCCTGGTCCGGGAAGATCCCACATGCCAAGGAGCAACTAAGCCCGTGCACCACAACTACCGAGTCTGAGCTCTAGAGCTTACACACCACAACTACGGAGCACGTTGCCTAGAGCCCGTGCTCCGCAACAAGAGAAGCCACCGCAATGAGAAGCCCGCGCACTGCAACTAAGAGTAGCCCCCTCTCGCCGCAACTAGAGAAAGCCCACGTGCAGCAACGAAGACCCAACACAGCCAAAAATAATAAATAAATTAAATAAATAAATTTATTTTTAAAAAATTTTAAAAAAAGAACACCATCAGGAAACTATATTAAAAGATTAGAAAACAGAACACAGTTGGAAAAGTTGAAAGAACTGGTATCTCTATCAACTGCTAAACTTAACGATCTGAAATTAGGCTTCGTTCAGATGCAAACGTGTAAATATTAAGTTATGATTTAATATGTCTACACTTTAATTTTATTTTAGAGTTTGATCTTTGTTTTAGGAATATTTCAGATAATAAGGTAAATATTTCATACTGTTATGAGCAATTAAAAACTAAAGTAGGTAAGAATTTGGAAATGTAGCTGTAACTGTATCTCTTCCACGGCAGAAGTTTTCTTTTGCAAAGAACCAGAGGAACAACTCATCCTGGGAATCTATTAGGCCACTGGGTGTTCCACATAAGTAATTATTTTGAACACCTGATTCTTACTCAAGTCCCCAGAATATTTTTTTAAAGTTAAAAAATTTAATGGAATTCTTTGAGGCAAGCATTGAACATTTTCTTGACTTTTTAAGCACAATGTACTAATTATGTTTTACTGATGAATGACTCATGGTCATTATTATTAACATTAAATTATAATCATTTAATTCAGCATCATTATTATGATCCTTTATCTGAGTGCTTTCTAGGCACATGAACATGAAGCAAGGAGACTGTGACATACCATAAGTCATACTGTCAAAAAGCAAAGAAAACAGCAAGAGATAAGTAAGTCATCAACTACAAGGGAAACTCAGTAAGATTAACAGCCAATTTCTCATCAGAAACCACGGAGGGCAGGGACTTCCCTGGTGGCGGAGTGGTTAAGCATCTGCCTGTCAATGCAGGGGACACGGGTTTGATCCCTGGTCCGGGAAGATCCCACGTGCTGAGGAGCAGCTAAGCCCGTGCGCCACAACTACTGAGACTGCGCACTAGAGCCCGTGAGTCACAACTACTGAGCCCGCGCGCCTAGAGCCCGTGCTCCGCAACAAGAGAAGCCACAGCAATGAGAAGCCCGCGCACCGCAACGAAGAGTAGGCCCCGCTCGCCTCAACTAGAGAAAACCCACGTGCAGCAACAAAGACCCAACACAGCCAACAATAAATTAAAAATAAAATATTTTTAAAAAATTAAAGTGCAACCGTTGACCAGGAATTCTAGATAAAAACTATCCTTTATAAATGAAGGTGAAGTTAAGACATTTGCAGATAAACAAAAGCTGAGGGAGTTTCTTGCCATTAGACGCATCCTAGAAGAAATGCTAAAGGGAGTCCTTCAGGTTGAAATGAAAGGATACTAGGCAGTAACTCAAAGCCATATGAAGAAATAAAGATCACTGGCAAAGGTAACTGACCACACAGGTAAATAAAGGTAACTGACCACACAGGTAAATATAAAAGCCAGTATTACTGTATTTTGGTTTGGACCCTTTTTTCTTAATATAATTAAAAGGACAAATGCATATGACAATAATAAATTTATGTTAATGGCTACACAATGTATAAAGATGTAATCTGTGACAATAATAACATAAAGGGGGAAAGGCAGAGCTGTATAGGAAAAAAGTTTTTAATATACTACAGAATGTTAGTATTATTTCAAGCTAGATTTTTATAAGTTTAAGATATTAATTGTAATCTCTAGCATAATCATTAAGAAATTCTTTGTTTCAAAACGTCTTCACACCCTGAGAAATACTTTCTTGAATCTCCTCTCGAATCTATCATTTACGAGCCCCTAGAATGAGCCTGGAACTGTACATATCAGGGACTTTACATACGTAAACTCGTTGAGTTCTTCAATATCCCCGTTAAGTGGGTATTATTACTCTCATTTTACAGATGACGAAGCTGAGATTCAGAGGATAATTTGTCCAGAGTGACAGAACAGGTATGACACAAAACCAGGATTTCAATTAGAAACCGTCACAGACTTCTCTCTCCTCCTTGATGTGGACCTTCAACATCCAGAGTCTCAGGTCCTGTTCTCTTTTCACTCAATGCAGCACCACCACTACCACAACATAACCAACAACAAATGGCCATGGCTTCAGATAGTACGTAAAGGCTGGCAAATCCCCAATCTGTCTCTCCAAAATACTTCTCTCCCCAAAGTCCACATCCAGTTTACCTCTTGGAAAACTTCAACCAATATTCTGAACATCTCAATTTCAAAGTATCTGGAACAGAGCTCATCCTCTTTGGTGAACCACACCATCCAACCAATTTTCCAAGCCCAGAAACCTTCAAATAATCCGAGATTCTTCCCTTTCCCCAAATATCCAGTCAACCACCATTCTACCACTCAAATGTTTCTCCATCCACTGCTACATTCCCAGTTCAGGTACTCATCACTCTTACCTAAACTTCTACAGAGGGCCTTTATCCTGTGTTCCTGCCTCGTGGAGACTCCCTGTACTCACCCCTCATTCTGGGTAGTGGACCTTCTACAATGTACATCTGATCGTTACACTGAACAAATGCATTTAGCCAACCAACGTTCACTCAATATTTGTTATTTTCTAGCATTGTACTGGGTGCTGGGGACAGAAAGATCAAAGGATAAAATAGATTTTCTTATGTTGTTCAGAGTCTAGTGAGATGGCAGACATAAATAGATGAATATCAACTAAGCTGGAAACGCTGAGGTAGAGATAAATCCAGGGTATTTTAAGAGTAATCAAGAGGGGCATCTCACCCAGACTTGTAGGAAAAGGTTTGTCGAAGTGACAGTGGAACTGTCTTAGACCATCAGGAGTTACCCAAGCAAGTGGCAAAGAAAGGGCACTAAAAACCAAGAGAAGGTAAGAGCAAAGGGACAGCAAGAAGTCCCACTGGAGAGAACTCTTGTATGCCACAAGAAACTTGTATCCTGTGGAAAACGGGTATCTTCTTTTGATTTTTAAATAGCTCATTCTGATGAGCAGGAATAAGAGGGGAACAGTGGCAAGAAGACCAGCATAAGGAGTTGCCACAGTTATACAGGGAAAATAAAGAGGGCCTGTCCTAAGGAATTGGCAGCAAGGACGGAGAGGAGAGTACAGATTCCAGAAATATTTAGGAGGTTGAATTGGCAGGACTTGCTAAGTGTCTGAATGTGGCGGGGGTGGAGGGATGAGGAAGGAGGAGAAGCCAAGGATGACTCATAAGCTTTTGACTTTGGGGACTTGGTGCCACCCCATGAGATACAGCAGTGTTCCCAGACCTTTGGTTTCCAGGGACCTGTAAAATTTCCAACAAATTTAGGGCTCTGACAGCACACTGTCAACTAAAGACATAAATATACCCTACCATCTACTATCAACATCATCTCATAAAGAAAGCACATTTTAACACCCAAAATGTAAATAGATTTAGCCTTCTGAAAAATTCACCACAGGGCCCTTTTTTTTCTAATTTCATCACAGATGATGGAAAATTGGTACCAGGCCTCAGCCCAACACTGAGAGGCCCTAAGATGGAGATATAGGAGAAGAAGTCTGTTCAGCAGTACGATGATGAGTGGAAGGCAGAAGAATATATAGTCCCTGCCTTTGCTAACTCTCTAGCCTTATAGGGACGCCCATCCCGTATACATTAAGGGTTGTAAAAGAGTTCAAGAGGTTATGGAAGCCCTGAAGAAGAGGAACTCAAATGTGCCTAGACGGGAAGTGGCTGGGGAGCTGAGTCTCCAAGGATGATCTGGAATTTGCCAGATAAACAAAGGAAGTTTCACATGGTCCAGGCAGAAGGAACAGCATGTCCAAAGGTATGTAGGTATGCAGGAAAATTCATATTTGGGGAATTGTGGATAGTTTGGCATGGCTTGGTGATTATCTTGGAAGATGGCAAGAGAAAAGCTGGAAAAGTACACAGAAGTGAAATTACGAAGAGTTTGTTAATCCAGGCTAAGAAGTCTGGAAATTATCTTATGGGCATTGGGAAAGCACCAAAGGACTTTATAGTGGGCAATGCTATGGCCAGATTTAGCACTTGGAAATACCACTCTGATTGTAGAACAGAAGTTGGACTGTAGGGAAATAAAATGGGAGGTGAGGAAAACATGTAGGAAGTGTCTGCAAAAGCCCAGATAAGAAATACAGATAGATTAGAGAAACAGGAGCAGCAGAGAGAGACCAATACAACCAATAAATATTTACTGAGCATCTACTCTCTTCAGGGGGTATCAAGGTCAATGAGACAAGATCCCTGCTCTTTTATAGCTTATTTTCTATTGTTAGACAAAGTGAGAATCATACTTTACATAATGCAATTAAAAACATTAACAATGTATCAAATGCTTTCACAAGTCTATGTATACACATATATAAAACCATGTTTAAATTGCACTCAATTACACTATATTTGTAATTTATTAAACCATTTCTCTATCCTCATAACATTGGCTCACTACCTTATGGTAAGTTCCTTCAAGTGGCACTGCAAAAATCAAAAGGTATACATTTTTTCTGAATCAAAATATATACACTTTTTAAAAGTTCTTACTCCAAACTGCCTTATAGAAGATCACATCAATTTATATTCCCATAGTGGTATCTAGGAAGTGGAATCCATAGGGTTTGGTGACCAACTAGGATATAAAAGCTGAAGGAAGAAAAGAAGGTAAGAATGATTTTCAGAGTTCTGGTTTAGGCAACAAGGTTGGTGGTGCTATTTCCAAACAGCAGAAGAAAAAAAGAAAAAGGAAAAGAAGATTTAAAGAGTATTCAGTGAGTTCACTACAGAAGGCATGAATTTGAGATGCTTGTGACATTCAGGTGGTAATGTCCAGTGAACAATTACAAACACACACTTGGAGTTTTGGACACAGGTCAAGTAACAGTTTGGGAAGTTATCAAGTATACAAGTGAAACAATCTTGGGGGCTATAATATGCAACAAGAAGAATAGCATCCCTGAATAAATCAGAAAGGTGGGCAAGAAAACAGCTGAAGAAAATGTCATCACAAGAAAAAAAGGGAATTAAGAAAACAATCCTATTTATACTAACTTCGAAAACAATACTTTTGTATAAATTTAACAAAAGATGTACAGTGAAAACTATAAAACAATGTTAAAAGAAATTAAAGAACATCTACATAAGTAGAAAGACATCCATATTCATAGATCAGAAGGACTTGATATTTTTACGAGGCCAATATTCCCAAAATTGTCCTATAGCTTCAATGCAATCCATATCAAAATCCCAGACTGTTTAGCAGAAATTGACAAACTGATCCTAAAATTCATAAGGAATTGCAAGGAACTCAGAATAGCCAAAATAATCTTGAAAAAATTGGAGGACTCACACTTCTCGATTTTAAAACTTACTATAATATGCTTTGGTACTCAAGACAGTGTGGTACTAGCATAAAGGTAAACGTATCGATCAGTGGAATATAATTGAGAATCCAGAAATTAACTCTCAGGTTTATGCTCAATCGATTTTTCAACAAGGGTACCAAGACCATTCAATGGGGAAAGAATAGACTTCAACAAATGATGTGAGGATTACTGAAAATCCACATGCAAAATAGTGAAGTTGGACTCCTTCCTCACAACATACACAAAAATTAAACTAAAAATGGATCACAAACCTAAATATAAGAGCCAAAATTATAAAACTCTTAGAAAAAAAAGTAGGAGTAAATATTCATGAACTTGGGTTAGGCAATGCTAAGACATGACACCAAAAGCACAACCCATAGAGGAAAGAATAGATAAACTGGACTCATCAAAAATAAAACCATTTGTGCTATAAGGGATACAATCAAAGAAATAAAAAGGCAACCCAAAGAATGGGACAACCTATTTGCAAATCATGCATCTGATATGTGACTTGTAACCAGAATACATGAAAAATTCTTACAATTGAATAATAAAAAGACAAACAACTCAATTTAAAAATGGGCAAAGGTTGTCAATTATACCTCAATAAAGCTAAAAATAATAAAATAAAATAGGCAAAGGATCTGAATAGACAGTTCTCCATAGATGATATAACAAGGACCAATAAGCACATGAGAAGATGTTCATATCATTAGTCAATAGAGAAATTCAAATCAAAACCATGAGATACCACTTCATACCACGAAGATGGTTAAAATGAAAGAGACAGACAATAACAAATGTTGGCAAAGATGTAGAGAAAATGGAACCCTCATATAATGCTGGTGGGACCGTAATATGGTGCAGCCACTCTGGAAAACACTTTGGCAGTTCCTCAAAATGTTAAGCATAGAGTTATCATATGACCCAGCAATTCCACTCCTTGCTGCATACCCGAGAAAAATAAATTCATATGTCCACACAAAAGCTTGCACAGGAACGTTCAGAGCTGCATTATTCATAATAACCAACAAGTGGAAACAACCCAAATGTCCATCACCTGATGAATGGATAAATAAAATATGGTATATGTACACAATAGAATATTATTCAGCCACAAAGAAAGAATGAAGTACTGATACATGCTACAACATGGATAATTCTTGAAAACATTATGCTAAGTGAAAGACACCAGTCACAAAAGACTGCATATTGTATTACTCCATTCACATGAAATAGCCAGAAGAGGCAAATCTATAGAAACAGAAAGTAGATTAGTGGTTGCCTAGGGTGAGGGGTAGTGTGTGTTGGGGGGAAAAGTCAAGTGGCTGTTCATGGGTATGGGATTTCTTTTAGGGGGAATGAAAATGTTCTAAATTTGACTGTGGTGGGCTTCCCTGGTGGCGCAGTGGTTGAGAATCCGCCTGCCGATGCAGGGGACATGGGTTCGTGCCCCGGTCCGGGAGGATCCCATGTGCCGCGGAGCGGCTGGGCCCGTGAGCCATGGCCGCTGAGCCTGCGCATCCGGAGCCTGTGCTCCGCAACGGGAGAGGCCACAACAGTGAGAGGCCCTTGTACCGCCAAAATAAATAAGTAAATAAATAAATAAATAAATAAATAAATTTGACTGTGGTGATGGTTGCACAACCCTGTGCTGGGCATGGTGCTAAGACCTTTCTCTGTGTGTATCTCTTTTATAGATGAAAAGAACCAAAGCATAGAAGATTAGTAGATTGCTCAGTGTCATAAAGCTTGTAAACGAAGGAGCCAAGATTTGAGCTCAGATAATCAGGCATCAGAACCCTCACTCTTAACCACTGTATACTGCATTCCATGGGTACTAGGACTCTCATGATCTTGCCCCTAATTACCACTCCATTCTCATCTTTTAATTAGATTCTATCCACCCTAAAATTCTTGCATTTCCTGAAATGTGCACGGCTTTTGTGCTGGGACTTGACACAAGCTGCTACCTCTGCCTAGAAAGCTCCCTTTTTCTCTGTCCATCTGGTGACCTCCTACTCACTGGCAAAGACTGCTCAGGGGTGAACAGCCTCCGTGATCCTCACTTGTCTCCCTTCTACGTTTCCCCTTCCAGAGCCAAGACCCTTATGTGTTACCACAACATACCTGACTCACTGGAGGCACTCAGCCATGATGTGTGAATGAATAAATAATTGAATAAGAATATTCAATTGTCCTATAAGAGAGTACACTGTATTTTTGGAAATAGCCTGAGCCAAGTCTGATAAATTAAGTGGGGGATCAGGCTGAATAATATTCTTTCGGGTCCAAAAAGAGGTGTGATAATAAAGTAAAGATGTTGATTTTGGTGTTTGGCTCATAAAACAGTTCTGAAGACAATTCCAAAAGAGTCTGAAAGTGTTTTGCTCAATTAGAGCAGAGCTAGAAAAACTGGACTGCCTCCCAGGGGACAAGATTTATTTGGTCATATAAGTTCTAGTATGGCGTTTTACATTTTTTTCTTTGTCTCTCATTATTTTCAAGTCACATGGTGTAAGACAACTTCATTTTTATTAAAAATATTCCATTTCCTAAAGAGCAAGCCACTAAACAAGTTATCCCCATTTCTTCCCCTTGTGCTTTCTTTCCTCAGTAACTGTCTTGACATGTTAAAGAAATATTTTATTATCAGAGGGTGATTTCGCTTATTTCCAAAGAGGGAAGCAATTTGCTACTCTTTAATTTTAACCTACCCTTAAATCCAAGGAATGTCTGGCTCATGAAAGGAAAAATAAGGTCCAGAATCTATTAACTTGTGATCCACAGCCTTCAAAGCAATTTATATGCAGTATACATTTGAGTTCATTTAGCTGTTAAGAGTAAAGCCTAAATCCCCTGTGTATCTTGCCAGTACAAAAGCATACTTAGGCCAAAACTAGGTCACAAAATGTTTTCACACAATGTGTTTCACTCTTCCAGCATTTTGAGAAATTTCCAAGGAACTACAAAAAGAAAGGTTCCTGAAAGAAACAACTTCAAACCCTAAATCACATCCTAGAGAAGCCTCGTCCCAATCTGGATTTAGGGCACTATCAAGACAATAGACAAGAACTAATCTGTGCCACAGCACACATCCAACCTCACTGTTTCTTCCAAGTCTAAATCTGGACGCACCAACAAGCCCATCCACGTTTCACTGCCCTTCAAAGGTTTTGTCCAATTCTCTAAATATAACCATTCATATATTTTAATTTAACCAGCTTTTCTTCTGTCAGAATTTTATAGATTTTTACGTGATGCATTTGGAATCAGTATACACAAAGGTTAGAGCTAAGCATCAGCTCAATAAGCACAGCTCAGCTTATGAGAGTAATGTCAGTTACCAGTGTTTCTTAGCTGTTGATAGGATTTCACTCTGCTAAAGCCTCCCTCTTATTATCTTACATACAGCAGTTATTTGAGTGTAAGATCAGTGCCTGCAGAATACGCACTGGAACTAAGATGGGAAATAGCAAATACAGCAGTGTTATCAAATACAGAAAAGAGGCAACATCGCCAGCAGCAGATATTAATTGGAAAAAGAAATCCTATCCTAAGGGAAAAAAAAAAGAATTTCACTTAGAATATTTCAATTTCATTAGATAATAAACAAGAGTTTTGAAAAATATAACCCTAGAAATGAACATATTTATACAATTTTTAAAAAGTTATAGACATGTGGATATTTAATCACTGTCCTCTTGGCTGGTACTTCTTTGTTAGAAGTAAAACCAAAAAGTAAAGTTAGCTATATACCCCTCTTCAACAGAGAAATGAGCAGATGATAAGCAGCTCTATGAGATCACAGTTTTTACTGACCTTTTTGAGATGCTAAAATGATAATAAACTTGATAGTTTACAGTCCCTTTTTAGTCTTTCTAATCATGCTCGTAGAATACTTTGAAAGTTATATTTTACAAGTTTCTAAATGTGTTAATATTGCTTATTTATTGTAACATACTGTTGGAGGTTTTTCTTTGATATTTCACTTCTCTTCTCTTTGCTTTTCAGATATACAGTACATTTCCCTTTCAGAATTAGAACAGCAGTTTCTTAAAGAAAAACCGAGTTGGTGAGAGTAGGACATTTTCCTCCTTAAATACATGCATATTATTTTTTAGATATTCCAGAGAAAATCATCTATGAAAATTCTAAAACCTCAAGTATACACCTTATAGTTCAGTACTTGTTAATTGGAGAGGTAAATAAATTAACAGGGAACTCAAATATTCCCCTTATATATTAGTTAACTTTTTTCAAATACCACTATCAAACGATGTGCCAAAAAGTTATCTTTAGGAGGTCAGGGAAGTTATTTCAATGAACAGACACAAAAGTATCCATAAGTAGGACATGGGACAGAAAACATGCTAGCCCCTGAACTAAACTGAAGCAAAAACTCTAAGATTGAAGGAGGGAAAATCAAAATGTAGGTGATGAGGCTGAGCTACCAGTAAAAAGGCCCAAGAGACTCTGGCCACCCCAAATCTAAGGGACCAGGTTATGATGGCAACTCACAGAGCACAATGTAATCAATCCAATTTACTTTTACAAAAACCCCATATTTTATCTCTACAAGAGCAAACTCTGGAAAGACACAATCTGGCAGTGGGGCTCTGACCCTGTCGTAGGCAAGGGAGTTTGTGTGACAAAGGGAACTGCCTTCCTTGCAGTCAAGATTATGCATCGGGCACAGGGCTTGAGGCTGTCAGATTTAAAGATTATTTCCAACTCCCTTCATGGGTCCTATACTCTCTGTGCAACTGTCCCCTATAACCTGGCTTTCCCATAGATAAGCACACAAGGAAGGCAATGCCTTCGTTGACAGAGCAGAGTACCCTTGAGAGGTACAGCTTTTATTGGAAAAGAGTAACTCAACATTTTGGTTCAAACCTCGGTTTCTTGTAAGGTTGGCATGAGTCCACCATCCCTGGACTCTCAATCCCTCTAGGTATACTAATAAAATTGGGCTCCCAGCCTTCAATGCCAGGCAGATCCTGGAACATGGCAGGCAACCACACCACAGAATTGGCTCCCTGTGTAATGATGGCAGCTAGCCATCATTCTGACTGCCTCCTGAGAAGGGAACAGTGGTTACCTTGACCTTGAGACATACCTTTTCTTCACACTGTAACAGAATGTTTCTGCATTTTGACTTTCATTTCATGCAACTTTTAACTGTAAGAATAAAGACATTGCCTCAGGACGTATTCACCCAGGTTTGCCAGAAGAACTCCTCCGACAGAGACCATCTCTTTGGGCAGTATAGATGAGCACTTTTGAAAAGGCTAATTCTTAGACTTCGTTTAGATCGAGTTATTTTTTTTTTTATGAATTGCCTCCTGGGGTGGGAAATGCTGGAGGGTGAGGAGCAGATAATATAAAACCCACTGTAGGGCCTTGTCAAACACTTCTTCCTTACTGCCCACTGAGCATCAGCCAATGAATCAACAGTGGGTTCCTGGATACTTTCAATGTGCCAACACTGGGGATATGGCAGTTAGCAAAACTGTCCCCTCAGGAAGTTACTGGAATCATTGTCCTGGGGAGCCATTGTAACCAATGAGTCTACTCCCTGTCTCAGGTGTTCTGGTGTAGAAATAAGGCTGAAGATGACTCATCCTGAGTGCGATTCAGTGAGTCTTTTCAAGTGAATTTAGTCAACACTGTTACAGAGAATTCTGTTCTTGCCTTTAGCTATTCAAAACACAGATTTGTTCTATTCATCTGATGTAAGACTGAACAAAAGCATTCATTAATAAAAAGCAGAGAAAACATAGTGCCAAAATCTTTGTATATTTTAGCACATAATACATTTATCTTCTTCCAGGCAAATGGCATGCAACTTGTTTCTAATTCAAAGAAAGATAATGGAAAAAAATGTTTACGGTAGAACAATCTTCAATAATTCATAGCTTGATGATCTAATGAAATTACTTTAAAATGTCAAATGTCAAAACCCTGTATCAAATCTCTCTTCTTTTGCATTTCAACTCTAAGTTAACATTTCGATGAAAAAGGAATTCACCAAATAGTAACTGTGTTTCACGGAAGGCTCACCAAACTTTTACTAAGCCAACTTTTACTAAGCACAGTAATTTTGACAGATTGGCTACCACGTAAAAGAGGTCTTACTTTTATAAAATATGTCACCTTAACAATTTTTAAGTGTCTATACATAAGTTAATTAATCATCTTTAGTATATATACCAAAAAATTATCTATCTATCTAATCTATCTACCTATATCTTTTAAACAACAAACACAGAATGCAAAATAAGGAAACTACTTACTTTAAGGTAAACTCACCTATACAGTAGGGTTGCTGTGAAGATGAAACCATGTACTACAGGCAAACCAGGGCTTGGGACATGCTAAATGTTCAATTAAAGATTAGTTGTGAGATGCCGATGAGGAGGAGGAGGAGGATGAAAATGACTTACTCTTAAGAATTTTAGTTTTTATTTCATTTATTAGAGCTATTTCTTTATAAGCATAAGGCTTCTCCTGATGCAAGCCTTTATTTTAGCACATTATAAAACATCCATTTACTGCTGAACAATGGACAGTCTCTCTGTGGCTGAGGGACTCCAAAGATATTGACCACCTGCGACTCTTCTACCCGTTCAGGTCCCTCAGGACAGCCACTTTCTCTACTTCGGTCGTCAACATGTGGCCCTCTCTTACCATCTAATTCTCGAGACTTCCTCCAGCCTTCCCTGAGGGCTCCCAGTTCCTCATCTCTCTGCAAATGGCCTTTTCCCATAACAGAAGAAAATCAAAGCCATTCACCTCATCTATGGATCTTCTGCCCCTTGTGTTTCACAGGAAAGTATTCTCCTCTCCAGGGAGAAGTGTCCCCCCAGTCATGGTGCCCTCCACCCTCTGCTAAGTCCTCATTTCATCAGTTTTTACTCCCCATCACTCCTCCTCAATCTCTCCTCTACACACCTACAAACACACTCATATTTCCTTTGTCTGATAACAAAAATGTTAAACCGCTTTTACTTCAACCTGGGTGTCATTCTTCCAAAAACATTCCGTTCCCCCAATTTATTTAAGGATCGCTTACACTTTGTGCTACACTTTCTTACTCTTTGTTGTCTGTTCACTGGCTTCCCCTCTTTCTCTTCCAGCAAAACCTCTCTCAAAAGGAAACTGGCAGCTTCCCACCGCTAAATGCAGCATTCGATCTCTTCAACCACCTGGCGGCACCTCAGGTAACAGAGTGAAATGCCTCCTTCCTTCTTGACACGCTTCTCTCCTGCGGCTTCCCTGAGTTTTCTTCTGTTTTTCTCCCTCTAATTCTCTGGTCTCTGCCTTCCTCTCTGCCCCTTTCTTCTCCTTCAATCCTAAATGCACATAATCTCAAGGTTCATTCTCAGTCTTATTTTTCCCCTCAAAATATGGGAGTTCTTGCTCATTCACTTATTTAACTTGTAGGGTTGTATCTGACAGTGACCTTCAAGATCTACTATATATCTACTATATGCTACTGTACAGTATATACATATCCTATAGATCTACTATACAGACAGTGATAGTGTCTGGGGTACGATTTGAACCACCTGTGCTGTGAAGGCTGGCAGGTGTGAACAAGTCACTCAGCTGGTGACATAAGCCTAGTCATGTGCTCAGCTTCCACACTGGGGCATTTGGGGGTTGCTCCCTGCTGTGGAACATCCCTTCTGATGTACATCCGTGGTGCTCCAAGTGTGGGACTCAAAAAAGATCTACAACTCCTTTAAGAATGTCACAGGTTTTCAGGACTCCTCTCTGGAGCTCTCAGTTTCCTGCACTTCAGTGATAACTCTGCCTTGGCTATTTCCCGAGAGCACATACAACTCAACACGTTCCAAATGGAACTCATCTGTGTCCCATCAAACCCGAATCCTACTTCTAGGACTGCAGCACCACCATCCTCTCAGTCAAACTTAAAACTGCAGTTTATCTCGTTGACTTTATAGCCCTGTCTACCCACACACCCACCCGGCTACCCAGACTGGCCAATTCCTGCACTCAGCTATCTCTCATTTCAAGGGAATGATCCCAGTTTAGGCCACCATTTTTTCCTCGCTCCCCAGGAAATGGTCCATCTCCGAACTCGTTTACTAGTCTCTAGATTCTATTTCAACCTGGTTTACCCTCTGCTATTACTCCGACCCCACCACCTGTGAGTATCTCTACCTTTCCCCTCCCCTCCCACTCTGGCCACCTCCACACCTCAGGCTCATCTGTCACACATATGTCATTCCTCTCCACGACCGTGATTCTGCTCACATCGGTCTCCTCTTCTGCAAAGCCAATGTTCTTGCTCCCACAAGTTAAACTATATTTCTTCTTCTGAAGTGGCCTAGATTTGTATCTGTACCTAGGGACGGTCCTTATCACTGTATGCTTTGTATTACAGCAGTTTGCAAAGGGTCCGCTCTCTCCCCCCACTAGGTTATAAGCTCACTGAAAGCAGGGACTGAGCGATACACATTTTGATTCCCCACTGTGCCCACTGCCTCTAATAGGTGCCTTGCATTCAGGAGGTGCTAGTTAACCTCTGCTACATGCAATGTCATCTCAGGCACTACTTTATGAACATATCCCATGTCACATACTGCTATTCCCTGTAGGCAACATTAACTCTGGGAGTGAGATCCAAACTGTAGCTGGATGCCCTTAGCATCTGGACCTACGCTGAAAGCATCTTCAATTCAGGCAATCTCATTACCCAAGTTCTAGAATAGGCTCTGGGGAAATGAGAATATGCCAGAACCAACCTTCCAGTCTCTTCAGAATACAGAGAGCACAGAAGCAAGCTTCATTTCTTGGGATACCACAATATTCCCAACCTTGCGAATATCTTGAACTGTCAACTTTAAGAATGGAAAAAGGAGAAAATTATCAAGGTTCTGTTTAGTTTTCCATCTAGCAAACAGGAAAGCTTCATCATTTGGTTCAGAGCCCAATAACTTACTAAATGGTAGTTTAAACCCTTAATAAAGTTTCCAAATGTGTTCCACCTTTACAAACAGTAAATTTCTAAGATCTGGAAGCACCTAGCTTAACGTGAATTGCGTGAAAATTTCAGTATTATTAGTACTATTAAAATATTTTCTGGGCTTCCCTGCTGGCGCAGGGGTTGGGAGTCCGCCTGCCGATGCAGGGGACGCGGGTTCGTGCCCCGGTCCGGGAAGATCCCACATGCCGCGGAGCGGCTGGGCCCGTGAGCCATGG
>NC_041218.1:57949151-57956651 GCF_002837175.3 Physeter macrocephalus
CTGGGCCCGTGAGCCATGGCCGCTGAGCCTGCGCATCCAGAGCCTGTGCTCCGCAACGGGAGAGGCCACAACAGTGTGAGGCCCGCGTACCGCCAAAAAAAAAAAAAAAAAAAAAATATTTTCTTTATACCTAAGTATAAACACATAAGAGAAAATGGACAAAATTTTCCAAATTAGCTAACAATGACATTTTAAAATCAGTGGCAAATTTCATTTGACTCTTTATATCTTGCTTGGAGGTGGGGACAACTTTTACTTATAACAGGAATTCCTTTCTTTCTTTAAACACTGGAGTTAAGCCTTTATAGAAAGGAATATTTCTGAAGGTTCTAAGAAACAAACTGGAATAATTAACTCCTTCAAAGTTTCTTTCATAAACTACTTTGTGTAAACAATCTATTTTTTTTTACTACTTGAAACTGAAATTACAGTAACATAGAATTTCAAAGCTAGAGGTCATCAAGTCTTAGTCCTTCTTTTTGAAAATGAGGAAATTGAGGCAGGGAATGATTAAGATGACCTACCCAGGATCTCTCTGTGACCTGTTCTCTCCACTGCACCATTCTGCCCCTGAATGCAGCAAAAAAGTACCTCCCAAAATTAACTGCAGAAGAGAGAACATTAAAAATTATCAAGTATTCTTCAAGGAAGCTTTCAAAATATTTGGAAAAGCAGAACAGTGTATGCTTCAATCTTCTGACATAACTATCAATCCTTTCAAAGGAATTTCACCTTATTAAAAATGTGACCTGGGCTTCCCTGGTGGCGCAGTGGTTGAGAGTCCGCCTGACGATGCAGGGGACGCGGGTTCGTGCCCCGGTCTGGGAAGATCCCACGTGCCGCGGAGCGGCTGGGCCCGTGAGCCATGGCCGCTGAGCCTGCGCGTCCGGAGCCTGTGCTCCGCAACGGGAGAGGCCACAACAGTGAGAGGCCCACGTACCGCAAAAAAAAAAAAAAAAAAAAAGTGACCTAATATTCTAATACATCCTTCTGGGTTAGCAAATGCCTCTCATTTCCTAAAATCATGGGATATGTGCACTCAGCCTTAAGAGAATTCTCTCTACATATTGTCCTCTCCTCCCAAAGGCATGGCCAAAGACATAAAGTGCCCATTTATTACACAAACAGCTATCAACTTTTTAACTGTCAGACTATTCTGGTTTATGTACATAGCTGCAGTTCCCACCATTTAGGAGTTTATAATTATGATCATTCCCTCCATATAAAATGGCACCGTTTTTTGAATGTTCTCATTCCTTTAGGTGACAAAAAATGTCGATGGTGGTGCCCACACAATGCTACAGACTGGGGTTTCTCAACCTTGGTACTGTTCATTTGAGGCCACATAATTCTTTGTTGCCGGGGACTGTCCTGTGCATTGGAAGATGTTTAGCAGCATCCCTAGCCTCTACCCACTAGACATCTGTACTATCCCTCCAGTTGTCAACCAAAAAATATCTGCCAAATTCCCCTGGGGGCAAAGTCACCCTCAGCTGAGAACTACTGCTACTGAAGGAGGAGAGTTCACGCTGCGTTATGTTCTAATACAATTTTTAAAACATACCCTTTCCCATGTAACCCAGATGTTAGGATGACCAGTAGTAATTAATATTTTCAAGTTTTCTTATATAGAAAAATTGTTACTGAATTTGTGCACATTATTTCAATGTAATTTTTAAAGAAAGAGAATATCTCACACAACCAAATGAGCATTTATTAGGCACCTGCTGTACAGTCAGCGTTATGCTAACCACCAAAGAGAGCTAACAGTCGTGGGCACTTCTCACAAAGAACTTTCATTAAAGTTGAGGAAAGGGGACATGCACACGTGAAGTAGCCACAGGCACTGCAGGACAAGACAGGACACAGAGCTAAGCAGGTGAAAGAAACTTCTCAGGGTAGAAGTGATCAATAGCACTCAAGTTTCCAGAAAGGCCCTTATGGAGTTGATGAGATCTGAGCTTACTTAACCTTTGAAGATGTGTGCATATCAAACAAATAAGGAGAAGAAGAGAAGGCAAGCCGTACAAGGAAGCCACGTGAGCAAGGCTTGCTGGAGGAAGCAATCAGGCTCTGCCTGATAGCCATGTAAGCAGAGTTCATTTAGAGGATGGTGGAGCATGAACACCTAAGACAGGTCCAGATTATGGAGGGCTCTGAAAGACAGAAAAATCTGGACCTGATGTGGTAGACAGTAAAGATCATTTTGGGCACATAATTTTATGGGAAGAGGGCATGATATGAACTAGAAGATGGTTAACACAAAAGACAGGAAAAAATTTTAGTTATACGACTCTAAATTGATGGAGCCCTGGAATAGTAACAATGACAATGAAGAGGGGAAAATGGGCACCAGGGACATTCTGAAGGGAAAACATTTTGGACTTGGATAATATCAGGCTGTGTCAAGTAGAAGGAAAATTAATCTTCAAGGTTCAAGTCCGAATGACAAGTGAGGCCTCCACCTATCGATGCATCTACCATATTCATAGATGTCAGTATTACCCACCCTAAATAATCTTAAGAGTTCTCGGGGGGGCTTCCCTGGTGGCGCAGTGGTTGAGAGCCCGCCTGCCGATGCAGGGGACACGGGTTCGTGCCTCGGTCCGGGAGGATCCCACATGCAGTGGAGCGGCTGGGCCCGTGAGCCATGGCCGCTGCCTGTGCGTCCGGAGCCTGTGCTCCGCAACGGGAGAGGCCACAACAGTGAGAGGCCCGCGTAACGCAAAAAAAAAAAAGAGTTCTCCACTGATTACCTTATTTATTCACCTCATATGGATTAATGACATTTTATAAATGGAGGCATTGGAAGGAAAACCATAAAACATGACATCCAACCACTGTGATAGACGTGTCAGTAAGGAGCAGAGATGAGGCAATGTATCCATAATTTGGAGGAAACTTTAATTTGAGGTGTCAGTTGTCTGGAATTATCTCAGGCTCTCTTCACTTGAATATAAATATATTCTCTTCTAAGGACAAGTACAGGTCACTGAGCCCTCCCACTTCCTTAGTCCTTTTTTAAAAAGCCCTGATTCGCTAGCAGGGTCCAAATACAATGAATTCAAAAACTCAACAAAGAAACATAAAAATTCAACAAATAATCTTTGACCTCTCAACTTCCATCACTGTGCCAATTCTGAGGCACACTCTAAGCAACTCCCCAACTTTCCAGTTGCCTTTAATTCCATGGGTCTCAGCCATCTCATCTTGCTCCCAATTACAAGTGAGGGAAAAAAGTTATCCCTATGCTGGGTTTTCTTCTCACCCTTTGATGGTAGGAGGAAGCACTAACATTGACGTGCGGATTATATGAATGTTAAGCTTAGTAATGCTAGTTAGTGTTGGGCCCATGTGTTTCCTCCAGTTTATGCCACAGACTTTTGTAATTTTTTGTCTCCTACAAATTGGCTAACTAGTGCCTTTGTGTAATGCAATGCTTCTGAATCTGAGCACTATCGACATTTTTAATTTCCTGTGTAGTGGGGAGCTGTCCTGTGCATTGCAGGATATTTAACAGCATCCATGACCTCAGCATCCATGACCTCTACCTATTAGATGCCAGTAGCAACACCCTGCTCCAGCTGTGATGAAGAAAATGCATCCAGAGATTGCCAAATAGTCCCTGGGAGGTAAAACCACTCCCGGTTCAAGACCACTGCTGTAATGGGATCTTGGGAGACAAATACTGGTCAAGCAGTGCTGATATAATCCAGGGTCAAAGGCTGAACAAATGAACAGAAGGAATACATAGGAGTAGCTCTGGAAGCCTATTACTTCTTCAGCTCTAAAAAACACATTGCCCTTTCTCTTGATTCAAGAATGCTTGAAGCCCCAATGAAAGAAAACTGGTCACAAATCTGTGCCCCAAGGTAGGCACATGAAGTGTGGCGTGGCTAGACCTGGGATGAGTTAAAAGTTGAATAACGTAGCCCGCTCCACCACCACCACTACCACCACCACCATGTTGCCACTTCCCTGGGCTCAAGTCATTTGGGATCAAAAAGATTCTACTCTGGGACTGGTTGATAAAGGCAAAAGCCAGTGAGTTAATTATACTTAAGGTGTCGTCTAGCCACCATGAAGCCAAGCAGCGTTTCTGCTCAATGGTTTAAAATCCATTTTCTATGATGATGTTCCAACTTTTCCATCTGAAGACCATGATTTTCCCACCAAAATGAGTAAGCGCAAGACAGCACGGTAGCCAGGAACTGGTCATGCTCATCCATGCAACCTACTCTTCATGAACTCCACCAGGGTTCTAAGGATCTGCTACAGTTGAAATTTCTCCAAGTTTTTATGATGAAAAACTACTGTTGAGACTTGGCATGCAATTTCAAACCTGTCTAGTAACTCACAGATGGCTTTGAAATGCTTAGTCAAACTTCAAAAGGATTTAGGAATTATCCTAAAGCTTCATTTTCATGACAAACATGGGATTTTGCTTCTTAAAGACTCAGACCTTATCTACAACAACAAAGAATCAAATGTCAACCAATTTTCTTAACCATGTGAAACCAAGACCAAAATCCAGTCTTTCGCAGACTGGGGCTTCTATCCTTGTCTGCCTTCTATCCCTGTCTAACCTGGCCTTAGGCTCTCTGGAATATGGGGGACCACACCAAAAACCTCATACAGAGCCAGTGTTGTGAAGACCACAATGGCCCATGGAAGAGGAGGTTGAGGGAGCCCTGAGTATGAAGACATACAGGAAGCAGTGAGGGCAGAACTCAGAGGCAATTAATTCCCTGATGCAAGATGAAATATGGGCACTCCTTATGGACTCTTGGGAGTCCAAAGCCCCTGTCCCAGGAAGCCAAATGTGTAAAGATACTCATGAGGGCCCTGTTCCCTTACAATAAAATGCCTCTTTCTTGAGCTAGCTTCAGTGGGTCTCTATTCCTTCCAATCCTAACACTAAGCCTACTTGGCTATGTCATGAACTGCTACTTGGTTCTCATCTCCCGGTCATAAAATGTCATTTAAAAATCTATCTTCGGAACTTCCTGGTGGTGCAGTGGTTAAGAATCTGCCTGCCTGCCAGTGCAGGGAACATGGATTCGAGCCCTGGTCCAGGAAGATCCCACATGCCGCAGAGCAACTAAGCCCATGCACCACAACTAATGAGCCGGCACTCTAGAGCCCACGAGCCACAGCTCCTGAGCCCGCGTGCCACAACTACTGAAGCCCGTTCGCCTAGAGCCCGTGCTCCGCAACAAGAGAAGTGACCGCAGTGAGAAGCCCGCGCACCACAACAAAGAGTGGCCCCCACTCGCCACAACTAGAGAAAGCCTGCGTGCAGCAACGAAGATCCAACACAGCCCAAAATAAATAACTTTATAAAAACAACAACAACGACAACAAAAAATCTGTCTTCTTGGGACTTCGCTGGTGGTCCAGTGGTTAAGACTCTGTGCTCCTAATGCAGGGGGCCCGGGTTTGATCCCTGGTCAGGGAACTAGATCCCGCATGCTGCAACTAAGGGACCGCACACGGCAACGAAGATCCCATGTACCTCAACTAAGACCCAGTGAAACAAATAAACATTTTTTTAAAAAATCTACTTTCTTGTGAGGGAGAGGGGAATGGACAGTTAGTATTTAATGACTACAGAGTTTCAGTGTAAGATGATAAAAAAGTTTTGGAGATGGATAGTGGTGATGGTTGTACAGCAATATGGATGTATTTAATACCACTGAATTGTATACTTGAAAATGGTTAAAATGGTAAATTTTATGTTATGTATATTTGACCACAAAAAAAAGTAAAAAAAAATTAACTTTTTTAAGAAGCTAAAAAAAGTATGATTGAAACATCCTGTCTATAAATGATTCTAATCCTCAACATTAAGTAAAACTAGATAGTTGGGGGTTTTCGCCTAATGGAATATATACAAAAGTATGTTCCAAATTCTCCCAGATTGAGCAATGTAATTTGAGAATGTATCTAGGACTATTTAAAATGTCCCTTTCAAAAAGTAAACAACTGAAGACTCTGAAGTGACTCTTCCTTTTTTTTAATGATTCCCTTTCAACACCATTCCTCTATTTTTGTCACTACTTACCACTTTATTAACATCTTTATAAACATATGCAATTAAATGCAAATTGATATGCACATTTACCCATATGAACAAGAAGACAGGGCGGGGTGGGACTGTGAATGAGAAAAGAAGAACCCAATGTCCTAAACTGATTTTTATCTATATGTTTAAAGAAGTCAGTTCATGTCTTAACACAACACGGCAAGAGTTTCTCTACAACCAGATAGTGGGGACAGCATACCATGTATAATAATGCCAATGACAAAAACCAACAGGAATTTTACAGCATGTGGGACAGACCAAAAACTCGTTTGCATGTCAAGTATAACAACTCTTTTATTCATATTTTTCTACTATAAGACTAAAAGCTGGATGAATGCAGGACGAATTTACCTTATGTTTCCCACAAGAGACATAATATGAAAAAAACAAACAGATGTATGTTTGTTTAGGTTTTGGGCTAGAGGTCAACAATTTAAGATTAACCATACTGAAATTGTACCTTTTACTAATTTTGGAGCCAAACACATTAATTCTCTATGACTCCTTTGTACTTTTAGGTGTGTTTTTTTTCTTTGTTTTCCTCCTTTAACTTCATTTCTTCTGTCTAGAGACAGCTGGTCAGAATCAGAAGTTTTTTGTCATACTAATTTTGACCTTTCAATGATATTTCAAAACTTTAGGAAATAATTTATTTAATTTGATCTCTTCTAAATTTGGGGGGAGGGTCTTTTTCTATTTATTTATATATACTTTCAGAATTTTCTTATTCCTATATATCTTTCATTATTTTATTCTCCATTTAAACTCACTGAATGCCTTTCACTACTACTACCTCAACTTCTCTACTTCCCCCCCATAATCTATAAGTTTAAAGAGTAAAATTTTATATCTAACCAAAACATAATACAAATGATTTTTTTTCTTCAATAGACATGATATAAGGCCTTCTCTTACCTATCATGAATAGCCAAACCATATAACCAAGTAAACATTTTATTAATTATAATTCTCTAACAGCAGGCACAGTGTTCATCATAACTGTAGTTCATAAAAATTACAATAAAGGATAAGTCTTGAAATATTTTCAAGTATTAAATATTAATCAACAAAGTATTAAATTATGAGTTTTAGTGTTAAATGTAGTTTGTCATACTCTAATTCTTTGAAAATGAGACAATGCTCAGAAGAGATGACAACTTTCTATTCATTAGGATTGATTAACTGGAGCACTTGATTCCTCAATTAATTATGCAAGTTAACAAAAAGACTCCCCTATAAAAGTCAAAAAAAAAAACAATTAAAAAAATTAGAAATCTGGGCTTCCCTGGTGGCGCAGTGGTTAAGAGTCCGCCTGCCGATGCGGGGGACGCGGGTTCGTGCCCCGGTCCGGGAAGATCCCACATGCCGCGGAGCGGCTGGGCCCGTGAGCCATGGCCGCTGAGCCTGCGTGTCCG
>NC_041218.1:57956661-58045731 GCF_002837175.3 Physeter macrocephalus
GGGAAACAAAAAAAAAAAAAAAAAAAAAAAAAAAAAAAAAAAAAAAAAAAAATTAGAAATCTCATATGCTATTTTTCATTTTCAGTGATAATTACATAGAATTTCCTGCTATATAGCTCAATATGCAAAACACTCACTAAATCAGCAGAAGATGAGAAAATCCAGAAGGAATCAAAATGTGAGTTTCTGTATTGTTGTGGGCAGTACCAGAAACTTGGAGTCTTAAGCATATGCTACCAATTCTCAGAGTTCTACAGCAGCATCTCAGAGAATGCGCAAGGAAAGAAGGGGTTTCCTTTGCTTTTGCCTGTATTGGTCGTTATTCTCATACTCTCTGTAATGATTTGCGATGTTTTCACTCTATACACTAAAGCTGAGTTGGCCAAATAGTTTGGTAGAAATGCTTAGACATGTCTCAAACAAATGATTCACATTAAGCACCTTCTAGAAAGCAAATGTTGTTTAAAGTAATTTACTATTGATTGGACAGATGTTCTGACTGGCAAAAACTGGGTTTGTCAATTCTGTTTCTCTTCTTCCATTATTTACTTTTTATTTTAATCATCAACGGAGTGAAATTCCACTTTCAATTTTCCGGTGGTCTGAACCTTTCTGAAAATCTCATGCTTTGAAATGAAGCTCTTCATGTAATTTCTCAAGTATTTTGAGGTTGGGTAGTTAGATGAACAACCAGAACATAACCTATTTTCAGCTGGCAGAATAGTCAAATAAACAAAAATATGTTTCTGAATGAAAGACATTCAAAGGAATACATATTACTGCATATTTTCAGTATGATTATGTAATAAGACTCCACTTCAAAGCTAATTTTTCATTTGGATTACATGTGCAAAAAGGTGGGCTATGTTTTCTGTAGGAATTTTCACTTTTGCTTATTTGGAAGCAGTTATAGGGCCAGAAATTCTTGCTATTTAGAGGCCTCTGTAAAGATGAAAACACATAAAGAAACATTTAACAATAAATATGTGTTTTAAATTCAGCATTATTCTTGCTGTGATAAAGGTATTACTTCACTGAAAACTACTACTTTAATAATAAAAAATTTTAAAGAACTTTATGTTTATAAACTATATTACAAATTATAAAAATAGTTTAATATCTTTTTCATAAAATTTTAAACAAATTGGTTGTTAACACGGATAAACTCTCAACCAGGTCCTGTTAACTAATGTTAACAGGAAAAGAGGTAGAAAAAATCTTCTAAAATTTTCAAGATTTTCTGAAATATTTCATCTTCAGATGTCTCAATATTAATAATTTTAAGGTATAATAATTTTGGTTCATTCTAAGTATAAAACTAATTAATTAATAAAAACGAGTTGGTTTCACTCAAATAGTGGGCCTTTTCTGGACTATTCAGAAAGTGATGAGGTCCCAATGAACAGATCCATCATTTCCCTCCCTCACTCGGCCTCTTTGGGTCACCTTAAACCTTTCCTAAAATCAAACTAACAAATACACTGCATCTGTAGTTTGAACTTCATGTCCTTCCATTCCTGCCCCAGTTATTGGACTGCACAGAAATAATACAAAGACCAAATGATTATAACAGGACTACCTTAAACTGAGAAGTAAGGATATTATTTATTTATAGTTCAGGGCCAAAGCTACTTCCAATCCTAAGAACAAAACGCATATAATGCAGTGCAGAGTCTAATGGCTCACGTGTAATATCATGAATTCGGTAAAAACAGAAAGGAAGGCATGATTTTTTATTTCAAAGTTTTGATGATGAGGAAACCAAAGGTTCCCTGAAACCCTCAGTTTGGACCAAGGTCATTTGATATTATTAGCCGCAGCAAGGCTGCAAAGAGAAACCAGGAAGTGCTGAGTCATCACGAGCATAAGTGACACTGTCGTCAGCACTTCTGGTGCCAGATTCAGAGGTGATCATACTTCCTTTGACCTACCGCTCTTCCTTCCTTTTCTCACTGGCCTAGGGAATGGAAAGCTGATTGCCATCAAGTTGAGAAGCAGCATGAACCCTAACAAATAACACTATTTAATAGTACCAATTCCATGTACATTTGTCGCTATATATGGCTATTAAAACAAATGGTTGAAAATATAAAATTTAATTTAAAAACATATATATGTTATATATACAGCATTTAATATCTGTCATAATTAAGCAATTGTACCTCTAGTTTCTGGTTATCAAAGAGAGTTTCCTTCTCAAATAATCAGCACAGCCTCTGTCAGCATGCAGTGTACATACATTTCATTTCCCAAACAGGCCTTAGACAAATAGTCCTATGTCCAAATGATCTTTGCATGACTAAAACACCTGTAGTACTAGACAGAAAACCCTAAGGGGAAATAACACCAGGAGCCAAGGTGACCTTGAACAGATCATTTAGATGTTCTGTGCCTGTTTCTTTACCTGGAAAAAGGGAATAACAATCCTCCCCCAGCCTCTGTTACTGTGAGAATATTAATAAAATTTAAGAAGTAGACAGGGACTTCCCTGGTGGTGCAGTGGTTAAGAATCTGCCTGCCCATGCAGGGGACACAGGTTCAAGCCCTGGTCTGGGAAGATCCCACATGCCGTGGAGCAACTAAGCCCATGAGCCACAACTACTGAGCCTGTGCTCTAGGGCCCACGAGCCACAACTACTGAGCTCGTGAGCCACAACTACTGAGCCTGCATGCACAACTACTGAAGTCGGTGTGCCTAGGGCCCGTGCTCCACAGCAAGAGAAGCCACCACAATGAGAAGCCCATGCTCTGCAATGAAGAGTAGCCCCTGCTCGCCGCAACTAGAGAAAGCCCGTGCATAGCAACGAAGACCCAACACACCCAAATAAATAAATAAATAAAGTAAGTAAGTAAGTAAAAAAAAAGAGGTAGACAACTGCCGTGCAAAAAGGAATGACACATTCCTTACCTATTTAAAAACAAATTGAAACAAAACAAGGCCTTGGTCTCAGGCTAGCTTCTATACATTTTATCAGAAATGTTCAAGAATTTCATTGCATTTCAATGGCTGTCACCCAGGCTAGAATCCACACAAGATAAACCTGGGAACACTAATAATAGTACATGGGCAATGTTCAGGAGTACTGGGCTATACAAAAGTATACTTTAAAAAAGGCAATTATGTATGAGAAATATTACAATAATACTTTATTGAGGAAAGAGAAAGTTTGAAGTGACACAGAGAATCAGTATTCAGCATTTTCCTCCAGAATTTCCATAAGTCTCCAACTACCTTATTCAAATTAAACCAACTTTTCCTCAATCATCAGCATTTTATTTTTAAGATGTTATTTAGGATCTGAGCAAAACAAAAACAGCACGCATTACTTTTTGCAATATTTTTTTGCATTGTAGTATATTATTCAGTTATATTAAGGAACAAATAAGCATTGTGAGCTAGCCAGGGGTTCACCTACATTTACAAAGTTGTATCCACCAAAAACTTTGAGCTCCCAAGCCCCGATTTAGCAGTGGCCTTTGGGCAGTCATCTTTTCAGTCCCTTTACCATCCTCATACACTTTGATGATGTAGATGGAACTAAAAAGATTTACACTCTCTCTACTGTGTGTAAAAACAGAACAGGAAGACTGCTTTTTGGCCCTTGACTCTCAAAAAAGAAGAATAAGACTAGGGTGACTTCAAGTGCATAAGTCTTGAGATCAAATGTAGAAATGACTCCAGCACCTGAATATGGCAGAAGATGGAGAAGAATGCACGATGACAACACAGCTCTATCAAACAGCAAACATTTATTGAACAGTCCTTAATACAACCACTCAACCACTTGGAATATTTTGGTTTTTTTTGAAGGAGAGTGAGTTTGTTCATGGAATAGGTAGCTGAACTCCATAAAGTGCTCTTCGAATTCTAATATTTTGTGCATCTCTCATTCTCTTGGACAGTGATTAAGTCCAGCAGGAATCTATCAGGTCTGCCTAGTTTTCTTTCAGATAGCAAGTCCCAGGCAGACATCCTATCAGATAGCAGCTTCAAGACACGGGCACTGCGGGCATGGACTGTTCAATAAATAATAATGTCATTGTGTCTCCAAAGGCCCATTTAATATTTCACACTCAAACTTTCAAATTTAAGGTGCCCACACAGTACCTTTCCCAAGATTACCATACATTAAATTACTGATCTGTGCTTCATGAATTTGTTCATGGTTTACCCGACAGAGACTAAGCCCCTGCTCAATCATTCTCAATAATATCTATGAAGTTGATGCCAACCCACAATCAGCAGAATATATTTTCAACTGTCACACTAACCGGGTGATCAGATCTTACATCTCAGAATCGAAGGACGCACATGTGAGATAACTGCCTAGCACCGGGGCTGCAGGCTTCTGAAAGGGAAAAATTTTCTTCTATGCAAGCTACTAAATTCTCAACCTTGGTCTGCATACCCATGGTCTAAAAACTTTTTTGGCCATTCCCGACAGTGGCAGAGAAAGCACATTCAATTCATAGTCATTTATGATTTGGGGTTTTATTTCTATATAAAAATGGGATAATTTTTAAGGACTTCAAAGTCCTTCAAATCGTGTTAGGGTAGTAATTTACCCCTGCCAGAATCACTTTATTGGAATTCCTAAGTAAATAACTGTGAAAAGGAGATGGAGGTGAAAACCATGGTTGTAAAAAATTGGGGACCAAAAGAGAATCAATCCTATATAACACTGCTTGCCTTAAAAAAAAAAAAAAAATTTGCACCAAAGCTTTCTTCATTTGAGCGTTGGTTTTGTTCCCTGACTGCTCTCCCACATATCTAAGCGCAGTGAGTACATTCCCAACTCCTACTGCCAAGTTAAAATGAAAACGTTCTCAGTCTAGAAATGATTGAGGTGGTTTTCTTTAATCAAATTAGAGCAGCCAAATGTTCCTTTCAAAGGTAACTGTCTACTCTGCAGCTGTATGCAAACTACCACATCAAATGTGAGGGGAAAAAAAATAGCGATAGAATTGTGTCCTTACAGTACAGTGCTGGCTGCAGGGATGGAGAAACAAAAGCATTAGTACAGCTAAGAATTACATTCACAGTGAGCTTCCAGAAATATGCTGACTTCACAAACTGTGAACAATGTATTGAAACTTCCAGCATATAATTAGTTATTTTGGGGAGGGGAGGAACATGGGGGAAATTCCCCCGTAAAAACAGCTAAGCAGCAACAGATACCTTGAGTCATTTACCCTACTGACCAAAGCTTCAATGAGAAACATTAAACGACTTCACACACACAAAAATCTCACAGACCTTGCTTTTTCACTTCCTGTCTCCATCAAAAACACACTACAGTGAGTAATCTTGAGTACCCAACAAGCTTCAATTAAGCTTGTAATAATTCATTTACATGCAAAATTTATTCTTTTAAATCATCAAGACATGGGAAATTCCTGCAAAGAACTAATTCATAGTGAGTTTATTTTTTCAGTTTTTTTCTCTTAAGAAAAATCAACTGGTTAACATTCCCAGTATGATGTCAAATTAATTATTGCACGTGTGTGGGTTTATACCAGCTGTTGGCTTTAGGGATGGAATATTAACAGCATGAAAATCTAGAATGATAATGAATTTAGACAGACAGCTGCAACAGGTAACGGAAGAAAGAGATGATGTTCTTTCTACATTTATAGCTGCTTTCCAGATGATTATACTGTCCTCCAAATTAGGGAATGTGGCAAAAATAGCTATACCACCTACCCAGTTTTTAAAAAAACTAATGGATACACAAGGCAGTAAGAAAGCAAAAGGGTTAAGACTTATTCACCCGCCATTAACAACTAGGAATTGGACAAACATATGAAACAACTGTTTTCAGATACTGGACTACAGGTTGCACCCCTGAGACAACGGAAACAAATGAGGTGAGCCCTAGACTGCCCTGGCTTTATGCTTGGAGGCAATTTCCAAACCACGGGCATAGGTAGGAGGAACAGCCTGTGAGGTCCATAGTCTGAATTGAGTAGGTAGAGATCAGAGTTGAGAAGACAAGGAAGCCAAGGTGACTAAAATTTGTGAGACAGAGTACTGAAGAAAAAGCTACCCAGAAAAAGAGCTTCAGAAATCTACCTGGGATCTATTGAGTTCTTGCCTGAATATCAACCTGCACACGTGGAACTGCATGAAGCCAGGCGAAACACTGCTTCTGAGGAAGAACAATTACCAGGATGGTGTAAACTGAATGATTCCTAGAGCTCACACAAGGCAAGAAATCTTTCTAGTTCCCACTAAACAAAGAGGAGAGACCACAAAACGGTAATGCCACCTTAGCAGTGGGCGTTAACTAGCTGTGAAGTAAAGCCTAATGTAAAGTAGTTCCCCTCCTCATTTTACAAAAACTAAAAATAAGCCTTGGGGGCTTCCCTGGTGGCGCAGTGGTTGAGAGTCCGCCTGCCGATGCAGGGGACGCGGGTTCGTGCCCCGGTCCGGGAAGATCCCACATGCCGCTGAGCAGCTAGGCCCGTGAGCCATGGCCGCTGAGCCTGCGCGTCCGGAGCCTGTGCTCCGCAATGGGAGAGGCCACAGCAGTGAGGCCCGCGTACCGCAAAAAAAAAAAAAAAAAAAAAAAAAGCCTTGGAAAGATCAAACTGAACTGCAAGTAACTTTACTGCCCATCAGAACAAAGTTCAACATTCTTTAAAAGAATGGAACAAAATCAAGCAGTCAACAATGTAATATTCACAATGCTTGGCATCCAATAAAAAAGTATTAGATATGCATGCATATAGGAAAATGTAGCCCATAACCAGGAGAAAAATCAATCAATAGAAGTAGACCCAGAAATAACACAGATTATGGAAGAGCAGACAAAGACGTTAGAGCAACTATTATAAATATGCTCAAAGATTTATAGGAAAACATGAACATAATGAGAGGAAAATGGGTGATATTTTCAAAAGAATCAAATTGAACAAATGCCAAGACAGACTATATGGACCAAAACAAGTCTTAAATTTTAAAAAGGTAAAATCATATAGAGTTGTTCTCCGATCACAAAAGAATTTAATTAGACAGAAAGGTATTTGAAAAATCCTGTATATGGTTGGAAATTTAAAAACACAAATCTAAATAACTCACAGGTCAAAGAAGAAATCACCAAAATAGAGCTAAAATATTTTGAATCACATGAAAATGGAACCACAATATGTCAACATTTGTGGGAAGCAAATAAAACAACATAAATGCTTATATTAGAAGAGAAGACGAACTTCCCTGGTGATCTGGTGGGTAAGACTCTGCACTCCCAATGCAGGGGGCCCAGGTTCAATCCCTGGTCGGGGAACTAGGTCCTGCATGCATGCCCCAACTAAGAGTCCACTTGCTGCAACTAAGAAGTCCACATACCACAACTAAGAAGCTTGCATGCTGCAACTATAAGCCCGCATGCTGCAACTAAAAGATCCCACATGCCGCAACGAAGATCCTGCATGCCATGACTAAGACCCAGAGCAGCCAAAATAAATAAGTAAATAAATATTAAAAGAAAAATGAAGAGAAGAAAATTGTAAAAACAATGAACTAAGCTACTATTTTAAGAAGCTAAAAATAAGAACAAATTAAACCCAAAGTAAGTAGGAAAAGGAAATAAAACTAAAAGTAAATATCAGTGGAACAGACACTAGACAAATGATAAAGAAAATTAATGAAACCAAAAACTGGTTTATCATCAATAAAACTGACAAAAATCTACCTGTATTATCAAGAAAAAAAAGGGAGAACATACAAATTATTAATATCAGAAATGAAAGGTAGGGGAGGGACTTCCCTGGTGGCACACTGGTTAAGAATCTGCCTGCCAATGCAGGGGACACAGGTTCAATCCCTGGTCCAGGAAGATCCCACATGCCATGGAGCAACTAAGCCCATGTGCCACAACTACTGAGCCTGCGCTCTAGAGCCTGTGAGCCACAGCTACTGAGCCTGCGTGCCACAGCTACTGAAGCCTGGGTGCCTAGGGTCCGTGCTCCGCAACAAGAGAAGTCACTGCAATGAGAAGCCCACGCACCACAACGAAGAGTAGCCCCCACTCACCTCAACTAGAGAAAACCTGCATGCCTAGAGCCCATGCTCTGCAACAAAGAGTAGCCCATGCTTGCTGCAACTAGAGAAAACCCACGCGCAGCAATGAAGACCCAATGCAGCCAAAAATAAAAATTTTTTTTAAAAAAAGAAATGAAAGGGGGACACCACTACAGATTCTACACATTAAAAAGATAAGAAAATAAAGATAAAGAATTTATGCCAATAAACCTAAAAACCCAGATGAAACATATAAATTCCCTGAAAAACACAAGTTATAAAAGTGATTCAACCTACATGGGCCCATGTCCCTTAAGGAAATAAAATCTGAAGTTAATAACCTTCCCATAAGGAAAATGACTTCACTGGTAAATTCTATTAATTGTGTAAAAAGAAAATAATACTAATGCTACATGAAATCTTTCAGAAAATATTTCAGAGAAGCTGGAAACACTTATTAACTCATTTTATGAGGCCAGCATTACCTCCAAACCAAAATCTGAGACATTATGAAAAAAGAAAATTATAGAACAATATCAAACATGAACATAGATGTAAAAATACTTAGCAAAATTTCAGCAGGCAAAATTGCAAAAACAATTTTCAAAAAGAAGAAGAAAACAGTTGGAAAACTTACGCTACCTGATTTCAAGACCTACTATAAGACTATAGTAATCAAAACATCATGGCAGGGATTCCCTGGTGGCACAGTGGTTGAGAATCTGCCTGCCAATACAGGGGACACGGGTTCGAGCCCTGGTCTGGGAGGATCCCACATGCCGCGGAGCAACTGGGCCCGTGAGCCACAACTACTGACCCTGTGTGTCTGGAGCCTGTGCTCCGCAACAAGAGAGGCCATGATAGTAGGAGGCCCGCGCACCGCGATGAAGAGTGGCCCCCGCTTGCCGCAACTAGAGAAAGCCCTTGCACAGAAACGAAGACCCAACACAGCCAAAAATAAATAAATAAATAAATAAAAATAAAGGAATTCCCTTAAAAAAAAATCATGGCATTGGCAAAAATACAGATATATAAATCAATGGAACAGAACAGAGAATCCACGAATAGACCGAAATTTATATGGTCAATTGATTTGTGACAAAGGTGCCAAGGTAATTCAAAATGGAGAAGGCGCAGTCGTTTTAATAAATGGTGGTAGAACAGATGGATATCCATATAGGAAAAAGATGAACCTTGACTCTTACCCCAAGCCACACACAGATTTAACTTGAATGTATCATAGACTTGACATAAAAGTGAAAACTATAGAATTCTAGAAGAAAACATGAAAAAATCTAAGTGCCTTTGGGGTAAGCAAAGGTAGGATACAAAGAAAGCATAAACCATCAAAGGAAAAAAAATGATAAACTTTGGAAAAATTAAAATCTCCCCTTTGAGAGACACCATTAAGAAAATGAAAAGGCAAGCCAAAGACCTGGAGAAAATATTTGCAATACATACACCTGAAAAAAGACTATTCCAGAATACATTAATAACTCTTACATTTCAATAGGATAATCCAGTTTTTTTAATGGTCAAAATATTTGAATAGATACTTCCCAAAAGAAGGTAAGAGAATGGCCAATAAGCAAATGAAAAGATGTTCAACAACACTAGTCATTAGGTAAATGCAAATTAAAACCACAGTGTGGTATCAGTTCACACCTAATATAGAATGATTAAAATTAAAAGGACTGATAATACCAAGTGTTGAGTAGGATGCAAATCAAGTGGAATTTTCATACATTGCTGGTGGAAATGTAAAATGGTACAACCAGTTTGGAAAAGTTTGGCAGTTTCTTTGAAAATTAAACACACATTTGCCATACAAGCCAGTAAACCACGTCTAGGTATTTCCCTAAATGAAATGAAAGCATGTGTCATATCAACACAAAGGTCTGTACATGAATGTTCATAGCAGCATTATTCATAATAGCCTCAAACTGGAAGCAACACAAATAACCATCAACAGGTGAATGGGTAAACAAATTATGGCAAATCCATATAATGAGAAAGAACGTACTACTGACAGAGTCAACATGAATGAATCTCAAAAATATATGTGAAAGTCAGATACAAAAGAACACAATACTGTTTGATACCATGCATATGAAACTCTAGAAAGGACAAAATCTATAATGACAAAAAGATTAGTGGTTGCCAGGTGTCCGGGAAGAGGAAGGAGACTGACTGCAAAGGGGCCTAAGGGAACTTTTGGGGTAATGGAAATGTTTTAGATCTTGATTGTGATGGTGGTTTATATGAGAGCATAAATTTGTCAGACCTCATAAAAAAACACACTCTTAAAATGGATGTCTTTTGGGACTTCCCTGGTGGTGCAGTGGTTAAGAATCTGCCTGCCAATGCAGGGGACACGGGTTCAAGCCCTGGTCCAGGAAGATCCCACATGCTGCGGAGCAACTAAGCCTGTGCGCCACAACGACCGAGCCTGTGCTCTAGAGACCACGAGCAACAACTACTGAGCCCACGTGCTGCAACTGCTGAAGCCCACGCGCCTAGAGCCCGTGCTCCCCAACAGAGAAAAGCCACCACAATGAGAAGCTGGTGCACCGCAACAAAGAGTAGCCCCCGCTCACCATAACTAGAGAAAGCCCGCACGCAGCAACGAATACCCAACACAGCCATAAATAAATAAATAAATTTTTAAAAAATGGATGTCTTCTACTGTATGTAAATTATATCTCAATAAACTTGATTTTTTAAAAAAGCAAAAGAATATCCAAACATTACCAGGCATTTAAGGAATTCAGCAACAGGAAAAACAAAAAAGTTAGAAACAAAATGCTGACTAAAACAGAGGTTAATATAGAGAATTTTTTTCAAAATTTAGAGCAATTGAGGAACATATTATACCTATTAAACGGATGCTTTTAAAAAAACAAACAAGCAGAGAACAACAACAAAAAAGATGGTGTGAGGTTAAAAATATAACCGCAAAAAAAGTAAAGTCAATGGATGTTTAGAAAATAATATAGAAGATTTCTTTAGAATAGAGCAAAGCAAAACCAAAAAAAAAAATAGAATAATTAGAAAATAGAGGAAAACAAGTTAAGAGACATAAAGGTCAATCTGTAAGGCTGACCTTTAAGAGACTTAGAGGTCCCAACTGAAAGATAGCATCTGACTAACAGAAGAAACTCAGAAAGAAAGAACAGGACAAATAGAGAAAGAAGTAATTTTTAAAAATAAAATAAATACGCACATAGAAAGATCCCAAGGAATGCCCAGCAAGTTGAACTTAAAAAAGCACCACACCTAGTCACATATTTCTGAAGAACACAGCCTAACAGCTTCCAGACAAAAAAATTCAGTAAAAACTAATAAGAAAATCATATTGGTAGATGATTTCTCATTGGCAACACTGAATACAGAGAGAGCAATGTTCTGTGGCAAAGTTTTTCATCCTAGATTTCTAAAAACAGTCAAGTAATAATCTAATGAGAGGTTCAACAAAGATGTTTCCAAATAGGTGAGGATTCAGAAAGTCTACCTCCCATAAACAATTTCTTAGGAAGTTACTCACAAATGTACACTAGCAAAAGAAGGGTGTGAATCACTAGAGGAAGAAACAGGATGCAGGAATGAGTGGCTCTAAGTCAGAGGAGTAGTGAAAAAAAGTCCCAGGAAGACAACTGTTCATCATGCCTGTAAATAACCAACCCAAAGTAAACCAAAACTTCAGAGAAACTTCAGGAAATGGGGCAATTCAACAGAAACAGACGGTATGATGAAGTGTTTGAAAAGAAAAAGTTTAGGCTGTGATAAAGGCAAACAGTACAAGAAAAACAGAAAGGCAACTATAAACTCCAGGAAAAACAAAGCAACACAAAAAAGTCATGGTTTGAAAAAGCAGTACACTAAAATAGGGTGTAATTTTTTAAAGTGATGCAGAATAAGAAAGAATCCAGATGTCTTTATTTAAGAAAGAAGGACTCCTTCAGCCTCATAGGGTTATAACATGGAACCTACACTTGTGGTTGAGAAACAGAATGCAAATGTTTAACAACTCTAGCAAAGTAGCTGATAGAAGATGTGATGTTAAAGGGAGTTACAAAGGTAGAGGAAAGGTTAGGGAAATAAAAAATTCTTCTCTTACTAATGCCGGATCAAGAGATACTATCAAAAGAGAAAGAACAAAAAAATGATGTTTAAGGATATTATTTTAAATCATTATAAAAAATAAAAATATCCCTATATAACAAAAGATTAAGGATATAAACAGGGAGTAGTATTGATGAGCAAAATCTTCATCTTTCAGAGTAGAAAGTCAATAGTTATTATCTGAAGTTTAGATATCAAGAAATAGAGCATAGCATATTATCTAGATTTACAGGTGAAGGAACTACCAGAAGCACCAAAAATAGAGTTAAAAGAAGTTGTATCTGAGTACTGGCAATAGGGATAGGTGGGACAGGAGCCTTGCCTTTTTATCATATACTCTTCTATACTAATCACCAAGCACAAATGTCATAATTACCAAAAAAAGGGAGGGCACAAATTCTTTAACATTTTCTAATAAGAGATGGTATACGTCCCATCCCCTTCAATCTGTGGGGCTTTGAACTCACTTTTAACCAGCAGAACATGGCAAAAGTAACATTGCCTGTTCCTAAGGACACTGAGTGGCTTTTGGAGCCATGAGTCGCCATGTAAGTCCAATTACTCTGCAGCCTTGATGCTGAGAGGAAGCCCAGGACACATGGAGAGGCAATGTGTAGGTGCTTTGATCCACAGCCCCAGCTCAGGTCCTAGCCTACATCAACCAACCTGCATGAACACCAGACTTGAGAATGAAGACATCATCTCAAGATGAATCAAAGCCCCAGCTGCTGTGTCAACTCTAGCTGAAGCCTCAGACATCACAAAGATAAACCATTCTCACTGTGCTCTGCTCCCCAGCCACTGAATCCTTGAACATAAGAAAATGGTTGTTTTAAGCCCCTAAATTCTGGGGTAATTTACTACACAGCAACATTTATCAGAACAATTTCTTTAACAGAACATGTAATTACTTTTTTTTTTTTTTTTTTTTTTTTTGCGTTACGCGGGCCTCTCACTGTTGTGACCTCTCCTGTTGTGGAGCACAGGCTCCGGACGCGCAGGCTCAGCGGCCATGGCTCACGGGCCCAGCCGCTCCGCAGCATGTGGGATCTTCCCGGACCGGGGCACGAACCCATGTCCCCTGCATCGGCAGGCGGACTCTCAACCGCTACGCCACCAGGGAAGCCCTGTAATTACTTTAAATAAAAAATGACAAACGACTCCCTTGGTATTCTACTTTAGTAACAACTCCTTGCAACATACCTGACAATCGACTGGGACCACCACAGATTTTCACCCTATTCTATCCTATCTTTTCCTATTCCATTCCATTCCATTCTTCCCTTTTTTCCTTCCTCTTTCGCTTTTTTTCTCCTTTTCTTTCAATTATTATTAGTAGTAGTAGTAGTAGCCATAACTAATGTCAGACCCCTTAGATGATGATAATCAACTGATCTAAGCAGAAAAGAAAGGTGCTTGGAATGGCTGCACCAAATAGGAATATTGGGACAAGGTTCATGATGGGACTAGCCACTTGTAAGGACAGCTACAGCTGCTTATACAATGACTTTACAACTTATGTCAAACTCTTTAAGAGAATGTATGTCAATCCTTTTTATAAAATTTCACAACCCAGAGAATCTGAAACTATGTCTTAAAATTCCCACCAAAACATCTAAGTCAATTCTGCCGCAAATGATACGACCATATAAAATGCCAGTTAATATTAATATTTTTATATAAAATTTTTTATATAAAATTATGTTCATAATTGAATGAAAACATCAGTGGAAGAATTAGTTCAGAGAGGATATATCTTAGTGTCCAGTCTACTTGCTAATCATTAAATTATTAAATAACTCCTAATCACTAAGTCATAATCCAATTTATTACTATAATTATTAAAGACTATATAATCCTAGAGTTTTAAATGCAATACTAATGAGTGAATAGAAAAATAACACACGTGCTAAATTTTGGTGTTAATATACACTTTTACTCTCATAAAACTTGTGTAAAAGAGTAATCTTTGCTCACAGTTTAATTATTCAGTAAGTCACTCAACAGATATTTATGTGCCCGGCACTGTTCTAAATATTGAGGATAAAAGCACTGAACAAAATGGACAAAAATTCCTGCCCTCATGGAGCTTATGTTCTAATGGGTAACTTACATTCTATATTAATTCATGCATTACTTCAACATATTTGAGTGCTAGGCACAATGGACAATGTAAAGATGGCTAAAATAAGGCTCCCAAGAAAAAGCAATCAGACAACTATGACATTTTATCATTATGGAATTAAAAGAATGATAGTCTGAGCTTACTTATTCAACAAGCACTGGCTGTGGTCTTTCGAAACACGCCAGAATTTTCATCTACTTTCAGATCACTAGGTTTCAAATTTTGAAGTCTAAGAAAATTCAGATTTACGTAAGCAATGCCAGGTTCTGTCACTGTTTTACATCTTCACCATACACTATCTCTCACCTCTACCTCAACTTAGCTCATCTTCTGTCACATTCTTCCCTCCTTTTAATGAGCATGTGGTCCTTTCAGTTCATAAGATACATCTCTTGACCATTCTCTACTAGCCTAATGATGGTTTCACCTCTCAATTTTATTTTATCAACTAAAGTGGGGAAAAAAAAAACTATACCATTTTTCATAAACAAAGATGCGACTCTTGACTCATCTCAAAAATCCTGTTTTTCTAAGATCAGGAATTGGTACCACCGAATCAACCATGCTTTTGTATAGTTCTCCTGGAAACCATCCCTCTGAGTCAATCTTTTTCTCTTTGCAAAACTAACTGGTTTAGTTGAGGACCCAACTGGCATCATCAACCCTAAGTTCTAGTCTAATGAACTCTTGGTTAGCTAAATTACCACTGATTAAATTTCATGGGCTTCAAATAATTTGTAATGACTAGCAGGATGTTGCAACTCTTTTTTGGGTCCTAATATGTAAGAAGTGTGTTATTTCAAAGAAGGGATGCTGTCCTAGTTCTTTAAGGGAACTTCCATAATTTAAATACACTTCATTCATGATCAGCAACAACAGTCCATTCTAGCCCAATCTCTAAATCTATCTCTTGGTTTCTTATGGCTCAACAAGAAAACATCCCATTTTTACCCAAGGCTATTTAATAACTTCTTTAAGTGATTCTACACAGTTGGAACGTAGATGACATCATCTAAAACGCTCAGCTTGAAACTACTCAGACAGTTTCTTGATTTCCACCAAAAAGTTTTAAAATGTATTGGTCAGAGACAATAACCTAAAATTTTAAATGCAAAGATGTCTTTTGTTTTTCTTGTTCTGCTGCTGAACAGGGTTAAGTGTTAATGTTCCCAACTTTACACTTTTATACCTTCTAAAAAGAAAACATTTTAGGAAAAGTAAATGTTTTATACTAATCATTAGGAATACCTAACACAGAAATTTTTGAGATTACTTAGCAATCAAAGGAAACAAAATAAAAAATATATTTCACTAGAAATTACTGCCCCTGAAAGAGAACTGCTTCCTTTCTGTGGATAGATCTTGATGACTTAAACACAGAATATATGAAACGAAATTTGAAATGTCATAAGGCAGTCATGCCATAAGAGCCTCAGAAAACAAACAAGCAGAAATTCCAATGTGTAACCTCAAAAGGAATAATTCTGTTTGAGATTTTGAAATTAAAAAAGAGAGGGAGAAAGAACGAACAAAGAATTCAACTCCTCTTTGAGTTAATTTGAATAGTGAAATAAAAAAGAAATCATCAAACTCCCAACAATTTTGACAATGTGTTCTCAGGAGTGCTGTATCCTCAGACCTGCCCACAATAAATCCATTAGTGAATAGGATACAGTATTGGGTAAAGGCGACACAAATTACCAATACATAGATTAAAGATTGTACTTTACTATAATTAGTATAAATCCAATACTTTTCAGAAATACCTAGTTCCATTCATACTTTCACATTGGGGGGGGCGATGAAAGCACTACCAGTCAGCAATACAGATATCTGTATATATGTCAGTTTCCTCCACAAAACTATAAACTACTCAAGGGCAGAATTTGTTTTGTTAATATCTTATATTTGTGTAATATTTGAACTTCATAGACATAATTCCATTTGATCATAGTAAACTCTCAGGTCAAAAGAATTGTAATAATTTCTATTTTATTGTGGGAAACTCCAGGTCACTCAGCTAATAGACAGAAGAGTCAGAATAGTATCAATCATTCTCTTAGTGCATGACTGGGAACATATTTTAAACTTATTACAATGGAAAATTTCAAATATATACAAATGAGGAGAGAATAGTATAAAGAACTTCCACAGCTTCAACAATGTTCAGCTTGTTTCAGCTCTACCCCATTTTGAAACAAATTTCAGAGTTAATACCATTTTGGGGGTAAACATTTCAAGATGTGGGTACTTTCTGTAATCACTGTCAATCATGTTTAACAAAATACTTAATATGGCAGATAATCAATAAATACTTGTTGAAAGCTATAGATCTTACATATGCTTTCAGACATTATTACCCAATTCTGACTAAAAAAAAAAAAATCAATTCTGAATTCCTAGATGGCACATACTCATTCATTCATTCACAGATATTTATTCTGGGCTACAAGATGCTGGCCACCATGCTAAGTGCTTGGGATACAGCAAGGAACAAGAAAACAAGGGTTTTTCCAGTACAGAAAGCCAAATTAGTGGGGAATAAAAGTAAAAGAATTCAAGCAATTGATTAAAGTGTATCCAGAATACCCTACATTCTTACATTAAAAAATGTGCAAACCATTTTCAACTTTTACTGAATGTGTGCACATTTCCTAATGTTAATGTCTTCTCTACAGCATGTAAATTAAGTCCAAGACTGTACAGTTAACTATGGGAATTACTTAAATTTTAAAACTCACTTTAATATAAACTATAAAGATTAGAATAAAACAAAAATGAAACTTTCTCTTTTCAGTATTTATTATTCCCAGGAAACCAAGTAAGCATAACCCAATATACAGATCCATTTTCCCTCTTTATTTGATACTCCTTAGTATTAACATTCATATGATGGAAATAATCCACGTGGTCCCTTCCTTAGTAACTGGACGTCCTTTCCATTATTTCATTCACTTGTTCATTTATTCATTTTATTTCCACTGGACGTAGAATGTAAACAGACATGACCCAAAACACATTCCCTGCCTCAAGGAGCTCACAGCTGGAGTGTGGAAAATGGTGGGTGGGGGGAAGAATAATATTATATCTTAAATAACAGACATAATAATATTAAAGAGCAGACATATACTAAGTGCCATAAGCGAGGGCCAAAGTTGTCAGGGTTCAAAGGAAGCAGAAATTTTATCCAAATGAAGGTAGTAAGGAGTACACCACACACACAAAAAGGTGGCATTAGAGCTTGGTTCTGAAGGATGCTTCAACAGGTGGAAAAAGTGGTACAGGGAGGAACACCGTGTACACATTCTGAGATCAGCCCCAACTAAAGTCGAAGAGGTGATGGCACGGAGCATATATATGTAGGGGAAATGGACTAGTCAGTCTGACTGTAGGATACATGCAGCAAATGCACATGAAGAACACAAGGAAATCCTATCAAAGTTGAAGCTAGTACTGAAGATGAAAAAATGGACAGTCACAGAGAAAATTTAAAATATCAATAAGTATTTGAATGCTCTTACTATATAGCCTTGGTATACAGATACTGTACAGTTAATACCAATAATCTCCCAGTGTTTAGCCAGAGATACCTACTAATGCTATATGCAACTCTAAAAGGATGAAAAGTTCTCATCTAAGGGGTTTATAATTTAATTTATTATACATCATTCATTCAGGAAACATACTGAGCAACTAACAGTACAGACACTGCTATTTAGGAATATAAAAGGTACATACAATCCTTGTCTTTTAAGTCAGCAAACATAAAATCATTAAACAGAAAATACTTTTCTATCCCAAGAGAATGTTTCCTAATATGCAGTGACCATTAGTCATCCTGTCCTGTTAACACTGGATATAAACCTGCATTTGAACCTTAGTTATCCTCAGTTTGTATCTACGATGCGTATAACTAAGGAATAAAATAGCTGACTAAAAATAAGACAATTCTTTTATGCATTTACAAAACAATTCCTACACAGGCCAAAGGGAGTTGGATTAAGTTAAACCTAAGACCCTCTTCAATGAAAAAATTCTTATACTGTGATTCTAACTCTACTGAATGAAAATCCTTTAGAAAGGGTAAATAGGAATCAATAATTAAAATGGCTACTTAAATGACAAAGTCAGTCATTGTCCAAATTTAGGTAAACTACTAAGTGTTTAATAATGATTCCATCCCAAATGGACTTCCAGGCTACTACTGCACACTCACACAGATTCCTGCCACATGCCTTAAGATGCCTTTATTTCACCTCAGTGGAGAGCAGTTACATGTGCAGCTGGTAAAACAAAATCAAGTATGGTAGCACATTGGTGACATTCAAAACAACTGCCCAGTGGCTCTTATAAAACTCCTCCCTCTGACTGCTCACCTGCCTGCCCCAGTAGACTTAGCATCTATAGAACACCACTCAAATGGTAACCTTTATGTAGGCAGGCTTGTTACCAACCACCTGTGTCCATTTTCAGTGCTACCTCCTGGCCCTTGAACATAGCCCAACATTACCAATACTACCTTCTTCTACTGCCACTCCTCCTGCACCCAGATTTCATCCCTGCTATGTTCTACCACAGCAGGAAGCTCACAATTAATTTCCTTCCTAAGAAGACTGAGAAGCTTACCTGAACTTCATAAGAAATAGAAATCGTGTTACTAGTTCTTCAAGAAGCATGGGTAAAACATATTTGCTTAGGTGTCTAGAGGTTGTTATGCTACCTAATTTTCAAGTACTATGGTATTTATTTCACTAAATGGGTATTAGATGCCAGAGCCGCATTACGTAATAGCTCATTCATAAGACCAGTACCAAGCATTTAGATGTTTTTAACTATTCTCTGTCTAAAATGAATTCAATATTATTACTTATTTAACTACATTATTTACCCATATTATTATTTAACTCCAGCTATTTAAATGATCATAGTTATTACCCAACTTCCTTAAAAGCAGAATTTAATGGATAATCATCACACTTTTTACAGATTTACTTCAGTAAGGCATACTGCAGAATTCAGGAATTTCCTGAGTTGATATGTCATTTATTCCTGGCAAACTATCACCTTTGTCTACATATAGCTCATATTTTCCGAACTAGAAATGTACTCACTTGAGTTAACTTCTTCCACCAAACAAAAAGAATTATTTTAAAATTGCTACTCAGATTTTAGAGAAAGTCAACGACTTTAAAATGGCATGACAGACAAGCTGCCTGACCTCTGGCCTTTAGGTTCTTTATCTATAATATAAAAGGGTTGAAAGACTTCCAAAGTATCTTTCAACCCTAATATTCATGAGTTTCCAACGACACAGTGTGAGTACTGGATGTTTCGTTCCCAAAAAACATTCCTAGGAAATCATCAATAGTGAGGCATATTTTTTTAAGGGTAATTTACTTTTAACAAGGAGTCTATTTTCATAGATATCCATTTACCCTTGTCTTAAACATAAGAAAATACACCAAAAGATTTCACATTTATACAAGTTTCCCTTTTAGAAGCCATTTTCTCCTTGATAGAGAACTTCTAGTAATTCCATGGTGATAATAGTTGTGTAAAAAGGATACAGTGCAATCAATGGCAACAATTCAGCACTACCAAGTTCTTCTGCAGGAACAAGGAATGGGCAGAACATCGTTGTGAAAATGTGTATTTACTAAATAAGCTCAATAAATTGGGACCTTCTCAAGGAACTGTTAGAGAATGAAAGACCAAACATACTTTTTACATACTGACATTTAAAAGACAATTAAAACTCCTGCTTTTCCTGCCTTCACTGAAACAAGCCCTAATAAACATATTATTCACCTACAAAACAACACTTTTATTCAGAAGGATTCCCATGAACTAACCCACCTGAGGTTATGACCTAATAATCACTGAGCTGCACGCATTTTTCTGGCGTTTTTAAGCAGTGATTAAATATGCTAATAATCATAATTTAACATATTTAGACAAAAGTTTACTCACTGAAATACCATGAGTTTTAGTTTACTGAACCAGTACTTGAATTTGAATTACTTTTACTGCTACACTAACAAATTTAATCCCTGGAGACAACACTGATAGCACTTACCAGGACTTTGTAATGACATGATACTATCATGTATCGGGGTTATGATGATCATCTTATTTCTTCAAAAACAGGGGAATTACTTGGGAGGAGTAGCCAGGTATGATTTATCCAAGTATCTTTCCCAGCACCTAACCCCATGGTTTTTAAACAGTAGGTCCTTCCTAAATCCTTGTTGAGTTAAGTGGAGCTCAAATGTTCGTATCTATTAATTACATGTCAATGTCTTGTTATACAGATCTCTTTGTATGTGCCTAAAGTGAAATTTAATCCCCCAAAAGCATTTGATTCTGATTAGTGTTTTAGTTATCTAACTATTCAATCAGCAAATTCAGGGTAACCAAATTACCACAAATATTAGTTGCTCTGAAAAAAATGGTTAGCTTAAATATAGCAAAACAAGCCAATGGAAATAAAGAGAACTGAGTTTTTAAAGCGATAAAAGAACTGCTCATCCCATTACAAGGTTAAGTTCTGTAAATGTAGGACTCTTTTGACTTGTTCACTGATGTACCCCCGGCTTCCAGCAGTGTCTGGCAAATACTGGGCCCTCAGTAAATATTTGATGAATGAATAGATTGCTGATAAAACAAATTATTTTATCTACTATATATATTTAGTTCAGAATGTAAAATAGGATTCATTTGTGGAGTGCAGAAGCTCTAATATAAGCTGATACTGAAGTCTTATTCTGGCAAAGTCTCCAGGATTTGGGATTACCAACTGCAAAATACAAGTAAGTCTACATCCCAGACACTGACTGGCTGATCAAGCCTGGGTCTGGGATGTATCAAGCACAGGTAAGCAAGAATTTCAAGTTATTATCCCTGTGCATGTAGGCAGTACCAGTGCCAGCAATAACAAGACAGTTTTTCTGGCAAATCCATCAAAATTAAATCTTAAACTTTTGAAAAATGAATATGTTTATTATGCTCCTTCAAGTTTAGAGGCTTAACTATCTGTGGGAGGTGCCTATAATCATGATCAATTACTTGTGACTTGAAGGCACTTATTAAGGCATCTGCCCTTTTAAGAAACCTTTAAAGAACCAGCCATAGGACTGTAAAACGGATCCTGCGGGACAACAATAAATCATAGGTTTGGGGGCCCAACTTTGACAACTCTCCCTTGGAAGGAAAGAATTTGTTGTCACCTGTCCTTGACTTCCTGATCCTGCCTGAACAAATATCAGCATCCTCTAAAATCTGAATTCCTAGTCTAGCTAAGTAAGTCATGGGGGCCAGTAATTACCCCAAGGCAGAAGTGGAAGAGAAGAAACAGGAAGGACACAAAACGGAATGGAGATCTGCAGCTCGTGAGGATGACATCATCAATAATTTTCTGAAGTGTCACTGAATTTCATGGCATTTGACTGATGGTCTTTTCTGACAAACTGAAGTCTCATTATATTCAAGCAGCCTGTTCCAGAGCCTGTAATGTCTGGGTTTGAGTATGACTTGTTCTACAGGAAAGATCAGGTGAACTGAGGCCTTACTGGGAACTTTCTCCATGGCAAGGGCCCCACTAACCTGCCTGAACACAAATAATATGTGGACATTTGAAGCATTCTTAAATTTACAAAGTGTTTTCATATACACTATCTCAGTTTCTCCTCACAGTTCTTAAGAGGTAGATGTCATCATCACCACTTAACATGGGAAATAGTTTTAGAAAATGATGCCTTTGTCTTCAACTTGTAAGTATAGTCTCCTAAAATTTCTCAGTATAGAATCCAAGACATGGGTTAGTTAGAAATCTGTAAAGACATGCCAACCTCAAGAGACTAAATCAAGAGAATAAAATGGATTAGCCAAAATCTACCAGCACAATGACAAAAACAACCTTCCTTTGTCACAAGAATAAATTGTGCTTTTTAAAGGATGTTACCCTGGGGTGCCTCTGTAACAGCGCTACAATTGGAAGAACATGATTTTATTTATATACATGATAATCATCCTTAACTGGACACTATCCAAAGGTAACAGACAAAATAAAATAAGAACTTTGGACCTACAATTCTAGTGGTGGAATTCACCCTTTGGGAAGTGTCTAGGTGATTCCACTAGGAAGATAACTACGTTACAGGGGACAAAATGTACCCTTAACTTTTCTCTCCAGTATCACAGACTCCCCAAAAGGGTTTTTGTTGTTTTTCAACAAAGAAACATACACACAAAAGGTTATCTATTGCTTTTATTTATAATCCCATCTTCCTAAAACACTGATTCCCTCAGTCTCATTATCTTTTGTCCCTCTCTTCTTTACTGGCTAAAATAGAGGTATATTAGGGTCCTGTCTTTACAGCCGTTTACTACTTTATTTATGTATTTATGATTCTTTGCTGCCTTCTAGCCTGAGTCTGACTGTGTCAGGAACAAAGCACAACACAAATCATCCAACCTGGGATAAGAGGAGACAAGCTGAAACCTCCCAGGAAGATTCTGTAGACACTTGGGCTCCCTGAAACTATAGAGGGCTTGGTATTTCAAAGGTCAGCCTTGGGTCTCTCCACTTTGATGACTAATGTTAAACTGTTTGACCTTTTTACAAAAATATTTAGCTGTGCTTATTTACATAATTTCATCCACAGCCCACATACAGTAGTAGACACATATTTGTTGAACAGAACCCCTAGACGGATGAGAAGACAGAAAGAAGACCTCAAGACCTCCTTTTTCGAACATAATATCTTAGAAGTTGAGAAAGGTGAAATCACACCCTGATTTGTAGAAGTTTCTGGGCATTCCTTTTCAGCTTAAAACTATGCACCTCTGTTTTAAAAAGAAAAGGATGACACACCACACAATGTCAAACACACAATGGGGAAATTCCAGGATCACTAAGAAAACATCATTATCTTAAGTGACACACACTTTGGTTTAATACTGGTTACCACACAAGAGAGGCTATAAGTACTGCTGCCTCCTTACCCACCAGCACAACCCACCCAGGAAAAGCAAGGGCAGGACCTTTAGAATCTAAAGATTCCACAAACTGGACTCACATCTGACTCTTTGGAGAAGGAGTTTAAGGACTATACCGGCCCAGAGACATAAAGTAATGCAAACAAGTAACATTTTGGGAAGAAATTTTTTAAATGACACAAACTGGGCATCAGCACTGAAGTCCTTAGACTGTCAGGAATCCTTATTATTATGCAATGTTAATAAAAAAAAAAACTGTAGGTGTGACTAGCAAAAACTATTCTTAAAAGTTTCTGCACTTTTAAACCTTATTTCTACTAGGCCCCACCAATAAAGTTTTCTTTCTACTAATTATCACCATATCCTCAGACCTCTCACTCCTTCTCTCAAAAATTCCCCAAGGGCCATGGAAACCATGCTGGGGCTGGAGGGGCGCGTCTCAGGTTGGCTTGTTCTGTCCCTAAAAGACGCCCATCTTTCTGGATCCCTTTCAGGGTGGGAAGGGAGAAAACACTTAGAACTTGCACAGCGGCAAGGAGGCCTGACGCAGGTCACATTTTATGACTTGTCTTTCTGTTCGCTGTCTGGCAAGGTCACCGGCTCTGGCTCGTGGCTCTGTCGACAAAACTTACTCTCACTCGGTAAGGTCAACGGGTCGCGCCGGGCCTCCCTAGCCGCCCCCCTGCCCAGCAATCTTCGTGGGCCCCAGGATCCCAGGCCCGGCCCTCCCACGGCGCGCGGCCCCCGACGGCGCGGGCGCCGCTCCACCGCTCACCTGACCACGTTGGGGTGCTCGAAGGTCTCCAGGTGCCTCAGCACCGCCACCTCGCGGATGGTAGAGAGCGGCATACCCTCCTCGCCGGTCTGCACTCGCACGCGCTTCAGCGCCACGAAACGGCCTCCGTTCTTCAGGTCCCGGGCCTTGAACACCTTCCCATAGGCGCCCTCCCCGATCTCCGCCACGCATTCGTACTGCTGGTCTGCACGGCTCAGGCCGTCCTTCTCCATGCCGCCCGGACGCCGCCCGGCGCGGCGCCGCTGGGGCGGGCGGGGGGCGCGCTCGGCTCGCTCGTGGCCGCCGCTCGACTCCTCCCGGACCCCCCGGCCCGCTCCCTCGCGCCCTAGAACTCGGTCTCGCTCTTTCTCACTCCCGCCGACTACCGCGGTCCGGCGCTCGGACTCTCGCGGCCGCCGGGGCTGGATGGAGCGACCTCCCCGCGGGCGGGCGCAACCCTGGTGCCGCCGCTGCGAAACTCCGCCTGCCGAGTCGCCGAGGAGCAAACCGATCCCTCCTCTTCCCTCCCCGAAGCTCAGTCCTCTGTACAGACACCAAGGCGATTACATAGTCTCTGCCCGAGCGCGTCTCACTCCACAGTCCTTCCACCTAAAAGAGGAGACGGGAAGACAAGAAGAAAGTGTAATCAGACATCCCAGGCGCCTTCCTCGGGGTTCCTGTAGACACCCCTCCTCCTCCTTTACGAAGCCCCCTTCGCTACCCTCTGCGAGCTCCTGCCCTCTCCCAGGCCGCTTAATCCTTCCTGGTTCCTCCGAGAAAAGCGAAGTTACTTTTCTTTCCCTGCAGAGCTGGAGCCGTCTTCGCGCGGAGAGGTTGCAGGGGCCCCTCGGGGATGAGCGCGGGGCGCGAGACGCAGTGGAACGAGAGGGGGCGTGCCAAGCAGCCCAGAGTGTGCCGGGAGCGCGGGGGAGGGGAGGCGCCGGGCACGTCAATGTCACGGCTTAATATTTATCCTTATATCATTGTGCTATGCTGCTACCCTCCCCGCCTGCCCAGGCCTGGAGGTGCAGGGAGAGGGGCTCCTGGGGTGCTGTGGGGCGTTTCGGGGTCGTGCACAACCTGGTGTGGAGAGACCGCGGTTCCACTGGTGTGCGGCCGCAGAATGTGGGTGGGGGCTCCCAGGACCCTGTAACCCGAAGCTGGGAGTGTGCGAGAAGGGGTGGTCAGACATCTGCTCGGAAATTGCTTCCTGTCTTTCCACTTTCAGTTTTTCTACGAGGACACATTTTAAAACGACTTGCACACACAAATGGTCTTTTTAGGGTAAAGGAATCTGGATTGGAAGCGGAATTCTTCCTCCGACCTAGAAGACCTCCCTGGTGGAGACCCATCAGGTCGGGGAGGGCTGGAGCTCCCGCTCCTCGGGGGTGGGTGAGGGACAGGGCCCTGGGGGTGGGGTGGGAAGTCGCCCACGGGACCCTAAGAGTGGGAGAAGGAGGTGTTCACCGCACTTCAGCTTGTCGTCTCCTTGGAGAAAAACTTCAGAAGGAAGGCAGCATAACCGTGACTCGCCTAGAAATTTTCAACCGATTGAACCTGAGCAAAACTCAACCTCCCCTTAAAAGGGGTGGGCGGGGGGGAGTAAATACTGAGCCTCCAGGGGAAAGTGAAAAGGGGTTGCGCCCTTGAGGCCTGGACTCGCGAACCCTTCCCCACTCCCAGGGTCGTCCCCAAAGTAGGAAGCAGAGGTGGCTGCTCCATTCCCCTTTCGGCTTAAGGCCGGGTCCGAACAGCAGCCAGTGGCCCCCCAGGAGCCCCCCACACAACAAAGCGGGGTGGGTGGGGGACGACGCACTATCCCTTCCCATTCAGCTGCAATCCAGGACCCAGGGAACCTCCTCCCCACCGCCGCTTTGGCCTCGGCCGGACATTCGCCACTACAGCCGCGTGTCCGAAATTCTCGGAGCACCTCGGAATTACCTGCCCGGCAACCGCTGGCGCGCTCGCCTTCTGCCAGGCATTATAGAAACACAATGCGCGACCCCCACGGCCTGCGGGCGGAGAGGCCCGCAGCGAGGACAGAGACCCTCACACTCACTCTATTCAAAACTCTCCTTAAAAGGTGAAGGCGAATCCTGGGGGAGCCGAGGAACGAGCCCCTAGAGCCAGCACCGCGGTCTGAGGCAGGCCGAGGGCCACACAGGTAGCTGAGGAGCCGCCGCAGGCTGCGCAGCCCGCCCCCTCCCGCGGCCCCCCCTCCCCTCCGCTCCCCAGTCCTGACCGCCGCTCGGCAGCGAAGGAAGCGTCGGGGACGTCCCACCCCCGCAGGGAACTGCGCCCGCTGCCCCCGCCTGGCCCCGCACCGCCCGCCCCGGCTCTCCCCCCTCGCTCCCCGGACTGTAGGCTCCGGCGGAGAGAAACGGGAGCAGCAGTGCCTTTTCCCCCCCCTCTCCTCCACTTTTTTTTTGTTGTTGTTGTTGCTTTCCCACGCTGGCTGAATGTGACCTGACCCCATTTCAAAAAAGTTTGACATAGTGCTTCAATATTTCCGCATTCCTCCGCGACTACAAAGGCTGCAGCCGCCTCCTTCTGCTTTCTGTCTCTGCTCTCTGTCTTCACACTCAATGAAATCCTTCATGTGCCTCTCCCGAAGCCTGCCAAGCACCGCAAGGGTCGCCACCAGCGCAGCGACAAGAGGCCGCACCGGGGACCACGACTCCCGCGTGTGCGCACAAGTAGATGCGCCCACGTGCACACTGACGGGCGCGGTGCTGGGCCCGAAGGTGCTCACCCCGGGGCGTGCGTTTTAACTTCGATATTTTAAATTAGAAAAGTAAACTGGGAAACTAAAGCAAGCGTGCATCCTTGCGGGGCTTCCAGCCTGGTCACTGGCCGCCTGCGTGCACTCCTCTAAGTGTGCATAAAACGCCCGCAGGGGTTGCCAGCAAGAAGTCTGCGTTAACATTTATCTCTTGGTGGGTAAGGTGGAGCCCACACCGTACCTCAACGAGCTTTCGGGGGAGCTTTCGGGGGACATAAACATAAGGAACCGAAACACATTCTCCCCCATGGAGTCCCCAACAGCAGTGCATTTTAAACCCTAAATGTGGATTATTATGTGAGTTTCCGAGTGGAGTTTGAGTTCCGTTTGAAGAAGCTGGTAAAAAGTGTTTGTGGGTGCGTTTGTCTGCAAGGCTATGTGTGAGCTGGCACAGGATCTCGGTGTTGGGGGTCGTCCCTCGTGTGGCGTCCTAATCTGGCGTCCTCTAGCCGGATTAGGAGAAACTCCTTTAGCTCCCCAAAACTAGCCCCCATAACTACCCCGCCTCGGTTCGTAAGGGGTTAACCAAAGCCTATTCCGAGAACCTACCGCCCCCCACCCCGGTCCCCGTCCCCCCTACCCACCCTCGCCTCCGACAGCGGCCAAGCCCCCAAATCTCCCCCGGGGACCCTCCCCCCACCCCGAAGCCCACCCACCCGAACGCACAGCTCCTTACCTGAGGGGCCCGGCCGCGTCGGGCCTCGCGAAGGGGCTGCGGGTATCAGTCCGACCTTCACACGTGTCCACGGCGGCGCGGAGCAGGTAACCCGGCTGGGAGGAAGGAGTTACCAGCACTCTCTCCGGCGAAGGGGTGGGCACTGCGGCGGAGGGAGGAGGGGCGGCGGAGGGCGCCGCCCGCGCCGCTCGCTGGGGGCGGACGGGGCTGCGGGGCTCCGGCCGGCGCTCGGGGCCCGAGCCGGGGAGGCGGCGGGGGCGGGGTTGGGGGCACCGGAGGCCGACTCTGCCGGAGACCCTCCCGGCGGCGTGGTTGGGGGCTCGGCGCTCAGTGGCAAGCGAGTGTGCAAATTAAAGCCTTCCGGAGAGAGGGGAGGCGGCCGAGACCCGGCTGTGCTCTGAGCCTCCCCGCTCCTTAGCTCTCTGCTCCGAGTGGGGGGCGAGAAAGAGGGGGGAGTTCAATGAAAATTTCCGGCTTTCACTGCAACTGGAGTGAGGGATCTTGCGACTAAAATAAGAGGCGTGAGAGGGAGAGTGGGATGTGTCGTCGGGAGTCGGCGGAGTTACCAAACCCGGGGTCGCCCAGAGTTGGGGTTTTGACAGAGTGAGGCGGGCTGGGCGTATCAGCAGTCTGTGATGTAGACGGATGGGAAAAACACAAAACAACCAACAAAAATTATGAGGGGCCGGTGGGGATGGTAAATACCAACACTTTCCAAGAAACTGAAAAATCAGACCAAAAAAATAACTCTTCTCTATTAAAAAAAAATAAATTGGCAGGACGCCTTGCAGAAAAGAAAATACTAATCTGTCCAAGCACTTTTCACTTTCAGCATGAGCTACATTTGTTTTGTTTTCCTTCGCTTCCTTTCGGCCTCACAAAGCCCTATCTTTTCCTTTTGGACAGAGGATATGACTTGGAAATTGTCAGGCACTCTTGTGGTTAACGATCTACTTGAAGGAGCTGGCCGGTTCACAATTATTAAGAGATTAGCAAATGCTGAGGGTTCACTAAGGTATTTCTGGGGAGGTAAAAAGCCTGAAATTGATTGTAAATAACAGAACTGCAAGGTAACAGACACACACGCACACACACACAAAGAGGAGACAACACGATTCGGTGGGTGCTCAGTTTAAATGCATTATTGGAATTCTGAAATTTGAAACCTTGTAAGAATGTATACTTTACCTGCTGAGAAAACCTGAATACAGTTATTTAAGGTGAAAATGAGATTTTGGAGAAAAAGAAAAGTCTTCTAGACTTTCTACAGTGATGTAAAACAAAACTTAAAATAGCTATTTTTTTGGAAAGAATTCAGTGTTTTCCAAAATCTCTATCTGTAGAATACTTGAAACCCTTTAAATATCTTAATGCAAACCCTAAAAAATTTTATTTATTTCAGTGATCTGTGGAAAAGTTAAAACCCAGAAAAATTCTGTTGGAATTGAAAACACTACCTTATAAATCTTTTGACTTCACAGTAGATCAAACTTTTGCTTTATAAAATTGATTCCATACTACAGTGTGAAGTAACAGGTTAGGTAAATAAAAATTGTTGCATTTCCATTAGTGAATATTTTGCAATGCATTATAATAATTTATTCTTAAAAAATAAAAGTGAATAATTGTGGTTTTTATGCTTAAGATAGTTCATAAAATACATTTTGTGTTTAGAAGCATATCTTCTAAAATGAAATCCAATTTCTGAACAAAATTTGTATGTGTAAAGATATCTATAATCTCATATACCTTACAGACTTAAGAAAGCAAATTGTTGGATTTTGTATTTATATAAAATATTGGATCACTACAAATCACTAATTAGACTTTAAACCAGAGACACAAATGGGAATCCTCCATTTTGATAACTGCTTACACTATCAATGCTTTTTAAAACAAGATTTACTTGCTGGTAATTAACACATTTATATAATTCAGAAATAACTGTCAATAAATAGTCATAGGAACTAGCAAATGATTGTTAGAATTTGAGTAAATAATTTGTTTAAAAATATTAAGCTGTAAATATATTTTAAATTAACTGAAAAATGTCTTTTCTACACTGGGTTGCATTTTGAATTGCTGAATTTGGTAACAACCATAGATGGATAAGAAACTCCATGATTTAGCTTACTGCATCACTTGGGCTATGTCAAAAACAATGAAACTTTATTTAATTATATATGTTATTACTGAGTGTTACCTCTCTTTATGTCATCTACTTTCTCTGATACTGTTAATTTATCATGTTCACTCCCCCTGGTTATGGTTCACATTAACTCCAGGTTGGTTAAAACTTCAGACCAGGAAGTTTTACAATGGATTGTATAAAATTAGTAAATACCAGATTGTTTTTGTTTATGGACAACTTCCTCTGTGGGTAACAGGTTATCATAACAAAATTTGCACAAAGTTTATAAACTGTGAACCAAATTCTGACTCCTTTGTTTAGGAGTCTTTGATGAATGAATACATCATTCCAGAATAGTGATTTGTACCAGTATTTTCACACCACATCTCAGGTATTCTAAAGCTACAAATCATCTTACAGTTTTTTAAAAATTAGAATTCATGGAATTATTTCCAGATATGATGTTGCAGCTTACCCTAAAAGTTTTCTTACTGTCACATAAGAGATATATTCCGTGTGTGAACATTTTATACCAAATATCTGTAAATTTTTGTTTTCACTAAAATAAAACTATAAGTTACAGACCAGAATTAAAATTTTTAACACTTTAAAAAATGAGAAATTTGTTTAAAATTAGTAATTATATAGTGTACATCTAATTATAAATGATCTCTGATTTATATTAGCCATTTGAATTTATAAAATACATTTTCTAGAAACTCAGAAATGAGGTTTTACTAGAATCTACTACACAATCATCCTAATTAGAGGTCCATGTAAATTTATACTTTTTGTCTATAAAGTTCTGTTTATCATCTTGATAAAAAAACTTTTCTGGTTTAGTAACTTTGAAATTAGTTACCCTCATTTTAACTTGATTTATATGTTATGTGAACATTACCTTTATTGAGTAATTACCATAAAAAACTTTTTAACAGAAAAAGCATAATATAATTCAGTGCATTTGAATGCATTCTTCCCCCCTTACCCAGGCATTTCCAAGCTGTTTTTTTTGGGGGGGGGTTCTTTAAAATATAATGTTGAAAATTTGCTAAATATTCTAGAAAAAAATCAATTGTACTACCAACTTTTTCAATTGTAAAATTATGGACTTTAAATTATTTTTTAAGTTCAACCTTCTAAATAAATTGCTTCCTGTCAATTTGGAGATGATCTGGATTTTTCTTGTTGCACGTTATCTAGTGCATTTCATTTGAGCAGTGGAACTTGAAAAGGTTTTGATATTTGCTGTGAAGAAAAAAATATATGAGTTAGTAGCTTATAAAATTTAAGGAGAAAACACAAACATTATTATCTATTGAAAACATTCCATTTTCATGGAGTGAAATTATAATTATCCCTATGCAACATGTCATTACTGTGTTCGTATTTGTATAATTGTCATCATCTTTTCAATGTTTTCCTTTTGATAGACACTCATATCTTCTTCTTCCATTGTGTGTGTGTGAGAGTACCTGTATGTTCCTTGGCATATTGTTGTGACACGTTCCAAACATGTTCTTAAGATTCTTTCATCAAGTATATTAGAATTCTGAGTAATCAGAAAAATAACTATGGAAATACACTTACAAAGATGGTGATAGTCACATTGAAATACCTACATTTCCTTTCCGTTTAGACTGTCCTGTACTTTTCGCTGACTTCTACATTTTTTTTCCAAGATAATACTTGCATCTCAACTGCACACATGGCCTAACAATTGTGTCACCATAGCTGCCTTTGGTTGAGCTAAAAGGTGTGTACATGTTTTAGATAAACCGTTCAGATGAAGCAGTGAAGGTCCAACACAGTGGGGGTGAACGATGATACAGTGGGATCTGGGAGATAGGAGGAAGGACAAAGAAAGTCACCTGGGAGAACCTCCTGTGAATGGCTTGGCAGCAGGAATATATGAAGAAAGCACATGCTAAGGTCCTGGGGCTAAGAGATGTTCCTCAGTGCTCTAGGTATGGCATATCCAGACAACTGATTCTTTTGGAATGAACAGCATTCTATGTCTACCCTATTATGCAATGAATGAGATTGTATAGTGTATGCGTCCATATTCAGGTAACTCTCTTATGTTGTCTCCTTATGGATTTTCCCTGAAAATAATATAGAATGGAATTCTGTGTAGAATTCTCTGAATGCCTAGAAGAAAGTACATAATAGCATAGCTCTGTGGATCAAACAGTTTACCATAAATTGAAGAGAGGATCCAATTTTTAATCCCTACTATAAATTTGTTCTAGGTTTGTCATAGCTCTGTATCCCCGATACCTAGCACAGTAACTGGCAAGTATTTTATGTCCAAGAAGTGTTTGTCAATGGGAAAATTGACTTTGTATCCTTTATTCCTTCTTCTTTGGGACAATCTATTGATTTCCTTCAGGGGGATATATTAGAATAATTTTGTAATATAATCCCTCCAAAATTTAAGGATCAGTGTGCTGATTTCAGGACCCCAGAAATGTATCTCCTCTACCTTCTGTTCCCTTTCCTTTTAGCCCTCTTCTCTAAATCCTACAGTCTTTTCAGGGCCCAGCTCTTCCTTAAAACCTGGAAGATTCCCTCAGCTCAATGACATCCTCTTTGCTCTAACTCCTAGAGGCCATCTGCTTCCTACCTTCCTCAAAGCTTGATGCTCTGCTACCCGCCACCATGAGCTCCCTGAGAGTGTCCACTGTGCCTTGCTCCCTTTGGCAATGTCCCAGCACCTGGCTGTACCATCTGGCTATAGTAGGTGGTCAGTGAACGCACCAATGGCTCTTGTCTCTCTCCATGAGTGTTACTGCGTCAAGCAGGCACAGAGCAGCCTGGAATCGTGTGACATAACTAGGATAACATTTGAAAGTGGAGGACGGTGTTCCACTTTGCTTAAACAGGAAAGAACAATGGCATCCTGCTACTTTGTGTGGATTTGTTATGTTTTCTCTTGTGTTGCAGATATTAGTGATTTAAAACATTTTTGTCTGAAAGAAAACACGTTTAGATAAATTACTAAATTTGTCTGAAAGACAAATTCTAAAATCTTATCAGAAAGAAAATGTGTTTAGGTAATTGTCTCCATTCCCTAACCCTGAAAATCCTGATTAAATGAAAGAAGAAATATTAAACTCAGAGGTAACTTAGATACTGTAGAGCCCAGAACCTGGAAAGATTACTCATTTTACTTGCCAATATCCTTAATATCTATGTATCCTAAAGGGCAGAATCCTTGATTTTTAAGTCAGGAGCTTTGTCTTTTATTCATGGTTCTTCCTCTCTCAGCAATGTTCACTGTACCCTCAGGGGACAGATATTTAACCTTTCTGACCTTCAGTGTCTATGCCTATTAAACGGGTTTGCTAATCATTCAGGAAGATGTTATGAAAATAGTTTGGAGAGAGGCAGCAAAGAGTTTTACCTTCGTAAGAGAAGATATGGGAATATAATGGAGGTTGCTGGTCCACATGAAATTTAATATGAAGTTGGCTATGAACTACCTGCGTAACCTTGGGCAACATGCTTAAGCCCCTGGGCCTTAAGGTCCTTGTCCGTAAAAGAGATGATGAGACTAGATGATTTGTATGGCTGCTGCAACTTGACAATGCTGTAGTCCAGTCCAGCATGCTATCTATGCCTGGCACCATCATGATACATCAGTTTTTATAAATGCCCTAAATTAGAGTAGTGACGGAGGATGGAACTCTGATGTCGGCAACCCAGAGAGGGGTCTGGATTTCAAATGTGAATTATATTGGGGTCTCTCTAACTTAAACCTCTGGATTTTCAAGACTGAATAGAAATGAGGACTTCTAGAAAAACATTAGGGGAATTCACTAGCGTTTTCATTAGAGATGAGGAGAGAGGAGCCAGGTTTTAATCTTTTTAGCTAAAACTAAATATGATGCATTAATTAATCAACTCTCATTACTAACATCTGATAAATAAATTACAATAGTACATACAGAACTAGGATAGTCAAGATTAGAAATCTTGGATGATCACAGAAATTCTTCAAAGATATCATGAAGCCTAACTTTGGGAGATGTGATGGGACATATCTGTAAACTACGAAAAACATCAGTGGCTGCCAGCCCCCCATGAGGTAATAGAAAGTGGGGGGCGGGAGGGTGAAAGGCAGTATGCAGGGAGTCCGAGGGGCTCCAGCAAAGACCAGAAATTCCGAGAGCTGCGGATCCAAAGCCATTATTAAAACGTGTGTAGAAGAACAGACTGTTGCCTCTGTGCTTTTATTTTCTACCACATGAGGCCATGTGCATGGTTTTAAGGTCCTCCCTAGATGTACAGGGAAAAAACATTTAGGCAGTTGGAACCAGACGGTCCTGGATCAGAAGCCTGGCTCCATGATGTAATCCTGGACTACGTTCTTAAACTTTCAGATCTCTAGTTTCCCTCACTCATAAAGTAGGGATACTATTCTCCGCCACAATAGGTTGGTGTGAGAACTAAACAAGTGCCAACTGTGTACATTTTGCATTTAGCAGACACTTAACAAATACCAGGAAACAATCAGTATCCCTTTTGTGAAATCACATTTCCTATTCTTACTCTTTTAGGGGCAGCTAACCCTTTGACTGACACGTCATTCTTTTTAACTGGATTGAAACATCCACCTATTGCAGAAGTAGCAGCCTAAAACAGAGCACACCTAAAATTATCTTGGGCTTTGACAAAACCACAACTGTCTCTGGGTGTGTGAGGAACAGAGGAGAGGGTGGGGTGTCTTGCCTGAGACCTCTCTGTCTTGTCCAGATCTTAACCTAGTACTACTCAGTCTCCTAGGTCCGTTCCTCACTGTCTCCCTCACTCTCTTCCCTACAAGTGGCTCTGTTCTTCCTTTCTCCACTGCTTTGGTGTGGCCTGAGTGCCAACTCATTCTGTCCCTTAAGTATGTACCCCATACTTGTGGACACTTGTCTTAAAAGCCCTGCAACTCGGCTGCCTACACGCAAGAGCTCCTCTGTGGATCACGCCTCCACAGTCACTTGCTCCTACTTCTCTTGTTCAAAGTACTGACGGTTATCTTGTTTGTCATCCTCTCCTTCTCCTCCTTACACATCAGCCTGGTCTTCCTGGCTTAGCAGAAGTTTCCTTAGATGACACTGTATTTCCTACCCCATACTCTCTCCTTAGAAACTCTTGAGGGGAGCTACCCTGTCTCCCCTGCCCTTTTCAATTTTTATTTTTTGAACTCCCCAGGAATATTTCCTCAGCTTCTTGTCCTTTGATACTCAGATGCTTCATTGCGAGCCATTTTCCTCATCGCTTTCTCATCCTTACCCACGGGCCATCAGATACCTGGACCACCCAGTTCCTGGAGTTCTGTCTTCTACTGTCTCCTACTGAGGTCCCACAGGATGGTGGACTCCTTCAAAGAGGGGTCGGTAGCTTGTATTGCTTCATCTCTAAATCCTGGCCCAAAGTAAGTGAACAAGAGGTGTTGGCTAAAGGAAAGCACAGTATCATAGGAAACACAGGTGCCATCAGATGATCTTCCATCTGAGCAGTGACCTGGCATTCTCCCAGGCACATCTTGCTCACCTGTGTCCTCGCTGCTCTGGATTCCATGCTGTCTTCTTTAAGAGTGAACCCCGGAGCAGGGTAGGTAAAGGTCTCCACCTTTGGGTTGCACCATCCCCGCCTCCCGTGATACAGGAGTACATAGAATGGTTGAAAGAAAGCTCATGAAGCTGAATTGATCTGACCTATGGGTTCATGCGGGTCAGGAAGAACCATGAAATCCAGGCAAGGAAGCTTAAACTCGATTATTAGGCAAAACACAAAACTGATTTAAGATTTTTGAACAGGGAAGGTGGCTCTTAGAGCAGTGATAGCACAGAAGTCATGTGCAAGGAGATGACTTTGGTACTAGCAGGGCCAAGAGGCTGGCATCGGGGAGGCCAAATTACAGGCTCCTGCTGGTGGTGAAAAGACCTGGAATGATAGTTAAGAATGGGGAAAAAAAGAGAGAATGGCTACAAGAGAGAATTCAGAGGAAACATTTGACAGGATTTGGTTAATAAGAAGATAACAGAATAATGAGAAGAGTTAACATGTATATAGCCTGTCAGGGCAGCTCTGGCACTTTATATAAATTAACCTATTTAAACCTCCTAATTATCTCCATTTTGCAGACAATGAAACTGAAGCATAGGACCAAACTTCTAACTAGGCTTTGGGTCCAAGGTATGAAAATAATTAATAATTAAAATACTACTAATAATATAGTGTATAATAGATAAAAGAAAGATGGCTTGGTGAAGGGTTAGGAGTTCCATTTCTGAATCTGAGATGACAGCCAAATGAAAATATCCAGTGGTCACGTGGAGTGGGGAGCCTTTCACTTTTGCCTGGTTCTGCCTTAAAATACACCCAGATCCACCATCCTGGAGAAACCCACTGCTATTTTCAAATGACACTCTGCTTTTTTTCCCCTTTCCTATTGGCAGGGCCAATTGCATGGGCTGCACAGAAGGGTCTTGTGCTTGGTAGAATGCTCTGCTGTGGCCATCGTAATAACTTTTGAGCAAGGTGCCTACATTTTCATTTGCACTGGGCCTGCAAATTTTGTAGAGGGCCTGCCTTTCTGCTGGAACATCTGGGGTGGACATTTCAGATGTGGGCATTCACTTCACAGTTCAGGCCTCCTTCTGAGCAGTGACCTGGCACTCTTCAAGGGATGTTTGCTCCTTTCACTGCTTCGGTAAAACTGTTCTTTCCCACATCATCATTGACGCAGTCAGTGCCAGTTTTTTCTTAGTTGTTCAGCTCTGCACTTCTTACACTGGTTTTTCCTGTTTTCTCGAAATTCTCTCCTGTCTTAGCTGTCATGACCCATGACTTCTGCCACTTCTTGATGTTCTTTTGTTTTCCACTGCCAGCTTTTCCTCTGGGTCCTGCCCCATACCTGGAGGTATCTTCTACGACTCAACAATCAGCGGCTGAACCGCTCTTCTGCAAGTCCACTTACTCCCATTTAACCTATCAGAACGTCCCTTGTGGTATGCATATAAAAATGGATTTCTATCATCTCTGTAGTAGTCACTGCCTGGACCCTAACCACAAACCCGACCTGATTCACTCTCCTTTTCTGTACCTGCTATGAATTTTTCTGCCTGTTGGCTTCATAACTCCTCAAATTTATGGCCTCTTCTGACTCTGTTGGTCTTCACCTTTGACTTCTCTACTCAACCACCAGTCCATCGTAGGGTGTTCCCCAATTCCAACTGTTTTAGGCCACACTGGGAAATTCTTGGCTTAATCCAGCCCTGTGCCCTGGCCTTTCATCTTGACAGGGTGCTAGAAGCCGATGCTCCTACCAAGTCTGTCTCAGCTCTGTTGGTGTCCTCTCCCCTACCTCTGCGCATCTGACCCTGAAGCGGAACAAGCCTGACATTGAACTTTGCATCGCAGAGCCACCTCACCTATCCTGCTCCTGCCCACGTGTTTGCCCAATAACCAACTTTCTTGAGAGCCCCTTCCTTCTCGGCAGTGCTACTATACTTCCCTAGTCCATTCTCTATCTTGGTTTCCCAAAGATTATTTCCTATTTTCTGTCTTCTCAGATCTCCAGCACTTTCTTCCCATGCTCATTGTCATGATGCCCTTACTTTTTATTTCACAGAGAAAATAGAAGAAATCAAGGGAGAAATTCCATACACTTGCATGCATGCTTACCCTTTTGGAACTGCTTTCTTCACTGTCTCCAGGACCCCACTCTCTTGCTTCTTTTCTTCCCTCATGGCCACTCCTATTCACTCTCCTTGTTGGTCGTTTTTCCTCTTCCCAACCTCTAGGTTGGTGTGTGTCAGGGTGTTCGGACTACTATAACAAAAGTACCATAGATTGGGTGGCTTAAGCAACAGATATTTATTTCTCATAGTTCTAGAGGCTGGGAAGTGCAAGATCAGGGTGCCACCATGGTTGGGTTCTTGGGGAAGACAGTCTTCCTGGTTTATAGACAATCATTTTTTGGTTGTCTCCTCACACGGCAGAGAGCAGAGAGAGAAGCATTTTTCTTTCTCGTTTCTCTTCTCATAACAGTACTAATCCCTTCATGAGGGCTTAATCCCTTATGATTTAATTACCTCCCAGAGACCCCATCTCCAAACACCATCACATTGGGGATTAGCATTACAATGTATCAACTGGGGGAGGACACAAACAGGGAGTCCATAATTATGTTCTGAGGATTAATCCTTACACCTCCTTTCCCTGCTCTTCACTCTCACACTCTGAGTAACCTCATCTAGTGCCATGAATTTAAATATCATTTGCATACTGATCCTCCAACATTTACACCTTCATTCAGATATCCTTTTTGAATTCCAGATATATATATATCTCCAATTGCCTTCGTGATGCTTGATGCGTGCACAGATGTCTAATAGGCATCTCAAATTTAACACATCCAAAACTGAACTCTTCATTTTCCTCCCCAAACCTACTTCTCCCACAGTTTTTTCCACCTTAGTAAATAAAATCTGCATTCGTCTCATTGCTTAGTCCAAAATCTAGCAACCCAGCATGACTCCGTTCTGTTATTCATGCCCTATATGCACTCCATCAGTGAATCCTGCCAGCCCTACGGTCACTCTCCAACCACTAAAGCAGCCATCATCATCTGTCACCTGGTCTCTTGCAATAGCCTCCTAACTGGTCTTCCTGCTTCTAGCCTTGCCCCTCTGCCTTCTCCACACAGCAGTCAATGTGATGCTTTTTAAAACTGAAGTTAGATCATACCATTCCTGTTCAGCATCAAGACCCTCCAGTGTCATCCCGTTTCTCTCAGAGTAAAATCTAAGTCCCTTCCACGGTTTACAAGCCTTACATAGTCTTGCCCTACTTCATCACTGTGCTGATTCTTCTCATCTCTCTCCCTCTTGCTTCTGCTGCTGCAACCACACTGACCTCCTTGCTGTTCCTCAAACCCACCAAACATGTTCACGCCTCTGAGCCTTCGCACTTGCTGTTCCCTCTGGATGAAATGCTCTTCACCCACACGTCAGCATGGCTGTCTGCCTCATTTCCTTCAGGTCTCACTCAAAAGACATCAGAGGTACCTTCTCTGACTACGCTGCATGAATTGCATCCACTCCAGTCTCTCTCTATCCATCTTACTTCATTTTATCATTCTTTCTTAGAACTTACCATCATCTGACACATTATAGGTTTATTTGCTTATTTGTTTTGTATCGGTCTCCACCCTACCTCCCAGAATGTAATCTACAGAAGAGCTTTGTTTTGTATGCTCCTGTATCATTAAAATAGTCACGTGGCACAGAGTGGGTACTGAATAAATATTTGCTGAATGAATAAATGAACTTTCCTCCTATTACCCAGGCTTACAACTAGTCAGTCCTTGGCTGGGTTTATTAATTAAGTTTACTTATTAAGAATAACTGTCTATAATATACACGTTAGGGCACGCCTCCTAAATTTAGGTATTTTACATCCAACCAATATTCTGCTAGGGCACCTCAGCTGGGATTGTTCACAAAGGTGTCACTTAAGGATAATTTGATTCATGCACCATAGATTAAATTATATCTAAAATGACTATGACCATAAAGTCAGGATATTCAATTGATTGGAATTATCTCTTTCACTGGAATGTGTGTGTAACAAACGTAAGTTTTGTTTAAAATATTTGTCTCTCCTCACATGAAGACTGGGAAGCAGTTTGGAAACCAGAAATGTCCAGATTCATGTCTCAATCCAACACACTTCTTTCCTACCATCTTATTACTGCAGGTTCTTGCATGCCTGATGAGTGCCAGTCACGGAGAGCACAGTGCCTCAGAGTAGGGGCAATGGAGTTCGGCTATGTTGGTTCAAATCTAAGCTCTGCTGCTCGTTAGCTCTGTGTCCTTGGATGGGTTACTTAAACTCTCTGAGTTTCTTTTTCTAGGTTAAGACTCTGCCTCTGGGGTTGTCCTGAGGATTTAATGAGTTAATTCATGTAAAGCGCTTAGAGGATTGGTGCAAAGAAAGTGCATGTTAGCTATGATTGTTACTAATATTCCTCCGGATGAAACAGCTGTCACTTCTTAGAGTTTTACTGTCCTTGTTCCCGGGCACCTGGCCCAGGATTTACTCCACAGCACTCTGTGTCCAACTGGTACAGCCACCACACCCTTGGAGTCCTTGCTGCTAGCGTTATACGCTCAGTCTTTTTGCTTCCTTTCCTCTTTCTTCCCTTCCTTCCTTCCTCCCTCCGCCCTCTCTCCTCCCTTCTTCTCTCCTCCCCTCTCCTTCCTTTCCTTTCTCCTTCTCATAAATTCTGCCTTTCCTTACTTTCTCCTCTACTTCCTCTCTCATGCACTGCCCGGTCCGTTCTGCATTAGCTCTCTCTTTCCTCTCCTCCATTCTTCCACTGTTTCTCTCTGCTCTCATTCACAGAGTAAGAGTTCTGGAAGGAAAGGACCTGTCATGTCACCAGGAAGAGTCCCCAGAAGCAAATCTTTCAGAGCACTCACTTCCTGGGTAGAATTTTGCTCTTTCTGGCAGCACCTGCTTTAGAGATCAGAGGGACTGTTTGCTGCTCAGGTTAATCAGAAATGCCATCTCAGCACTTCTAACCCATGTGTGGGTTATGCCAGCAGCACCCAGCGCTTTACAAAACACTGACTTGTCTTATCAACAATCACGGGCTAACCGTAAAATCCACCATAACCAATTGTATTGCTTGCTGCTCCTAGGAGACATCAGTGAAATAATGTGATAGTTTTGGTGCCTAATAAAGTTCAATTCCAGTGATGGTGAGAATGTAGGAAGGAATGAAAGACATGTTCAGTGGAAACATGTTTTTTTTTCCTTTCTCCTATTAGATGAGGAACTCCGTGAGAGAAGGGACTGTGCCTGCTATATTTTCAGTGTATACGATTAGTGGCCAACTTAGTGCCTTACTCAGAATATGCGTTCAGTAAATAAACATTCCCTGAATTTTTACTTCTCAAGAATTAGACAAACGTGGTAAAAAATTCTGAGTACACAAAGACGACAAGAAGAAAACCATGAATAAGGACAGTGCTTCATGGGATTGTCATGCAGGTAGGTTAGTAAAACAAAAACGTCTAAGCACTAATTGTCACACCACTGAAAACATTATCACAATTCTCTACAGTTCTATGAATTTTTATAGCACCCTTTTGGCAATTACTACTAAAAACTACAGTGATATGGAAATATATCTTATTTCTATCACTTATTATTTATTACTCTATTACTTGGGGAACTAGTTCCTACTGTTGTACCATACACATCATGTACCTTCAGTACCCGTTTGCTGAGTAAATGAATGAATGATTAAATGGATGAAGTTATACTTCCATTCATTCAGAATGTTGAATGTTTGTCTGAATCCAATTATTCAGACATAATTGGATGGTCTTACTAAGCAAAAGTTACTACCTATATAATCTATACGGATTGATATTAGAACATAACATTAAAAGGTCAAAATTATATTAAACATAATGTTATCTTTTATGACTCAAAAGGCACTTCAAGATCTTTAAGTTACAAAGTTAAAAGAAACCAGCGAGGCACCCCAAAACATAACTTAATCTTTTCTTGGTCTACCAGTATTTTACCAAGCCTTTAAAATAAATCTGCTTTTTCAAGTTGTTTAGTTGTATGGATTCTGAATAAAAAGAAATTTTTATATTCTGGTTGGAAAGATTTAAAGAGACTAAATTACCTGAGAAAGACAACATAACACTAAAACAAAGTGATAAAAATTATTGTACTTTAATTTTTCTTTAATACATTTGTATCTCATCATATTACATTTCTAGACCAAAATGGTTTGTACATCTCTCTTGCTTGAGCAGGAGGAAATCATTATAATGAAGAGAGTTATTGAAAATGGTCCATGTTGTGTAATTCCCAGGATAAATGGGCTGAGTAGCAAATATTTCTGTTGTGAACTGTTTTATACTGAAATGTGCATTATTAAACCCATTTGTTGAACACATTGAAAGATCGAATATCTTCCTAACCTGACACTGGAGAAGGTTTATTTGCTATTCCTCTCCTTCCTCTGCTCAGATATTGTTAGATATTGTTACTGGGTTTTCTGGAATCCATCCATATTAGAGGGAAAAAAATCACATATGAAGAAACCAGAAAAACAGAATTTACAATTTATAAACATATTTTAAGCAAGATCATAAGAAATTTAAAATAGTATACATAATAGAAACAGCATGTGGGAAAGCATATAGAACAATGGTGGGTGGTGGGTGACTATTTTTTACACTGTCATAAAGATCCTATACGCCTGAAGAACACAAAAAAAACAGTAGGCATCCGGCTATAAGACTTTGAATGCAGCAAAAGAATGCTAGTGATCAGGATGGTTTGGGGGTGATGTTATGCCCCTTTGATTTTACAAGTATGTTAGTTTACGTATACTGTGTATTTAAGTAATATACCTTTAACTATTACCCTTTAAAACACAATCAATTGTTTTTATTTCATTTACAGCAATTATATGTGGGTCCAATTCCATGTTCCAATTACTTCCGAAAAAAGCCTCTGTTGAAAAATCAATGGAACCCCCAAAGACTTAGAGGTGGAGTTCATAGCAGCCGGAGTGGAAGGAGCAGAAAGCAGTCTTCCACTCTGATGATCCTTTTCTTTCTTCTTTAGTAACATCACTTACATAGAGTTGAATTGGAAGTAGGACATCTAGGTGTAGATTCATTTATTTACTCATTGAATCAATCCATATCTATTACGTGCCTACCGTGTGCCAGCTCAGTACTAAGTACAAGGATGTTAGAAGTTGTTAATGTGGCATTGGAGAGAACTTAAGGTCAAAAATCTAGAACTGTAAGTCAGATAAATGGTAGTAAAAAAGTGTCTTTGAAGCAGATGGGAATTGAGGGAAGTTAAGTGGAGAGACAAGTGATGTTGAGGAGGTGTGGAAGGGATATGTGTTATATTTGATTCTTCAGGAAGTCTTTGCCATGAAAGATACAGGGAAGATACAGGAGGTTTTGAGGTACATAGGTGAGAATTATGTGCATAGAATTGTTGGGGGAATATTCCCAGCAATGAGTCAGGGGATTTTTGTTGGCATTCCTGGCACTGTGGAAGCAAGCATGAGTGTGTTATAGGGACAAGAGAACTCCCAGGTTTTCTCCAGCAATGTTCTTGGGCACAAACAGAAAAATTGGACAGTGTGCCTGGTGTGGGTTTGCCCACTGACAGGGTGGGTCACAAGAACATCACGGGAGCCTCGTTGTTAGGGAAGGCAATAACAGGGGCTGAGTAGAGGGTTCCTGGGTAGGTCAAACTATGAAGGATTTAGTGTTCATTGAACTTGGTGAGCAGAAAGCAAGGAGGGGCATTGGAAGGGGCAAGGGTGCAGTGGTCGATATGGGGTTGTCTATGAAAAACAAACATTCCAAGTTACCTCTAATGGTTAAATTCAGGGAGGGATCTTGCTGGTGCATGGCTGAAGTAGGGTGCAGTTGGAAGACTGCAGTGAATAAACAAGATCATGGGACTCTACAGTTGAGGTGACTGATGGAGCTCTAGCATGAATTTTGAAGATGTCAGAAGTGATGATGAGGTCTTAGGATGTGGAGGAAAATCATTAGCCAGGTGCTGTGTTCATCTAGGAAGGTGGAAGTGGGTCTCACAGGAATTCAGTAAATATCTGTGGTGCCTTTAAGATGGTGGAAGAGAGAACTGATGTCAATTTTAAATGAGGAGGAAAAAGAAGTGGACAGTTGAGTAGTCCAAAAGTTCAAAGTCTGGGCTTGTAATTTACTGGAGGAAAAAACCCCAAGGGGGCCAGAACTTGTTTTGAAGACACCCATATACTATATATATAATCAGACAACCACATTTTTTCTAGATTCATTCAAATAAATGCTAATTTGTTGTTGTTGATTTGTTTATTCATCACTGTAGACACTGTCTCTGGTAAGAAAAAGATGTTATTTTATATTTTTCCTTGAGTTCTTTCTGACACTGCTTTTGTAATATTTCTTCAGAGGCTCCCAGCTTTAAAAATGTCAAATAGTGGGAGGATACACTTTCCCAAATACCAGATACCCTAGGCTTTTTACATACATCAAGAATGAGATCCAGTTGGTGGAACCACTAAACTAAAGAGTATGTTATTTTTTCAAAGTAATCCTCTGTATCTAAAAGAAAAACATTGTATTGTTCCTATTTTTTTCCTCCCTAAATGCCATAATGTATTTAATCTTACTCACATAATCATAGTCTTGGACTAGTTTTTGAAACCACCATTATATTAAGTATGTAAAATACAACTGATGTGATTATTGAAATGTGTACCTTTTGCATTAGAATAGAGAACACGAAGTTTCCTGACATATGAAGTGGTCTGATAACTTTACAGTCACGCTAGTATATTTGTAGATATTCTGATTATTGCAAAGCCGATTTTTTGCATGGATGGTTCCCTAATTTATTGACAAAGCATAGTGAATGCTATTTAAAACATAATAAAATCCCTTCCGAGGAAATTCTTTAGTAGGGGCAGTATATGGTTGACGTTGACCAACACCTGTCCTTTACAGTTAAGTGCTAAAAGGCAGGTGTTCTTACATTTATTGTGCTTCTGTTGGGCTTTTCATCACTACTGTTAACACTTATCTGAAAATGTTGATAATTCATAAGATTTCATAGTCACCATACTGTTTGTGCCTTATCACTCAGAGCAAGCAAACCCTATTCATTCATTGGGATGAATGTATTACTTTTCAATCCTTACTTAAGTAAATCAAGTCCATGGAATTCCAAAGTAAGATAGTACCACCTTCCTACTCTCCTTCCTGCAGTGTTAATTCTCTTTTGGAGGAAGGTCATCTTGCCTGCTCTTGCCTTCTCTTAGTCTGGTTCTGTTTGATATGAGATCAAAGGGCTTTCATCTTCTGTATCAATTAGGCTGGCTGTCTTGTCTCAATGAGATTAAGTAGCCTCTGGAGACCAGTGACACCACAGCTGCAGTAGATGAGCTGATGATTAGCATGCAATTTGGTTGTCCTAATTCTTTCTAAATGATAGTTTGTCTAGTCTGATGTCTTTCTTTATGATTGTGTCTGTGGCTCATTTGTTCAGGGCGACCATGCAGCACACACCAGACCTGATAATCAGTGATTTGAGTTTCTGAAAAGGCTGGTGAGACACATCAATTCTCTCCTAAGCTTAACATATTTCTCATACTAAGGAGAGGTCCAGAAGTTTTGTTTGTTTCTATCTTTGATCTTTTTGTTACAATATGAAGTACCAGAATACTTCCCTTGTTTTCTCCAAATAAATCCTAAATCCTATACCCAGAATTTACCCCAAAGTTGCTTAAAGGAAGCGTTATCAAAAGGATTTGCTAAGCTCCAGGCAAAGCTACATAAACCTGGTGTGAGTTCTGCTACACGTAGACTTCTGTATCTGGAAGTTTATAGTCTGACTATTCCACAGTCCTATTTCGCCACTTCTTTTGAGATAAGACTTGACTTCTCTCACTGAAGAAAGTGAAGCAGTGTTTTTAAAGGAGTAAACAAGACACTGGTAGGTATTAACAACATTCTCTCTCAGTATATTCATTCTCACTTCACTTTCAGAGATTTCCTAGCCAGCTGCTTCTTCAAGAAAAAAGACGTCATCAGGCAGAAACTCACTGAGTTCGTCTTCCTCACCATCTTCAGACTTCTCTAGGCTTACACTGATTCTTTCCTTCTTCCTTTTTATCCCAGAAGAAAAATTGCTACCTCTTTCTAAGTCTCATTTTTCAATCTGTGCCCCAAAGACCTGGTTTCCTCAGTATCCCCCCTCCTCTCATGTCTTGACCCCTCCTTTCTCTTCTGGGTACACATGTGCTCAAGACTCCACCAGACGTTAGAGAAATAAAAAAACAGTGACAAAAACAACCACTCTTTCTTTAGCTCAACTTCCTTTTTTTCTGGGCTGATGCCTTACATTTCACCTTTTCTTTATCATCAAATTCTTAAGAAAGACTACATGACTTATTCTATTCACTGGATCCTATTCTCTTTTTTAAAAAAAAAATTTATTTTAATTAATTAATTAATTAATTTTTGGCTGTGTTGTCTTCGTTTCTGTGCGAGGGCTTTCTCTAGTTGCGGCGAGTGGGGGCCACTCTTCATCACGGTGCGCGGGCCTCTGACTGTTGTGGCCTCTCCCGTTGCAGAGCACAGGCTCCGGACGCGCAGGCTCAGTAGTTGTGGCTCACGGGCCTAGTTGCTCCGCGGCCTATGGGATCTTCCCAGACCGGGGCTCGAACCCGTGTCCCCTGCATTGGCAGGCGGACTCTCAACCACTGCGCCACCAGGGAAGCCCCTATTCTCTTTTTAATCCACTATTATCTGATTTCTGCCCTCACCCTGCCGCTCTCGCGAATCAAGGAACACTGTTCAATTCTCCTCTGACTCGCTTCTCTTTTCCATTTGCCACTAATGATTAGCCTCTCCAACAGGAAAGCATCTTCTCTTCTGAGTTCTGTCTCATTTCCTTCTCTCGGTACCTCTCATATATCCTTCTAAATGTTCTGCCTCTTCCCTTGTTTTCTGTCCCCCTGTCCATCCTTTAGAAGATGGGGTTCCCTAAGGTTTCTTTCTCATCCTCCTCTCCTCCCCTGCTCCTTTCCTCCTCACCCCTAGGCAATCTCATGCATTGGAATGACATTTCCAACAGCCACAAACCTGCATCTCTAACTACTCATAGGAATTCTCCTTGAGGTACCTCAAAATTCAACACACAGGAAAGAATTGAATATGCCCCGCCTCTCGTTCATGGATTGTTCACACACATTTCTTTCCCATTCTCCCTAGCTCAGTCAGGACCTCAACATCCTCTCAGATGCCCTAGAGGGAACTGTGACCCTCTATCTTATCTCCTCACTTCCTCTCAGTTCTACCTCCTGAGAAACCTTCTGTGCCCCTTCATTCTTCATTCCATTGCTTCAGTCTAGATTAGAGCTCATCACCTCATACCTGGAAGGCTGCATCTAGGCTTTTCCTTTGTCATATTTCTATAACTACATCTGATCCTGTCACTACCAGGATTAAAGACTTCCTTCAATTTCCAGCTGCCTACAGAATGTATTTTAGTCCAGACTCCTTAGTGTGGCACATGATCCCCTTCAGAATATGATCAAGTCTAGTTTTCTAATTACCCTCTGGTCTCCCACCCCCATATGCCTTTCCACACTCCAGAATGTTCCCTATCTGTGCCTTCACAGCCAGGATCAAGGTAATCCTTTTCCCTGAAGTGCTCCCGCTGGCCTCTCTTCCCGGCCAGATTACCAGCTCCTCCGAAGCTACGGTCACTTCTCTCCTATGGCAAGGATGCTCTCCAAGTTCCAACTCTGTCTTCGAGATGAAACAGAAAGGCTTAGCTGCCTGCTTCAGGAAGCATTAGTAGTCCTCTGTCGCCACTCCTATAATTTTCTATTCATGCTCTCTATTACAGCACTTATTATATTGATGCTATATGTTTACTTTTCCATTTCCTCCCACTGGACTGAGTATCTCAAGAGCAGGGAACTTCGCCTCATTCATTGTCATTGCCACCCGAGTGCTTAGCACAGTGCCCAGAACACTGTAGGTACCAAATAAACGTTTGTTAAATAAACTGCCACCCCCCTAAGCCTTTATTATTTGTATTTGGGTTATTTTTAGATGTCAAATGGCACTTTTGTTTTGAACAGCTATATAGGATACGTTTTATTAAGTGCTTATTAATTTACTATGAACATTTCACCAACAATGATCACCACCTGCACAGAAAACTGAAAAATCTCATTTGTTAGAGAAGGATCATACTAAGTTAGTAGAAAACAATCCTGATTTGTGGGAAACTGAGCCTGAGAGAGTGCTGAATTAAAAGGAAAGGAGTGAACACATAAAGTGATATACAATGCTTGCTCATGGCACAGGAATGCCAATAAATGTGTAACATCCCACACCCTGGAGGGTTTCTTTTTTTCTTCTTTTTCCTTCCCCCCCGCCCCATCTATTGGAAAAGAGAAACTCAAAAAGAAGGTAACTGAAGTTACTTAAATTTATGCTAAAAACCAAGATTAAAAACTACACTGAAAATCCCCTTGGTCCCAAGAACCATAGTGTTTCTATAAACTGTCTTTCTACTGGTGTTTTCCTCATAATCAACAAATTATGGGACGGAAGAAAACGTGATTATATTTAAAATCAGCTGAGGTGGGCAAGCTGGGGAAAAGTTATGGGGGAAGCGAAGATCAGAAGAATCAGCTCTTTTCTCTTCCCTGGGTTCCTCTACTCTTGTAGATTTGCACAGATAATGCACATTCACTGTATAAAAATCAGTCAACAGGGACAAGCTCCCTGGTCTATAAATTGGAATACTGATCTAAGTGAGTCTGGTTTCAGAGTTCCTATTTTCTATGGGCTAACAAAGTGTGAGTTATTTTGTGAACTCTTCATTACCTGTATAGTTCAGGTACTTTAAATCATTAGTAATTATATTAAAGAACTCCACATTTTCTTTTAGCGTGGTGAATCCTCTCAAAATAAGGCTGTTTCAGGAGATCAGCTCGGTGCTTTGTGACCACCTAGAGGGGTGGGATAGGGAGGGTGGGAGGGAGACGCAAGAGGGAGGAGATATGGGGATATATGTATATGTATAGCTGATTCACTGTGTTATAAAGCAGCAACTAACACACCATTGTAAAGCAATTATACTCCAATAAAGATGTTAAAAAATAAATAAATAAAATAAGGCTGTTTCAGTCAACCCAATATAGCTACTATCACTGTATTTTTCCCTTTTATTTTTTCTTTCTTTCTTTTTTTCCCCCTTGAGTCATGTTGTGCTGTGTTGTGTTATGGGTATTTCCCAATATTACCAACCCAGTTACATCCATTTTCACTTAGCCCATATCCTGCTTCCTACACTCTTCTAAGCTTTATTTATGAATCACTCAAAATTTTACATACTCCAGAAATTACATATTTACTTTTCAGAATATAGCAACCACTCTTCCCCCCCTTACTTGAAATATTTTTAACATCCCTCCTAAATGAACTCATCATTGCTCATCCTAGTTTGCATAATTATAGTTGGCTCTTATGATGAGCCAGGGAAAAAGAAAGGGAAAAAAGTAATTATTAAGACTTTTTCCCTTGCTCATCTTTTTTATTCTTCGCAGAGGCTGGGGATCTGGGGGGAGTTCTCCCATAGGGAGAAAGGCATTTGACTGTGAGGGCCATCACAGCTCATTAATTATCTATTGGGCATTGGCTCATTTGAAAACTGTTAGGCAGATTGGGATTGGAGGTTGGAAGAATCAGGGTGGAAAGCAATTTGTCCGCAGTAGAAAAGAATCGAGGGGCTTCCCTAGTGGCGCAGTGGTTAAGAATCCACCTGCCAATGCAGGGGACACAGGTTCGAGCCCTGGTCTGGGAAGATCCCACATGCCACAGAGCAAGTAAACCCGTGCGCCACAACTACTGAGCCTGTACTCTAGAGCCCATGAGCCACAACTCCTGAGCCCACGTGCTACAACTACTGAGCCCGCGTGCCTAGAGCCCATGCTCCGCAACAAGAGAAGCCACTGCAACGAGAAGCCCGTGCACTGCAACGAAGAGTAGCCCCCTCTTGCCACAACTAGAGAAAGCCCGCATGCAGCAATGAAGTTCCAATGTAGCTAAAAATTAAAATAAATAAATTAAAAAAAAAATATATATATATAAGAGAAAAGAATAGCTATGGAGAGCCCCAAACTCAGAGAGATGACCAGCCCTGCAATAGGATTTTGGATTTGGGAGTTTTTAACAGCTTTTGAAGGATGAAGAAAGCACTCCTAGTATACTAGAATTAGGAAGCAGTGCTTCAAGTTTAAAAAGAATAAATTTAGCTTCACCCAGTGAGATGAAATTTGGGAATTTACATAAGGAGATAGTTTAGGCTAAAATTATAAGACTCTTCTTGGGAATGAAAACATAAATGATTACTGAGGGTAGACAGGACGTTTGGGAGCTCATAACTGTCTTTTTCAATATATAACAAATATAAATAAATACATATGTATAATAAAGATATATTTAAACAGGTAATTTAAATTATGGTTTTAAAAAAGTTCAGACAATACAAAAGGATGTACAATGAAGAATAAGTCCCCCTCCTTCCGTTCGTTGTTCATAACCCCCCTCCCTGCCACACACCTCCTTCCTCAGTTCCCACTGCTGGACAAAACCACTGCTACTTAGTTGGTATTTATCCTTTTGGAGAAATTCTATGCATTTACAAACATACACGTGTGTGAGGTTTTTTTTCAAGTCTTGAATGATAGCATACTCTACACTGCCTGCACCTTACTTTCTCCACTTATCAACGTGTTTTAGAGATCTTTCCTTATGAGTCCATATAGAGCTGCCTTATGTTTTACGACCATGGCAGAATTTAATGAGTCATTCCCTTTTGATGGACATTGAGGTTGTCTGCCCTCTTCTGCTATTACAAAACTGTACTGCATTATAACTGAGCAGAAAGAACAACATGAAACCCTCATAATGGGAGGGCTGGAGGCAAGGTGGGACAGAATGAACTGTTGCTGTCCCGTGAACCAAACTACTTTAGGTTCTGGCTCTCTGTGTGCCTCACTGCCATGCATAAATAGGGGGAAAACACACAGGAGCTCATTGAGAGGGCCACTTACTGTTGTTTCCCTGTTAGGATGGCACATTTCCGTTATGTGGAGTCACTATGTAAAGTAGCCCAAGTCTTACATGGCAGGGGGGTATGTGTTAGGAATATACCTGAGTTATTTGAGGCTAGAACTACCATGTGGAAAGAGCACTGGGTTTGGGTCACAAGAACTTTGTTCAAGCCTCAGCTCTGCCTTTTACTTGTGTGATCACTGGAAGCCATCTTAGCATCTCTGAGCCTTATTTATTTATTTTTTTCTGTAAAATGGGGAAAATAGTACCAACTTTACGTTTTGAGGATTTAATGAAGTAATGCTGATGAAGTGATGATGTAAGCCAGTGGTTCTCAAACTTTAAAGAGTTACTGGCTCAGAAGGTCTGGAGTGGAGCTTGAGAATTTACATTTCTAATAAATTCTCAGATGATGCTGATGCTGTTGTTCTGAGGACCAGAATTTGAGAAACACTGGTATAAGCCATAAAGGACTGATAGGTGGTGTTACTGCTTTTGTTATTATAGTTATCCTCCTAGAAGGAACACTATCTTTACATATCCCCTTAGAGAAAAGTGAAAATTCTGCCAGCCAATCAAGTACAATGAAAACCACAGAAATCTCTACAGAGATTGAACTTGTTGAGGGTGGGGGGTGGTTTTAAACACATAATTTTGCACATTTTGAGTTTATTTAAATGTTCACACACCTCTGAATTCGACGGTAAACAGCACTTGACAGGAAGTGGAAGTACAAAAATAAACAAGAAAGGCTCATCTCATGGCATAGCTGCCTTAACTGAACACAGGAAGTCCTGGAAATCTTGCAAGACTGTCTGTTCCTTCATGATGTCTAGCCCAATTTTAAGATACCATACTATTTTTGGTTTGTATTAGTCAGGGTTCTCCAGAGAAACAGAAATAATTGGAGGGAAAAAAAGTATATATGTATGAGTATGTATATTATATACATATAATGTATGTATATATACACACACATAATGTATGTGTGTGTGTATATACATTTTATATATATATATATATATATATATATATATATATATTTAAAGAGATTTATTATAAAGAATTGGCTCTTGCAATTTTGGAAGCTGAGAAGTCCAGACCCTGGAGTGCCTATGGTATAGTTTCAGTCTGAGTCCAAGAACCAGGCGCACCAATGATGTAAGTTTCTTTCTGAGTCTGAATACAAAGGCAGGAGAAGACCAATGTCCCTACTCAAAGACAGGCAGAGAGAGAGAATTCTTTCTTATTCAGCCTTTTATTCTATTCAGGCCTTCAGCGGATTGGACGAGGCCCAGTCACATTGGGAGGGCAATCTGCTTTACTAAGTCTACCGATTCAAACATTAATCTCATCTAGAAGCACCCTCACAGACACCCTCAGAAATAATATGTAACCAAATATCTGGGGACCTCGTGACGCAGTGAAGTTGACACGTACAATTAAACATCACAATGTTATTGATGAATATCTGAAATGAGCTACTTTCAGTTTGCTTATCATTGGCTTTCCAGTCCACAAGACTGCTGCAAAACACTTGATGTTTCAAACAGCACAAACTTCAACTGTGGCTGTGTGTATAGTCAGCTTCATATTCTAGTTGTCACACATCTTACAGCAAAACATTTCAGTGGACTACTTATAGCTCAACCTCAAGATATTTTTTTTTTTTTTTTTTTGCGGTATGCGGGCCTCTCACTGTCGTGGCCTCTCCCGTTGCGGAGCACAGGCTCCGGACGCACAGGCTCAGCGGCCATGGCTCATGGGCCCAGCCGCTCCGCGGCATGTGGGATCTTCCCGGACAGGGGCACGAACCCGTGTCCCCTGCATCGGCAGGCGGACTCTCAACCTCTGCGCCACCAGGGAAGCCCCAAGATATTTTTTAAAACAAAATTTTAGGTAATGACGTCCAGTGGCTGCCATCATCAATGCCATCACCATTATTATATTTATTACAAGAAAGGTGCTGCCAACAGGTCTGCCACTATACAAATGCTGTTCAGTATTTAAATATATGTTAAGAATAATTCAGAGTCATTGATTTATTATTGTCATAAATGTGTGGGAATCTATACATTTGGCTTTTAACACTGAAGTGCTATCTTCTGAAAACTGCCATAGACATTCTCCCCATCCACATCCCAACTAATAAATTCAGCCTGTGGAACAATAGACATACCACAGGACATTCCTGGGATCCCAAGAGATATTTTTAAAGACAAATATTAAAATGAATGAGACAGCCACAAGAGTTTGGAGGTAAATTCATATGAGTGATGAAGCAAAATTTTCAAACCATGGCACAGTAAGAAGAAAATGTTGGGGTTATATGTGAATAATGCTTCTGTGAATATGGCATCTTATTGTGGTGGGTTTTCTTGCTTTCCATCTCACTGATTCCCTTCTTGACATTGTACAGCTATTTCCTCTGTAGTACAGAAACTTTTCCCTTAAAGAATCTTTTTCCACAGCTGGCTTTCATCACTTCTTGATAGGTACCTAAATATTTCAGTTTCTTCCACTTTATTTTCCCTTAACAATAACTGCTGCCCAATCAAATCATTCATCTTTTCCCCTGTTGTATGTATTTGAGGTATTGAATGAGTGTTTATCAAGCACCATTTGGAACCCCCTCTTTTCTCTTGTTTGGCATTTTCATAGAGTCTTGGTCTCAGTTTCACTTGGAAGTTTGAATTCAGTTTTTCTAATCATTTAAAATTTTTGAGTTCAAAATTCATTGTGAGCTTTTTCTTCTTGTCTTGCCCTATAGAGATTTTTGTGTGTAAATGAAGGACAAATCTTAAAACCTAAGACTTCTTTAATAGATCATGCTCATTTATAAACAATATTCAGACATATACTATGCTTTGAAATCTCCACAAATGATAACAACTAACATTTATTTGCTATTTACTATGAAGTAGGTGCATGGCAAAGCTCTTTATGTGCGTTATTTCATTTTTCCATCAACCTAGAAGTTAGGAATCTTTTTTTTTGTGGCCGCGCCATGCAGCAACATGAGGGATCTTAGTTCCCCAACCAGGGATCGAACCCGTGCCCCCTGCAGTGGACGTACAGAATCCTAACCACTGGACCACCAGGGAATTCCCTAGGAAACTTATTAAGTGTTTTCTTGCCCTTGGTGTCCACAGGCAATCTCAAAATTATTATCATTGTTTGAGTTGACTTTCTGGTATTTGTAACCCAAAGAGAATTCATTTATGTAAACATGATACATGTTATTATATACACATGTGTCTTTGTGGGTGTGTAAAACAAAATTCTATATCCTGGGCAAGGGGAGATCAGGTAGAAAAGGTCTGTGCTCTGTCGGTCTCACACCTATTTACACTGCCTGAATGTACAAATCCCCAGAAGAACCTCCTGAGAGAACAAAACAAAGCAAAACAAAACAAGGATTGGAGTCAGGAGGCTAACTTGCAAAGATTTCACTTGCATGGCCCCATGAGAAGGATTTGACCTTAAGACAAGAAAATCTGAAGGCTGAATAGGTAAAACATAAATATGGTTTAAAAACCAGAGAATATAAAAAGATATACAATAAAAGGTCTCTCTACTATCCTACTGTTGCCCTCCATTTGACCAATTCTCACCCAGTCCCTAGATTGGTAACTGTCCTTCATTTCCTATGTCAATTTCCATAGTTTCTTCAAGCAAATACAAGCAAAACCAAATATAGCTTCTTATTGTTCCTCATTTGTTTACAAAGGTAGCATATTTTGCTTTTTGTTTGTTTGTTTAGCTTGGGCTTCTTTCCCTATTGGTATAAAGAAAGCTTCCTCATTCTTTTTAAACCACTGCTTAATGTTCTATGGTGTAGATATATCATCATTTATTTAACCATTTCCTTTTGAAAGACATTTATTTGAGTTGTTTCTAATCTTTGGCTATTACAAACAATGCTACAGTGAATGACTTTGCACAAAAGTCATTTCTCACCCTGTGCATGAGTATCTGCATGATAAATTCCTCCATAAGTAATTCTGAGTCTTTAGTGGCTTTTGTTATTTGAAAGTGACCACCTAGTTATACTCTCTATGGAAATGCACCCTGATGGGAGAAAGGAGGTGCATGTGTAAAGCTAGAAAGGGCTATAACACCTTAGGGCCCAAGCCACCCTATTATGGGAACCCCCTAAGAGAGCCAAACCCAGTATGGATCCTAAAAGTTGCTGAAGAGGTGATGTTGGAGAGGAGATAGTGGCCTGAGTGAAGCATAGGGCTGTGGTGCAAATGTGAAGCCATGATTGTGTTGTGGGCTGCTGGGGCTTGAGCAGAACTTTGTAAAGATTAGTGACCATAGCAGTACGGGTGGCCCTGGGGCAAAGGATGGCAGGAAGACAACTGTTTTCCATGTTCTTACATTTTCCCACTTGGAACTAACACTCTAACAAAAGCCATAGTACTGGGAAGCCTGGTGATATTTGGGTAATATATGCTCAGAAAAGGTCTTGAAGAATTCAAAGATATTAATGGAGGTTTTCTCTCGGAGTACAGGGTAAGAAGTTAAAGTCCTACTTTGCCCATCTCTTGATGTTAATAAATGTTAATCAACTCTGTTGAGAGTTGTTGTGTATCTTTCTTAATTTTTCTATATATATATATATATATATATATATACACCTATATTTACCAATGTAAATAATTTTTGTTAGATAAATAGGATATCTCTACACATACATATTATTTTGTAATTATTCATTTTTATTTTAAATATGTATTTTGGAGATATTTCTAAGTTAATATATAAGGATCTACTTTAATCTCTCTAAATGCTGCATAGATGTCTACCATAATTTATTTGACCATTCCTGATTTTTGGCTATTAGAAACAATGCTATAGTAAATACCTTTGTAATTGTCTCTGGGCATATATCTAGGTGCTTCACAAGAACTAAAACCTAGACATAGAAATATTGGACTGAAGGTAGGCATATTTAAAATTCTGATGGATACTGCCATATTGTCTTCTTTTAAAAAGGTTTTTGCTAGTTTACTCTCTTGCCAACAGTATAGAAAAGAGACTGCTCACATTCTTACTAATACTGGATCATATCAATCTTTTAAAATTTTGTTAATTATATTTTAAAAATTACATCACATTGTTGATTTAACTTATATTGCCTAAATTACCAGTGAGGTTAAACTCCTTTTCATATGCTTTGTTTGTATTAGTTCTCTAAATTGCCTGTTAATTTCCTTTGCCCATTTTTCTATTAGGTAGTTGTTTTCATTGATTTGAAGAAGTATTTTATGTTCTGTTGTCTGTTATGTATGTAGCAAATATTTTCTCTTTGTCTGCTCTTTGTCATTTAACTGTGAACTTGGATATATTGATTAAGACTCTTTTAGTTGTGTCTTAATTCATATGACTACTATAACAAAATACCATAGACTGGGTAGCTTATAAACAACGGAAATTTATTTCTCACAGTTCTAAAAGCTGAAAAGTCCAAGATCAGGGTACCAGCATGGTTGGGTGAGGGCTCTCTTCCTGGTTCGTGTCTGGCACCTTCTCACTGTGCCCTCATGTGGTGGAAAGGGCAAAGGATCTTTCTGGAGCCTCTTTTGAATTGGCATAAATGGTGTTCATAAGGGCTCTGCACTCATGACCTAATCACCTCCTAAAGGCCCAACAGTCATCTTTGGGGGTTAGGATTTCCACATATGAATTTGGGGAGGACACAAGCATTCAGACTACATAACATTCCACTCCCGGCCCTCCAAAATTCATGTCCTTTTCATATGCAGACTACATTCATTCCATCCCAACAACCCCAGGAATCTTGTTCCAGCAGCAACTCAAAAGTCTAAGTCCAAAATCTCATCTAGATATCATCTAAATCAAAATATGGGTGAGACATTCATCCTCAGGCAAACTGCCCTCCAGCTGTGAACAGTGAAATCAAACACATTAGGTGCTTCCAAAATACAATGGAGGGACAAGCATGAGATAGACATTCCCATTCCAAAGGGAGAAATAGGGAAGAAGAAAGGGGTAATAGTTTCCGAGCAAGTCCAAAACCTTAAAGCTCACCTCTGGACACAGTGGGGTGGGCGGTGGGCGCCCAAAGCTCTGGATGGCCTCACTCCCACAGCTTTGCTGGATGCAGCCCACGGGGCAGCTCTCACAGGCTGGAGTCCCATGCCTGTCTTCTCTGGGACTGTGGTCTCAGGGGCAGCCCTGTGCCGACAGCCCCACTGGTCATTGACCTAATGGGGGACTCTCTGCAGTGGCCCCTCCCCATCCTGAGTCCACTGCTCTGGGAGGTTTCACTCTTCCAAATCTACGTGGAGCTGTCCATGCTTCCAGGGCTATTGCACTCTGCACTCAGTAGGGACTCCTTCAAGGTTTATTACTTGTGTCCTCCACAAGGGCAGCCACATGGCTGCCATGTGTGGCACCTGGAGGCTGAGGAGCACAGCAAGGGTATTTGGGGAGCAGAGCCTGCTTTGTGAGGCAGCCAGCAGCCCCTTTTTTGAAATCGATATGTGCCCCCAGGCCCTTGAACTCTGGACCTGTGATGGTAGGGCCAGTCCGAAATGCCTTCAGGGTCATTCTTGCACTGTCTTGAACAATAGGTCCTGGCTTTTGTTTGGATGGCCAACCTGATCTCTCCATTATCTTGAAAATAGTTCCTGTCTTCCACTGAGATGGTCAATCCAAGTCAATTGCCTTATCAAATTTGGCCACATTGTGTTCTTTCCCAAACTTTCTTATTTCTTTCAAAATGGATAGGCTGAGAATTTACCAAATTTTAAAGTTCTGCTTCCTTTTTGATGAACAATTCCATCTTTAAATCATTTCTCTCCTTTTGAGTTTTACCATAAGCATTTAAGAGAAACCAGGCCATTCCTTCAACACTTTGCTTAGAAATTTCTTCAGCCACATAGCCACTTTTCATGCTTACAAGTTCTACCTTCCACAAAACAGCAGGACAGGAACACAATTCAGCTAAGCTCTTTGCCACTTTAAAACAAGGATAGCCTTCCCTTAGGTTTCCAGTAACATGTTCCTCATTTCCGTCTGAGACCTCAACAGAATGACCTTTATCATCCATATTTTTACTATCATTCTGTTAACAATCACTCAGTTTTTCTCTAAGAAAACTGAGGTTTTTGCTATAGTTTTCCTCTTCTGAGCTCTTCTCAGAATCACCCTTAACCATTCATTCGCAGCAATGTAGGCTTTTTCTAGCATGTACATCAAAACTCTTCTAGTCTGTACCCATAATCCAGTTCCAAAGACACTTCCACGTTTTTGGGTATTTGTTACAGCGGCAATTCCACCCTTGGTGCCAATTTTGTGTCTTAGTCATTTGGTCTGCTGTAACAAAATACCATAGACTGAACAGTGTATAAACAACAGAAATCTATTGCTTGCAGTTCTGGAGATCAGGGTGCCAGCATGGTCAGGTGAGGGCTCTTTTTTCTGATTGTATCCTCACATGGCAAAGGGGGAGCCCTGTGGGAACACTTTTATTGTATATATTAGTAATTAATTTTTATTAATATCCTCAGATCAACACATTTGAAATAAATAATAAAGGACTAGAAAATAGGTAAGGCAAAAAATCCAAAGTGGAGCATGAAGTAAAAAAGAATTGAATATTAAAAGTAATGGATGGGACTTCCCTGGTGGTGCAGTGGTTAAAAATCTGCCTGCCAATGCAGGGGACACGGGTTCGAGCCCTGGTCTGGGAAGATCCCACATGCCGCGGAGCAACCAAGCTCGTGTGCCACAACTACTGAGCCTGCACTCTAGAGCCCACGAGCCACAACTACTGAAGCCCACATGCCTAGAGCCCCTGCTCTGCAACAAGAGAAGCCACCACTATGAGAAGCCCACGCACCGCAAGAAAAAGCAGCCCCCCTACAATGAAGAGTAGCCCCCGCTTGCTGCAACTAGAGAAAGCCCGTGAGTAGCAACGGAGACCCAATGCAGACAAAAATAAATAAATAAATAAGTTTATTTTTTAAAAAATAAATAAAAATAATGAAATTCAACATCCATTTTTGATTAAAATTCTCAACAAAGTGGGTATAGAAGGTATGTACCTCAACATTATAAAAGTCATATATGTTAGCCCACAGCTAACATCATACTCAATGGTGAAAAGCTGAAAACTTTTCCTCTAAGATCAGGAACAAGACAAGAATGTCCACTCTCACCACTCTTATTCAATATACTGTTGGAAGTCCTAGCCAGAACAGTTAGGCAAGAAAAAGAAATAAAAGACATCCAAATTGGAAAGGAAGAATAACACTGTCACTATTTGTAGATGACATGATATTATATACAGAAAGTCCTAGACTCCACCAAAAAACCGTTAAACTAGTTAACGGATTTGGTAAAGTTGCAGGATACAAAATCAATATACAAAAATCTGTTGCATTTTATACACTAAAGAAAAATTAAGAAAACAATCCCATTTACAAGTGCATCGAAAAGAACAAAATACCTAGTAATAAATTTAACCAAGGAGGTGAAAGACTTGTAAATTGAAAACTATAAGACATTAATAAAAGAAATTGAAGAAAACACAAATAATTGGAAAGATATTCCATATTCGTGGATTGGAAGAATTAATATTGTTAAAATGTCCATACTACCCAAAGCAATGTATAGATTCCATGCAATCCCTATCAAAATTCCAATGGCATTTTTCACAGAAGTAGAACAAAGAATCCTAAAATTTGTATGCAACCACAAAAGACCCCAAATAGCCAAAGTAATCTTGAGAGAGAAGAACAAAGCTGGAGGTATCACATGCCCTGACTTCAAACTATACTACAAAGCTATAGCAATCAAACCAGCATGGCATTGGTATAAAAACAGACACATAGATCAATGGAGCAGAATAGGCAGCCCAGAAATACATCCACCCACATAGGGTCAATTAGTTTACAATCAAGGATCAAAGAATATACAGTGGAGAAAGGAGAACCTCTTCAATAAGTGGTGTTGGGAAAACTGGAAAGCCACATGCCAAAGAATGAAACTAGACCACTCTCTTACATCATACACAAAAATTAACTCAAAATGGATCAAAGACTTGAAGGTAAGACCTGATTTTTGGATTTGACAACAAAAGTAAAGGCAACAAAAGCAAAAATAAACAAACTAAAAAGCTTCTGCCCAGGAAAGGAAGTCATCAACAAAATGAAAAAGCAACCTACTGAATGGGAAAAGATATTTGCAAATCACATATCTGATAAGGGGTTAATATCCAAAATGTATAAAGAACTGATACAGTTCAATAGCAAAAACCCAAACAATCTGATTAAAAAATGAGCAGAGGATCTAAAGAGACATTTTTCCAACGAAGACATACAGATGGTCAACAGGCATATGAAAAGATGCTCGACATCACTAATCATCAGTGAAATGTAAATCAAAACCACAATGAAATATCACCTCACACCTGTTAGAATGGCCATCATCAAAATGACAAGAAATAGTAAGTGCTAGGGGGGAGGTGGAGAAAAGGGAACCCTCGTGCACTGTTGGTGGGAATGTAAATTGGTGCAGCCACTATAGAGAACAGTACGGATGTTTGCCCCAAAATTGCAAATAGAACTGCCTTATGATCCTGCAATACCAATTCTGGGTATGTGTTCAAAGAAGATAAAATCACTAATTCAAAAAGATATATACACCCCCATGTTCATTGCAGCATTGTTGTTATTAAAAAAAAAATTTTCCTAAGACATTTTCAATTTACTTCTTTCCATCACCACTTGCCATAACAAATGGGTCTCTTCTGCTCAAAAGTTTACAGCAATGCTCCATTGTCTGACAAATAAAATAAAAACCTCTTTGCTTTTTAAGACAGATACTAACATGCAAACACTTTAGTATGATCAGAGTGTTGTCTGGCGTTTTCCTCTAAAGAAATCCATTTATATTTGATTAACTTCTAGAGATCCCTTTCACTTTCGTCTTCTTCTTCTTTGTTTTTTAGTGTTTAATTTCCATCAAAGATATATGTGCCTCTAAAGAGAAACTGTTCATTGCATTATTTACAATAGCCAAGACATGGAAACAACCTAAGTGTTCATTGATGGATGAATGGATAAAGAAAAATGTGGTATTATATATACAATGGAATATTATTCAGCCATGAATAAGAATGAAATCTTGCCATTTGTGACAACATGGATGGACCCTTGGGGGCATTATACTAAGTGAAATAAGTCAGACAGAAAAAGATAAATACTGTATGATTTCACTTTTCTGTGCAATCTTAAATAAACAAACAAACAAACAAAAATACTGGAGCTCATGGATATAGAGAACAGATTGTGGTTGCCTGAGGTGGGAGTTGGGGGGTGAAACGGGTGAAGGGGGTCAGAAGGTACATATTTCCAGTTATGAAGTGAATAAGTCATGGGGATATAATGTACAGCACAGTGATAATAGTTATATACAGCACAGTTAATAATACTGTATTGCATATTTTAAAGTAGCTAGGAGAGTGGGTCTTGAAGGTTCTCATCATGAGAAAAAGAACTGTAACTCTGTATGCTGATGGATGTTAACTGGACTTATTATAGATCATTTTGTAATATATACAAGTATTGAATCATTTTGCAATATATACCAGTCTTGAAACTAATGTAATGTTATGTCAATTATAACTCAATAAAAAATAATGAAATAAGAAATACAGGAGGCAAAGTGAAAATGTCTAACCTCCAGAAGGAGAACAGAAAGAGAATGGGGCAGAAGCAATAGGGAAGAAATAATGGCTGAAAGTGTTCAGAATCAATGAAAATTATTCAAGAGGTTCTCAGAATGACAGCAGGATAAATGCTCAGAAACTAAACCTAGGTCCTTCTTACTGAAACTGCTGAAAATAAAAGGCAATTTAAAAAAATCTTAGCAGTCAGAAATGGGTAAAAGTACATACTACCTTTAAAGGAACAAACATTTTAATGACAGCTGTATTCTCAACAGAAACACTGGACTACAGAAAAAATATGGAATGATGGTTTCAAAGTGTGGGGGAGGAAATGCCAATCTTAAAATTCTATGCCCAGTGAAAACAGCCTTTAAAAAAGAGGTGAAATAAATCATTTTCAGACAAACAAACATTAAGAGAACTTCCCACCAGCTGCCCTATGCTAAAGAAAAAAAAAAAACACAGAAGAAAAATAGTAATAGGTGGAAGCAGAGATGCATAAAGGACAAAAAAAAGCAACAGAAAGAGTAAATATATGGGTAAATCTAGATTAATATTGACTGTTTAAAAGAGCAATGATAAATGGGATCTCTTTTATTGTAGCACTAATCCCATTCATGAGGGCTCTACCCTCCTGACCTAAGCACCTCCCAGAGGCCACACTTACTAGTATCATCACTTTTGGGGTTAGCATTTCAACATATGCATTTTGCGGGGACACAATCATTCAGACCGCAGCAAGTTGCAAATGAGAGAAAAGTCAAATCAAACTGCCTTAAGTAATAACGGAAATTTATTAAATATCTAAAAAGCCCAAGTTTGGACTGGTGGCAAGTACACTTGGAATCAGGGTTTAACTCATGTCATCAAGACTTAGCTTTTTTCTCTCTCCATTCATTAACAAATATTTAAGTGCCTACTATGTACTAGGCAATGTTCTAGGAAACTAAAAATTCATCAGTGAGCAAACCAAACAGACAAAAATTTCTGTTTGTGGAGTTTACATTGTGCCTTTGATTGTGATAGCTTCACTTTCAGGTTCTACTTTGCAGTTCCCAGCTCACATCATTCAACACCAACTTTCCATCACTCAACTTCTTTCCAGTAGAAGATGGAAAATCAGCTTCTGCAACAGGTCAAACAGAAGCCAACAACTGAATCTGACTCTAATATTTCTGCCTTAGAATTTGTGCCCATTTCTGAAACAATCACTATTAGGTGGTTGTGTTGTTTTTATTAACTGAGCACAGATCTCCTGACCTCCCTGGAATCAGAAGTGGAGTCAACTGCCCTGGAACAGCAGTAGCTGAGGGGAGGTGGGTGTTGGATGGACAAACAGGAATCAGCTGTTACTTAAAGGAAGGTGATTTAATTCTGGGCAGCCTACTCCAACCAGTATCCAATGATTGGTGTGTTTTATTGAGTGGAGTTTTAAATTTTTCTGTAGTTATATCTGTCTGTCCTTTCCTTAACTGCATCTGGAGTTTGTGTCTCCTCTACTGTTAAATTTACAAATACATTTCCCATATTATCTTCCACATTTTATATATATTTAAAATATTTAACTCTTAATTCATCTTGAGTTTATTTTTTATTTATTTATTTATTTTTGTGGTATGCGGGCCTCTCTCTGCTGTGGCCTCTCCCGTTGCGGAGCACACGGTCCGGACGCGCAGGCTCAGCGGCCATGGCTCACGGGCCCAGCCGCTCCGCGGCATGTGGGATTTTCCCAGACCTGTGCGCGAACCCGGTTCCCCTGCATCGGCAGGCGGACGCGCAACCACTGCGCCACCAGGGAAGCCCTTGAGTTTATTTTTGAGAATGGTGTGATGTAAGAATTGAATCTTTTAAAAACTATGTACTTATCTGATAATTCTGATTGTTTGCAATGAAAAAGGATGGTCTTGTGTGATCAAAAAGGGTTCTAGGGGCTTCCCTGGTGTCGCAGTGGTTGCGCCTCCGCCTGCCGATGCAGGGGAACCGGGTTCGCGCCCCGGTCTGGGAGGATCCCACATGCCGCGGAGCGGCTGGGCCCGTGAGCCATGGCTGCTGAGCCTGCGCGTCCGGAGCCTGTGCTCCGCAACGGGAGAGGCCACAACAGAGGGAGGCCCGCATACCACAACAACGGTGAGAGGCCCGCGTACCGAAAAAAAAAAAAAAAAAAAGGGTTCTACAACATTGACATTACAGTCATTTATGTGCTAGGATGTTTATCACATCATTTAGAGGTGGAGCACAGAGAGGTGATTCAGAGGACATGTGCTGCAGTTAGATGACCAGGGCTTAAACTCTGCCACCAGTTAGCTGTATGTGTTGAGCAAGTCTCTGAACCTCAATTTCCTCTCCTGTCAAATGGTGATGACCTCACCTCCTCATTGGATTGCTGTGATAAATAATGAAGCAACCTTTATAAAAAGACATAAGATAATTCTTGGCATGTAATAAACATGAATAAATAATAGCTAGTATACTTAACAGTAAAAAAGAGGAAAAGTTTTTGATAATAGGAAATTGTTTAAATAGATTATGAAAAATTCATACAATAGAATATTATACAGGCACTGAAAATCTTATTTTAGAAGGATGTTTAATGAAAGGGAAAAAATGTTCACTGTAAATTTGAAAAAAAGCAGGAAATAAAAGTATATAAAATTTGATTCCAATGATGAAAAATTATATGTGTATGTATATACACACACACACACACACACACATAATTTTTTATTATACCCTTAGAAAAAAGACTAGAACGAAAGTTTCCAAATTATTAAAGGATATCTCTGGATTCTAAGTTTATAAGTTTTCATGTTTGTCTTTATGCTTTTTTACTTAAAACATTTTCTATAGCAAGAATTACTTTCATAATTAGAAAGATGTTACAAAATGCAATGTAATTTGTGCTATGATATAGTACCTACGGATATGTGCAAAAGGAGGAGAAAGACATGAAAACCATAAAAAGAGGCTGAAGAAGCAGGCTTTGGAGTTTTGGGAGAGGGGCCCATGCAAAACACCTATCTACTCCATGGACTTTGGCACCAACTGAGAGAGGCAAATGGAGATCAAAACAATCACTTTTATTGCTAACAAAGGTTAGAGGATGTGCCTTTAGGTCTGTTAGCTAGGCAGGCTTACCAGAACTATACAATCTTACTGTCAGTCGATGACAGCCTCCCAACTACCTCACAGTAAGGAGAGGCAAGGAAGGACATGTGTTCTCATGCAAGGAAGAAGCTGAGGAAGCATTATTCCATCATATGGATTTATTATAATTTATTTAAGCCATTTCCTATTATTGAGGAAGCAAATTCTGCTCCTTATCCCAAACTCATTAATCATAAAATTCACTCCTTCTCTGTGGATGGCGAAGAAAGTGCTACACCCGTGGCCTTTTCTGCACACGTAAACAATAAAGCCAGAAGAAAATGGAGGTACCCTCTAAACATTAGTGAGTGTTTGATCATGTTAAATGCCACAGAAAGACTAACGAGGAAGAGGACCAAAATAATCTTTGTAGAATGGTGAGGAAAATAATCAGATTTGCAGAATTCATTGGAAGTAGGAGAGCAGAGACAATCTGTATAGATTTACCCTTTGAAGAAGTAAATCAGTTTAAAAAATGAGAGAAAGGATTGTAGGTTGAGAGAGAGCGCATAGAAGAAGCAAGGTTTACTTTTTATTTTACTTCTATGTATTCATTTAAAAAGTTTTAGAATCAGAGAAACTTCAGCCTGTTTACAGCCTGAAGGGAGAGAACAAGGAGGGGGAATTTGAAGAGCGAAGAGAGAATAACTGATGGTACAGAGGTCTGGAGTTGGTTGGAGGCCATGTGAGGTGTGTTTTTTTCTGAAGCAGGAGGTTCCATCATTAGTTGAGTCTCAGATAGAAGCCGTAGAGGATAACTGGGGGCTGACTAAAGATAACACAATTGTATGAGGTTAAGTGTGAAGGCCCCAACCACAAACTTTTAATTGAACTGATTAATATAGTTATTTAATTTAGTGTTTCTAGAAGCACAGCGGTAAAAGAAATAAATATTTTGGTACATTTGTTTTCATTAACTGGCAAGGCAGAAATGGCTTTTAAGGACTGAGCTAAATAAATAGCTAAATAAATAAATAAATTTAACAGATCAATAAATTTTTTTTTTTCTTTTCTGAAAAGAAACCTGTTCCAGAGGATAAAATTCAAAAGGAATTTCAGGAAGCACAAGGTTTAGGGTATGGTAAGCTTGAAAAATAAAGGCTTATTTTGTTGAACAACCCTCTAAATTGTGCTTTATTATTATTATTATCAAGTCCAGCTCCACTGAAAACAAGTGTATCTAATAAAGTAAGCTAACATGTAAAATATATTAGAAAACCTTATGTGATGTAAGGGTCCTAAATGATCTACTGAACTGAGAAAATTTGCCGTCACAGTACCTGATCTGGATTACATATGCAGATTTGGACATGTTCAATGAGACAAAGCAGGCAAACATACACAAGCTTCGGTTTTATCTAGTTACTATGATCGTTAAATCCTTTGCTCTCACAGAACTTCAAAACTGGCAAAAGAACAAAGTTAGAACTTAACAGTGCTGCTATTTTTAATCAGTCATGTGTTCCAAATACATTAATTGCATACCAACTCTTTAAAATAAGTATGCTTGGCTATGAGACAGGACATTGTGTTTTAGAAATAAAGCATTTTCCCAAATGTCTACTTTTCATATATGTAATTCATGCGAAGATTTTTAGTGCAGATTGATCATGGATGTGATGCTGACTACAATAGGAAGTGAGGAAATACAAGGCTGAGTATTTGACCTTCTCCACATTTGATCCTGTTTGCACTGATAGGCTTTTGTCATTGAAGGACTGTTTTATGTGTGTGAAGGGGCTCATCTCTCTCTCTCCAAAAACAAGTAACAAAGGAAGTAACAGAAATTCAGGGTCAGGTTACCAGGTTTGAATAAAAACATGGAGGGGAGAATCTAGGAAAGATGGAGAGCAGAAGCAGGTTGCCACTTTTAAAATCAGGATTTAGAAAACAAAGCCAGATTTGTCAAGTCAAGGTCAGGAGCATGTAGTAATTAGTAAAGAAGGAAAAGGTAGGGGAAACATTGCAACAAAGGATAGGCAGATGGCCAGAAGAGAGGGTTTTAAGTAGTTTAATATTTCTTCTAAATCCCAACTGATCTCACCTATAAGCCCCTATTTGGTCAACCCATGTGTTTCCCTGAATACACAAATGGTATGGTCCATGGAAACAGGTCATCTAGCACAGGTAAACAGGATGTTTCTGAATAACCACATAAGGGTATACGTCTTGACTGATTCTATCAGTAGTGATGATAAATTCTGGAGGGCCAAAGTGTCACCTGGCATAGCACTATGAGGCCCTGCGTACCTTGGTGAAGGAGCTGACTGGAAATAGCTATTGATCTGTATTCAAGGTCATTGTACAGAACAAAACATCAGCACCCAGTTATGGGTCAAAGTCTTGACGTTGATTTCAGTAGCACCCCTCTGTAACCTACTGAACTAACTTGCTATAGACAGACTGCCATCAAAGTTGTGCATAGAAGGGAATTTTCTGGCTCTTTATCTTTAAAATTCAATTTTGAAATCTTATTTCAGACTTCTCTTTTTAGTCAAGGCAAAAATGTTTTAAAAGGGGGTGGAGGAATATGGATGGAGGAGAACATCCTTTACACCTTTTTCTGAATATTGTGTCATAAGTGGTAAGATTCTTTGGGAAAAACTGAATATAATGTATTGTAATAGGGTATCTATTCTTGTGAATACAAAGCAGTTTCATGTAATCTCTTTCAAGTTATCACTTTCATATTCTAAATCAGGGGTTGGTACTCTTTTTCTTTATTTATAAAAAGATAAGGATATTTACATACTCTATATTTACAAAATATAAATATTTTAGTTTATGTGGGTCACACTATCTCTGTGCCAACTCTGCAACTCTGCAGAGCAAATGTAGTCACAGTTTGTAAATGACTGGGCATGGCTGTGTTCCAGTAAAACTTTATTTACAAAACAGGCAACAGACTGAATTTGGCTTTGTTTGCTGACCCCTGCTCTAAATTCATGAAGAGTTCCTGAAGTTTATTGTATTTAGGAAATTGAACATATCAATTTGCTTTTGATGATGATAATAATAGCTAGCATTCATTTGACACTATGTACTTCTCTGAAATTTTTATTAATTTAATCTCCATGCAAATTTTCTTTTTATAGGTTAAGCACCCTGTCTAAAATCTCATATACTCAGCAAGTGGTGAAGCAGCTTAAGGTTAAGTGGATTTCACCTTGACAGTTTAACTTCAGAGTCTGAACTTTTAACCATGAAAAGTAAACATCACCCAGGAGACAGTTTACCGTTTTCCAGTGTCATCTCATTATTTTGCATTTGGGAAAGACTGGAAGGTGGGCTTACCTCACAGTACCTGAGCTGTTCAGCTGGTGGCTTTCCTCCCACTTCAGGAGTGGCTGGCCCTCAGTCACCAGGCTGCGGTTTCCCCACGTGGACAGCCACTGGAAAAAGGGTGTGGGTCACGCCAAATCCCTTTATACTGCCCTGACTCTTTATTCCTCACAACACACCACATGAACTGGTAGAGATGCATCGAAATTGTCAGGAAGCCTTGGTGTGAATAATGGGATTTCTGACTTAAGGGGGAAATATGTGGAACTGTACACTACGTGGGCCTGTCTAGCCCAAAGGAAAAGCACAAAATAAGACAAACCTTTCACACAGGAGCCCTTGAGAGAAATACCCCTGTTTCTAACCTTTTGGGTTCCTCTTATTTTGAGGCTCTCTAATTTTGAGGCTCCTCTCCTCTTTAAGGAGCTTCTTTCTTTAAAACTACTGAAAATTAATCCTCATTCGTCTTTCTGAGAAATTTCACGTTCAACACACAAAGTGGTCCAAGCTTGGTTTCATCTCCCTCCCTCACACTCCAGGTAGTGTGTGGAATCCAGTAACCTTAAGGACTCCATCAATAGATTCTGCCTCTGACTACTGATAGGGCTCAGCCAATGGAGAACCCAAAGAGTGAGGTCAGGGTGTATATTCCCTGGCTCCCTTCCTTCAAGTTGGCTGAGATGACCAATTTTATGTATCAACTTAGCTAAATTATAGTTTCTAGTTATTCAAACAAATACTAATATTGCTGTGAAAGTATTCTGTAGATGTGATTAAAGTCAATAATTAATTGACTCTAAGTAAGGGAGATTATCCTAAGGAATCTGGTTGGGCTTGACTTAATCCATTGACAGGCCTCAAAGAGCAGAACCAAGGCTTCCCAGAAGAACAAATTCTCCCTGTGGACAGGAGCTTCATCCTGTGCCTGAGAGTCCCACCCTGCCCTTCCTGATGGTCTGCTCCTATACAGATTTTGGCCTTGCCTTGCCAGCCCCCCACAATTACATAAGCCAATTCCTTGTAATAAATCTCCTAATATTTATCTCCTACTAGTTATATTTCTTTGACTGAACCCTGGCTGTAGCCTTAAGCTGGCTGTGTCTCTTAACCAAAAGCCAGTGGTCCTCTCGAGTGTCTGACTGTACATGACTCTCTCTCCTTCCTGTTCTGTAGCAGCTTCTGGACTAAGGGTGGTAACAGTAACCATATCGTTACTAGTGGTTCTTCTCTACCCCATATTTATACATAATCCCTTTGTAAGTCACCTGTCCCTGAATTATCCTATTTTGACGGTGCTGTACCCTCTTGGGACTTAAGTGATATGTCCACTACCAGGACACTTAAAATCAAAAACACTCATCAATTGCATTAATTCATTTATTCCAAATATTACTGAGTGCCTATTATGAGCTGGCCAAGTGCTAGGCTCAAGGGATATAATGGTTAATAAAAGCAACATGGTCCATGTCATCCTGAGCTTATAGTTTGGTGGAGGAGATAGAAAAATAAACAAATAATTATTGTTTGTGTATGAAATTCTTCAGTAGGGAAAGGATAGCATTCTATGTGAGCACAGAGTGGGGGGCTCCTAAACTAATACTAAGGTGAGGCATCTGGGGAAACTTCCTGGAGGAAGAGATATCTGCGCCAAGGCCTGAAATAAGAGAAAAATGGCTGGGCAAAGGGAGGTGTGGGGTGGATGGTGCATGTGTAGTGGGGAGAAGTGTTTCAGAGTAACATGTGCAAAGGCCTAGAATCCTAAGAGAGTGTGGCTTCTTTAAGAGCTGAGAGTCGTTGGGTGTGGAGAGAAGACAACACAGGCTGCAGAAGCAAGCATGGGCTAGACCAGGAAGGACCTTGCCAACACGTTAAAGAGTTTGAGTAGGGGAAGCCATTGAAGGGTTTCAGGCCTGGGGATGTTGTAATCAGTTCTGAGCAGAAAGATCACTCTGCAGAACGGAGAAAACACTGAAGGGGTAAGGCTGGAGTCTACACAGTCAAGAGGTGATGGTAACTTGCATAAGAGCAGGGACTAGTCCAGGAAAAGAGAAAATGATAGATTTTTAGAGATATTTGGAAGGTTAACTGGACTGATCTCCAGGAAAAATGGGATTTGGACACTGGGATTGTGGAAGTTAAGAAAAAAGAAGAAACGTCCCTTGGCTTTCAGCGTTGGGTCTTCGGATGATGGTGCAGTGTCTGAAATAGGAAACACCGGTTCTAGGAGAAGTTATGAATGTGTTGCAGTTGAGGAACCTGTGGGATACATGGGGGACGAGTAGGAGGATACAGGTATGAAGCCCAGAAGAGTTTTGGACAAGAGGTAAATATCTGAGACTCATTAGCAAATAGATGGTAATTGATACTATGGAATTAGATGAGAAATTTTAGGGAAAGAATATAAAGTGAGAAAGAGGAAGGTCTTAGATCAAGCCAAGGAATGACATATTTGAAGGGATGATGAGGAAAGGATCCTCTGAAGGAGTCTGGAAAGCAGGAGAGGTAGGAGGAAACCAGAAGCGGGGAGTATTCCTGAAGTCTGAGAGGAGAGTGTTTCAAGCAGTTTTTATACACAAGTGGATCAAGAGGGGTCTGGAAGTTGTACTGGGGAATAAAGAAGACACTGGCCCCTCCTTCTAACCCATATGGAGGGGGGAAATGAATAACTTCTACTTGAGAGACTGCAGAAGTTGTAGCTTCCTCAAGGGAGAACCATGTCTTAATTAAGGCAAGGTGGCATACATTCAGAGTCTGAGAAAAGAGAGGGTGTTCCTTTATTACAGACGGGATTTCCAGAGGATATAGCTGTAAGTCTGGAAAAAATGCCCAGAGAAGCATGGAGATGTGTTTACAGGACAGTGGTATGCCTGGAGTGGCCCATCCACTGTGCCACAGGGTTCCTAACATACCAGCAAGATAAAAGCACCATGTCTCTACATGATGATAATATCCAGACATATATGCGATAACCATCCAGACATGTAGGACTCCGTGACAGTGACTAATGGGGCCAATAAATAAGAAAGAAGCAATCTTTTGCAAAATAAAACAAATCTGAAATATACAAGGTTAATTTGACAAGCTCCATGTGCTGCTCTAGACTTCAGTGATTCCCAAACAACAGACCAAGAATAAATTTTCCCCGATTGAAGGCAAAAGGACAAAATGCAAATAACGTAGTGAATTTTTTATATAGCTAAATACATTCAGTTTCAATAATTGTCCTTTACTCTTAAATTATATTATTCCTTCACTTTTTTGGTTGTTAAAATATCTTTCTTTTATGAAACAATGGTAATAATAAATGACAATTTATTTCAATGATCTTTCTTGGCAAGATAAAATAGTAGCAACCTATTGATTTTACTGGTCTTCAAAGTCTCTGAATATAGAAACGCACATTAGTTTCCACACTTGCAAATCTTTGTTTCCAGTGTGATATGACTTGTTCGTGCCAATTAGGAATTAGGAAGGCAACACTTAAATGTTATTTGACATTAATAATCTTTCTGTCAGTTGCCAGGTAACATCCACTAGCATCCCCTTGGGAACACAGATTGGGGAAGATAGTGAATGTACCAGAACTCTAAGAACAAAGGGTTCTGCATTCAATTACACTTGGTAAACCGTGCATAGCAAATCTCTCTCCTGGGTTTCATAATGCACAGATCACATGAAAGACTGAGAAGTCCTGGAGTCAAGAAATCAATTAAATTTTGTTTAACGGAGGGACAAACAAATTTGTTTGCTGCAGGAAAAAAATTTTCTGGCACACCTAATAAACGTCTCCTGGAATAATCTCGTGTTAAGACCAGTTTGAGAAGTGTTTTGAATAGTTGCTCTTGAACAATAATCAAATATGTGCCCAGATGCTGCAATATAGCCAGATATCTAAGGAAATCCAGTCAAAGCTGAAGCCTATTTAAGTGCACTTTCATTTGTTTTTAATTATATCAGACTGATTTTTATATACCTATCTGTTGGTCATGCTCAAAAATAACAATAGCAAATACTTATATGGCATTTACCATGTTTCAGGCACTATTCTAAGCACTTTTAGATATATTAACCCATTCATTCCTCAAAACCACTTACCTTTGAGGTAAGTACTATTATTATCCCCATTTTATGGATGAAGGTACTGAGGCCCAGAGAGGTTATGTCACTTGCCCAAGATCATACAGTTGGGTCCAGAGCTCTAACTCTTGATAACTCTGCTGTGCTGCTCTCTGATGGGCTCCTTATAGCCAGCATGGTCTGCCAAAACTCAGTTTCCCACTGCACAGTGGGACTGGCCACCTGTAAACTTGTCTAAAAAATGAATGATGGATCAAGGTGCTCTGAAACTATTCCGAATGGGTCCACCTGGACTGACCACTTCTCAGGTTTGGTCCCACCATAAGACTGGAAATAGAAGCATCCTGGGGTGAACCGTCTTTGAAAGGAGTCACCACACTATGGACTGACCACACTTCTAAGAAACCATGGACTCAGGGAAAGAGTCTAAATCTTGCCTCTCTGGAAGGAGTTGGCCAGGATGAACTAACTTCTTGGTCTGGATTTATTCTGGAAGAGGCTCTGGTTTCAAAGCTCATGGTACAAAGGCTCCTAGGAAGTGGTTAGACTAGAGCTGGCCAGTATCTGAGGCCTCGGGGGACAGAACTGGTGGTGGTGGAGGCCAGAGGCCTGCTGGTCCTTAATTGGGCCTATACCCCAATTCTCTGCTCAATTCTTAGGCTGTCATATGCAATTAACCTTTCCTTTGAGAAGAAATAACATTCTGCTTTTGTGCCCATTAAGGAATTGCTCATGTAAAACTAGTGACTCAGTTGGCCTCCAGTGAAACAATTATTACACACCATTAGTAGAAGGTCTGTAAACTTTCAGTACTAATTTAAGCCCAAGATTGTTCTGATCCCATTTTGTTTCCAAATTATATTGGGAGAAACACTTCCAGGAATCTCTGGATACCTTCAAAATCCATCCTACATTTCAATGATATGTAGGTTTTTTTTGTTTGTTTTTTGGGGTTTTTTTTTTTAGCATAACAAAGCTAATCCTCTTGGAGGGAGGAGATGTTGAGATTGAAACAGTTTAAAGGAATTAAAGCAAAAAACTAAATCTTAAGAAAGTACATGGAAGCCACCTATAAGGGATTGATCTCTAAAATATACAAGCAGCTCATGCAGCTCGATATTAAAAAAAACAAACAACCCAATCAAAAAATGGGCAGATCTAAATAGACATTTCTCCAAAGAAGACATACAGATGGTCAAAATGCACATGAAAAGATGCTCAACATCACTAATTATTAGAGAAATGCAAATCAAAGCTACAATGAGGCATCACCTCACAGTGGTCAGAATGGCCATCATCAAAAAGTCTACAAACAATAAATGCTGGAGAGGGTGTTGAGACAAGGGAACCCTCCTACACTGTTGGTGGGAATGTAAATTGGTACAATCACTATGGAGAACAGTATGGAGGTCCCTTAAAAAACTAAATATAGAGCTACCATATGATCCAGCAATCCCACTCCTGGTCATATATCCAGAGAAAATTGTGTCTCGAAAAGATACATGCACCCCAATGTTCATAGCAGCACTGTTTACGATAGCCAAGACATGGAAGCATCCTAAATGTCCATCGAATGATGGATGGATAAAGATGTGGTACATATATACAATGGAATATTACTCAGTCATAAAAAAAAGAGTGAAATAATGCCATTTGCAGCAACATGGATGGACCTAGAGATTGTCATACTGAGTGAAGTAAGTCAGACAGAAAAAGACAAATATCACAAGATATTGCTTATATGTAGACTCTTTTAAAAATGGTATAAATGAAGTTATTTACAAAACAGAAAGAGAGTCACTGATGTAGAAAACAAACTTCTGGTTACCGGGGGGGAAGGGAGGAAAGGGATAAATTGGGAGATTGGGATTGACATATACACACTACTATATAGAAAATAGATAACTAATACGGACCTACTGTATAACACAGGCAACTCTACTCAATACTCTGTAATGACCTATATGGGAAAAGATCTAAAATAGAGCGGATATATGTATATGTATAGCTGATTCACTTTACTGTATACCTGAAACTAGCACAACATTGTAAATTAACTATACTCCAATAACAATTTTTAAAAAAAGAAAAAAAAAGAAAGTACATGGAGAGCAGTGGAAATTTAAAGTCATATGTATTGAATAGCAAACAAAACCTGTTACACTGTTAGCTGCACAAAACACAGGGAACCCACAAATATAAGTAGTAAATCTATTTGGCTAATTTAGAGGGTAACCAGGCATAGTAGGTGAGAAGGTGTGTCTGTCTATTCCTAGGACATTAGCAATAAAGTCCAAGGATGGAAGAAAAGAAAACTCTCTTCTGTGAGGGGATAGTTTCTTATTTTTTCCTAAAATAAAAGTTTTCTTCCTGATATCATGGTTTTGCCCCTTTACCACTAAACACAGCAGAAATTTCAATTTTATCACAACAGGAGATGGCAGCCTGGAAATCAAATGGTAGGGTGTCTTCATAACTGCTTGATGAATCATACTGAGATAAAAGCACTTTGCTTATTCAGAGATGGAGTAAAATATTTGGGGGCCAAAATGAGTTCACAGGCCATTTGCTGATAAGCTCCTGTTTCAGAGGAATTCAAGCTTTTCAGAAATTCCATCCTAGTATTCTTTTGGGTTGCCAGTTTGTTTTTACTTGTAATTGCACATTAAAACTCCACTTTGTTTCACTTAACAGATGACATCTAAGACCACAGATGACAGAAGACAGATTATGAGGGAAAGTGGAAAATCCTTCTAAACTATTTTAAGAAAAGAAAATTTTTAAACCGGGAGTAATTAAACCCAGCCAGGCCTAAAGTTGAGATGCACAGAGAAAACACTGGAGTCACTTCCATTTCTATAATTAAATGATTTTGTGGTTCAGCCCAGTCTTTCATACGGAAATGAATTTCTTGATAGAGCAAAATAGAACAGAAGAGCCTTAACTATGAGCAGATAAATTAGGGTCAACAATAGATTATTTTCTTAATTATCTGTGTTCTTATAAGAAAATGCAGGATAAAGAATGTCTGTAAATGTCTCAAACCACATACACATGTCTATTATTCTCTGAATAGCTTTTTTGGAGTATTTAATGCCTTTTCAGTATTTATTTGATCCTGTTTCTTCTTTTTTTTTTTTCTTTTTTCTGGTACGCGGGCCTCTCACTGCTGTGGCCTCTCCCGTTGCGGAGCACAGGCTCCAGACGCGCAGGCTCAGCGGCCATGGCTCACGGGCCCAGCCGCTCGGCGGCATGTGGGATCTTCCCGGCCCGGGGCACGAACCCGTGTCCCCTGCATCGGCAGGTGGACTCTCAACCACTGCACCACCAGGGAAGCCCTCTGCTTCATTTTTAGATAATGGTATATATAAACACAGGCTTAACAGCATAACAAGAATTTTATAGGCATAAAAAAATGCCTACAGGGCATTGCATGCATTTTCTGCTCATTCTCCAAGACCCAGCGGGAAGGTCACTTTCACAAGAAGATTTCTCAGCTTTACTCATGCAGTCAGTTGTGCAGACCCTTCTCTGCTCCCACAGTACTTAGGGCAGACCTCCATTACAGCATTTATCTGTTACTTTAATTATTTGCTTCCCTTTAGTTGGGAACTTCTCAGAAGCAGAGAGTTTGCCTCTCATCGTTTCACCTCCAGCACCGAGCACAGTGTGTGACACACAGTGGGCACGCAATCATTACTACTGATGGACAGTCTTTTCATTGGGAAGCCAGTGTGGAAACTGTTTGGCCTGCAGATACAGATGCAATTCAGAGGCTGCAACTGTTTGAGATTTCTTGCCTTTTAGCTTGTCTAGTACCTCTGTCCAAAAAACTAGCCCATCCCTGATTTTTATGCATGATCTTGTTCAGTGTTCTAGTCTGCCAAAACTCCCAGAGAATGGTCCAAAGCTATCGTTATATTAAATTGAGTTTTATTGAACTCAATTTGAAGTTGGGGGCTGTAGGAGAAAAATTTGGAAATCTTTGGGCTTTATATAAGAAAGACTTGGATGTCAGAGTTAGCCAGTTTCCATATATCCAACAATAGAGCACCTTTATTGTTACCCCATTCCACTCACTGTAGGGGTATGGCTGGGCAGTATTTCTGCCATCCAGTCTTTAACTTAATTTTAATAACAACTTTCTTGAGACATAGTTTGTATTCATATACCTTACCTATTAAAAGTGTACAATTTAATGGTTTTCAGTGTATTCACAGAGTTGCGCAACCAACATTACTAATTCCAAAATATTTTCATCACTCCCCCCAAAACTCTGTACCCACTAGTAGTTATTTCCTATTTCTCCGCAACTCCTACCACCCAGCCCTAGGCAACCGCTAATTTACTTTCTGTTTCTATAAACTTGCCTATTCTGGGTATTTCATATAAATGTAAACATACAATATGTGGTCTTTTGTGACAGGCTTCATTCATTTAGCATGTTTTCAAACGTCATCTATGTTGTTCATGCATCAGTACTTTATTCTTTTTCACTGTTGAATAATATCCCATTGTGTATACATACACCACATTTTATTAATTTATTAGTTGAGGACATTTGGGTTGTTTCCACTTGTTGGCTATTATGAACAGGGCTTCTATGAACATTCCTGTACAAGTTTTTGTGTGGACATGTTTTCATTCATCTTGGGTATATACCTAGGAATAGAATTGTTGGATCACATGATAACTGTATGTTTAACTTTTTGAGGAACTGCTATTCTGTTTTCCAAAATGATTGCACCATTTTACATTGTCGCCAGCAGTGTATAAGGCTTCCAATTTTTCCACATCCTCACCAATACTTGTTATGGTCTGTCTTTTTGATTATAGCCAATCTAGTAGGTGCAAAGTGGTAGCTCATTGTGGTTTTGCTTTTTTTTTATCATGGCTAATGTTGTTGAGCATTTTTTCATATGCTTATTGGCCATTTGTATATCTTCTTTGAGGAAATGTCCATTCAGATCTTTTGCCCATTTTAAAATTAGGTTATTTATCTTTTTATTATTGAGTTGTAAGAGTCCTTTATATATTATAAGTACAAGTCCCTCATCAGATATATGATTTGCAAATATTTTTTCCATTTTGTTGGTTTTCTTTTCACTTTTTTTGATGGTAACTTTTTCAGCACAAAAGTTTTTCATTTTGATGTAATCCAATTTATTTTTTCTTTTGTTGCTATGCTTTTGGTATCATATCTAAGAAACCATTGCCTTAGCTAAGGTCATGAAAATTTAGCCTTTTTCCCCAGAATTTTATAGCTTCCACTCTTATATTTAGGTCTTTGATCCATTTTGAAGTAATTTTTCTACATGGTGTGAGGCAAAGGTCCAGCCTCCTTATTTTGCATATGGAAATCCAGTTGTCCCAGCACCATTTGTTGGAAAGATTATTCTTTCTCCACTAAAAGGTCTTGACACCCTGTTTAAAGTTAATTGACTATAAATGCAAGGCTTTATTTTCTGGACTCTGAATTCTATTCCATTGATCTATATCTCCATCTTCATGCCAATACCGTCTTTATTTTATTATTGTAGCTTTATAGTAAGTTTTGAAATTGGCAAGCGTGAGCCCTCCAACTTTGTTTTTCTATTTCAAGATTTTTTTCTATTTTGGGTCCCTAGAATTTCCACACTAATTTTAGGATCAGTTTGTAAATTTCTGCAAGGAAGCCCCTTGGGATTTTAATAGATTGAGTTCAATCTGTAAATCAATTTGGGGAGTATTGCTCATGAGCATGAGTGTATCCATACTATCTAATCTATGAAAATGAAACATCTTTCCACTTATTTATGATGTCTTTCATTTCTTTCAAAATTATCATAGTTTCCAGAATAAAAGTTCTGCAATTCCTTTGTTAAATTTACTTCTAAGTATTTTATTCTTTTTGATGCTATAGTAGATGGAATTGTTTTCTTAACTTCATTTCAGATTGTTCATTACAACTGTATAGAAACACAATAGATTTTTGTATATTGATTTTGTATCCTGCAGCTTTGCTGAACTTATTCATTAGTTTTAATAGTTTTTCAGTGAATTCCCTACAATTTTCTGTCTATAAGATCATGTCATCTGTAGACAGAGATAGTTTTACTTCTTTCTTTCAAATCTGGATATCTTTTCTTTCAGTCCTATCGTCCCAACCCCTCACACCCCAAACTGACTTACCCAGAACCTCCAGTAAAATGTTATACAGAAGTGGTGAGAGTGGACATCCTTCTCTTGTTCCTGATATTAGAGGAAAACATTCAGTCTTTCACCATTAAACATGTTAGTATTAGCTGTGGGTTTTTCATAGATGCACTTTATCAGGTTGAGGAAGTTCCCTTCTAAGTTTATGTGTGTTTTTTTTTTTTAATCATGAAATGCTTTTTCTGCATCTATTGAGATGATCGTGTGACTTTTGTTCTTTTTCTATTGATATGATGTATTACATTAATTGATTTTTGGCTGTAAACCAACCTTGCATTCCTGAGCTGTTATCCACTTTTGCACCTGCTCAACTCAGACTTATATCTTGACCAGTGTTAGATCAATACCGAATCCAGGCAATGTTGCTATCCTTCATTAAAAAAACAAAAACAAAAATGTTTTTACTATTTGATACTAAGGATGGCATTTCTAATACCATCTCCTATGGAATGTCACACTGTCAAATCCATAATTTATCACTTCTCGTTTCCTTATTTTTACAGGATTCTTACTAAATTGTCTTTATTAGAAAGTGTGAGAAATTGGTCTTTTCTCTTCCTATTTACCTAAAGGTAGGAGAAGAAAATTTTGTATTGTCCATAGCACTTCAGTCTAAATTGAATCATATCAGGATGAAATTCTTAAACACAAAATGAATATGTCTGTAATATATATACCTTTTAAACAGAACACATCCTGACCAAGTTATGTTGTTTTTACTAGAGTCTTAGCTTTTGTGATTTTAAAGATATCTCTAAGGCTCAAATTCTATCATTCTTCATTTAAAATCAATCTCACCTCTTCCTATACAGTTGCAAGTGTGATACAAGCCAAATTTGGTCTGTAGGTATGTTTTATTTGGTCCATAGGTTTTTGAAATATAGGCCAAGTATGTGCTCTGTAGGCAGACACTACACTCAACTCTCGTGTTATCTTCTAGTCTGCACTTAAGCCAGGCCCATAAAAGCTTTGGAGTTTGTAATGCTTGTAATACAAACCATCTCATTTTTGGCATCTTAATTTATCTCAGTGGAGGCATTATCTCTTATACCCAACTTTTAAATCTTGGAGTCATTGCTGATAATTTTTTATAAAGTTTTTTTTCTTTAAAAAAATCACCCTATGTATTTAATATCACTGAACTATACACTTTAAATTGGTTAAGATGGTTAAAAAAATACCCAAATTAAATATGAATAGGTTCTCATTGTATAAGATTTACATAATCAGAAATACAAAAGCCCTGAACTTCCTTTTTCACTTCTCTCTACCACCTCTTCCCCATCTACAGGTAACCATTGCCATTATTGGGGTGCATTCTTCCCGACCACTTTGTAGACTTTTACACACACACATGGGCTATTATAATTTTTTTAAATTGAAGTATAGTTGACTTACAGTATTATATTAGTTTCCATTGTACAACATAGTGATTTTATATTTTTATAGATTATGCACTGTACTAAATTATTACAATATTATTGACTGTATTTCCTGTGCTGTACATTACATCCCTGTGACTTATTTTATAACTTGTAGTTTGTACCTCTTAATCTCCTTCACCTATTTTGCCCATCCTTCTTACCCCTCTCCCCACTGGTAACTACTAGTTTGTTCTCTGTAACTGGGAGTCTCTTTCTGTTTTGCTATATTTGTCCATTTGTTTTGTTTTTTAGATTTCATATATAAGTGAAAACATACAGTATTTGTTTTTCTCTGAGTTATTTCACTTAGTATAATACTCTTTAGGTCTATCCATGTTGTCACAAATGACAAGATTTCATTCTTTTTTATGGCTGAGTAATATTCCATTATATATATAAATATGTATTACATCTTCTTTATCCATTCATCTGTCAAAGGACACTTAGGTTACTTCAATATCTTGGCTATTGTACATAATGCTGCAATGGACACTGGGGTGCATATATCTTTTTGAATTAGCATTTTTGTTTTCTTTGCAAAAATACCAGGAGTGGAATTGCTGTATGGATTATATGACAGATCTATTTTTAATTTTTTGAGGAACACCCATACTTTTTTCCACAGTGGCTGTACCAGTTTACATTCCCACCAACAGTGCACAGCGGTTCCCTGCCAACACTTATTATTTTTTGCCTTTTTCATAATAGCCATTCTGACAGGTGTAATACTTCACTGTGGTTTTGATTTGCATTTCCCCATGATTAGTGATGATGAGCATCTTTTCATGTGCCTGTTGGCCATCTGTGTGTCTTCTTTGGAAAAATATCCATTCAGATTCTCTGCTCATTTTTCAATTGGTTTATTTTTGATATTGAATTGCATGAGTTCTTTATATATTTTGGATATTAACCCCCATCAGACATGGTATTTGCAAATATATGCTCCCATTCAGTAGGTTGATTTGGTTCCATTTGTTTATTTTTTGCTTTTGTTGCCCTTGCCTGAGAAGACAGATCCAAAAAAACACTGCTAAGATTGATGTCAAAGAGCTTACTACCTATGTTTTCTTCTATGAGTTTTATGGTTTCAGGTCTTACATTTAAGTCTTTAATCCATTTTGAGTTTATTTTTGTACATGGTCTGTTTCATTCTTTTACACATAGATGTCCAGTTTTCCCAACACCACTTATTGAAGAGGCTATCTTTTCCCCATTGCATATTCTTGCCTCCTTTGTTATAGATTAATTGACCATGTGTGTGACTTTTTTTTTCGGCTCTCCATTCTGTTCCATTGACCTGTGTGCCTTTTTTGTGTCAGTACCATAATGTTTTGATTAGTATAGCTTTATAGTATAGTTTGAAGTCAGGGAATGTGATACCCCCAGCTTTGTTCTTCTTTCTCAAGATTGCTTTGGGTATTCAGGATCTTTTGTGGGTCCATACAAATTTTAAGATTTTTTTGCTCTAGTTCTGTGAAAAATGCCATTGGTATTTTGATAGGGATTAAACTGAATCTATTCATTGATTTGGGTAGTACGGACATTTTAACAATACTAATTCTTCTGATTTCTAATCACAGTATATCTTTCCATTGATTTGTGTCATCTTCAGTTTCCTTCATTAATGTCTTATAGTTTTCAGAGTACAGGTCTTTCACCTCCTTGGTGAAATTTATATTCCTAGGTATTTTATTTTTTAGTACAATTTTAAATGGAATTGTTTTATTGATTTCTCTTTCTGATAGTTCATTATTAGTGTTATCAAAATGCAACAGGTTTCTGAATATCAATTTTGGATTCTGCATCTTTACTGAATTCATTTAGTAGTTTTAATAGTTTCTTGGTGGTGTCTTTAGGATTTTCTGTATATAGTATCATGTCACCTGCGAATAGTGACAGTTTTACATCTTCTCTTTCAATCTGGATGCCTTTTCTTTCTTTTTCTTGTCTGATTGCTATGGTTAGGACTTCCAATATACTATATTGAATAAAAGTGGTGAAAGTGGGTATCTTTGTCTTGTTCCTGATCTTAGAAGTAAAGCTTTCAGCTTTTCACCATTGAGTATGATGTTAGCTGTGGGTTTGTCATAAATGGACTTTATTATATTGATGTATGTTCCCTCTATACCCACTTTGTTGACAGTTTTTATCATGAATGAATGTTGAATTTTGTCAAGTGCTTTTTCTGCATCTACTGTGATAACCATGTGATTTTTATCTTTTGTTTTATTAATGTGTTGTGGGCTATTAGTTTTTTACATAAAAAGTAGGCTGGAAAATATACCTACAATTTATTGACAGTGGGTACCTCTAGATGGGTAAGGAATGGTAAAGAGGAATAAATAAGGACTTTTCAGTTTTTAACTATTACTGCCAATGTTGCATGTACATTATTTACATATATCTTAGTATGAAGCCTATCTCAGTAAGATATGAAACCTGGATGCTATAAGTGAGAAGATGGATAGACTATGTAAAAATTTTACACTGTATCAGTCAGGGTTCAACCGGAGAAGCAGAACAAACAGCGGGGGAAAGCATATATATATATATACATATATATATATATGTATATATATATATGTATATATACATATATATGTATATATACATATATATGTATATATATGTATATATATACACACATCTATGTATATATATATATACACACATCTATGTATACATATATAGTATACAAAAAAACCCAAAGTTATTATAATATTGTTGACTATATTCCCTGTGCTGTACCTTACATATATGTGAATATTTATTTTATAACTGGTTTGAACCTTTTACTCCTCTTCACCTATTTTGCTCATCATCCACATGCCCCTCCCCTCTGGCAACCACTAATTTCTTATCTCTATTTGTGAGTTTGTTTCTTTTTTTTTTTAACATCTTTATTGGAGTATAATTGCTTTACAATGGTGTGTTAATTTCTGCTTTATAACAAAGTGAATCAGTTATACATATATATATGTCCCCATATCTCTTCCCTCTTGCATATCCCTCCCTCCCACCCTCCCTATCCCTTCCCTCTAGGTGGTCACAAAGCACTGAGCTGACCTCCCTGTGCTATGTGGCTGCTTAGCAAATCTGAAATCAGTAGGGCAAATCTTTAGGAAGGGAATATCACAGGTAGGTTGGAACTATATTTTCTCCTTTTGGAGAAAGCCTCTGTTCTGCTTTTAAGGCTTTTCAAGTGATTGAATCGGCCTCCCCCAGATTATCCAGGATAATCTCCTTTACTTAAAGCCAACCGATTAGGGGCTTTAATTACATCTTAAAATACCTTTACAGCAAAACCAAGATTAGTATTTGGTTGAATAAGTGGATACTGTACCAAGCCAAGTAGATACCTCAAAGCCATCACACATACAAATTAAAAATTTATGTTCAGCAAAAGACTGTGAACAAAGAGAGACAGCAGATAGGTAAAATATATCTGCAACATAGATAATAAAAGGATTAATATTCAAAATTTCTTGAGTTCCCCCAATCAACAAGAAAGACATGAAACAGCTGATAGAAAAATGGGCAAAGGATATGAATAGGCAATACATACACAAAACACAATAGTCTGATGAAAAAAATGTATGAAAATGTTCAAACTCATTAATAATTAAGAAAATAAAATTTGAAATTATAACTTTTTTTCTGATAATTTTGGCAATATTTAAAAGGTGGGTGATATTAAAAGCTGGAAAAAAATTCAGAGGAATGGGCATTCTCATTCATACACAAATCCTTTGGTAAGAGTACATTGACAAAGCCTTTTATAAAGGAAATTTAACAGTTATCTATGAAAATTGTAAACGAACATACCTTTTACCTGGTGAACTGCTAGGAATCTATCCTCTCTTACTCCTTTGTTAATCACCAAGTTCAAATGTTAAATCTTATATGATTGCACTTCCAACTAACACCCCCTTGATTCTTCTCTCCCTATGTGAGTTCAACTTTACACTACTGCTAGATAGATCTCCCTAATTCTCTTTTTCTATGATACACAGACACACAGACACAGACATACACATACACACACACAACTATGCCACAGCATTGTTTGCAATAGTCCCAAGCTGGAAACAACCCAATTGTGTAACAACTACAGCATGAATAAATAACTTATTTACAATAAAGAAAGTGAAGGACGATTAATTACAAACATCAACATGGATGACTCTCAAAAAATATTGTTGGGCGAAAGAAGCAAAAACCAAAGAAAACAAAAAGTATGATTCCATTCATACTTTCAAAAAGTTCAAAAAAGGCAAAACTAAACTACCTTATTTAGGGATGCATACCTAGGGGGTAAAACCATAAAGAAAAGCAAGAAAATAAGTGATTTTTCCACATGTTAGGGTAGTGATTACCTTGGGTGGGGGAGGAAGGGAGTTGTAATTGGGGTGGTGAATTCAAGGAGACATCTCAGTAATTGGGGAGGTGAATTCAAGGAGACTTCTGAGATGCTGTTGATCTTCGACTTTTTGACCTTGATGGTAATGACATGTTAAACTGAACGTTAAGTGTTTTATGATTTGTCTGTATTCTCATAATTTTAAAAAATGTCACTATGGAACTGTCTGAGGGGCTGGCAGTCTTCTATTTCTCTTTTCTTCTTTTCCCACCTTTGTTGAGATATAACTGACTTATAACATTGTGTAAGTTAAAGGTGTATAAAGTGTTGATTTGATACATTTATAAATTGCAAAATGATGACCACCATGGTATTAGCTACCACCTCCATCCCATCACATACAGTGGCTGCACAAATTTTGCCTTGTCATTTTGTAAATTAAATTTACATATGATTTCCACATTTTTCACTTTGTTGTATTTGACTTAAAAAATCATTAAAAATAAATCAAAATTTAAAAACTTTTATGAATTACTCCCTGCCTACAAAGTTCCAACTCCTTTATCTGAACTTTCAAATTCCTCCATCTACTGATGACTTTTCAGTCTCTGTAATCCTAACTAACTCCCACTACTGTCTTCAGTGGAAACCCAAAAAACCCCAAACAAAACAAAACAAAACAAAAAAAGCCCCAACAGATACTAATTCTACTAAATTGCCTTTACAAAAAAGAAAAAGAAAAAAAGAAAGAAAATTGACCTTTCCTCTTACTCTTTATTTGAAAGTAAACGGGGGAGGATTTTGAATTGCCTACCACATGTTTTTCTAAAGTGAATCAGAGCAGGATGAGATGCCTGCTTAGTCTTTGGCTATAATGAATATGTGTCTGTGACACAATTCTCAAAAAGAACACATTTCTCCCAAGTTATTATCTAGCTGGCACTGTGATTAAGAATTTCCTTTCAGTTTAAATAAGCTAAAAAAATGGTTAAAGGCAAGTATATGTGATGTTAGATGTTAGTTTGTGTCCACAAAAACACAGTGAAAAATAAATAAATGACCCAAATTGAGCCCTGAGTCTTCATGCACAGACTATCAGTTTCACACTTAGTCATAGTCAACTTCACACATAGATGCCACTGAAACAACCAGGGCCAAATGTTCCTGGAAAATGGGACTTCTTAGACATTCACAGACATTTGGTGCAAATACCTGAGCCCCATGCTTCGGGTGGAGATCTCAGCAAGAAGACTGATGGGCAGCTTCCAGGCGAAAAAATGAGGGAGGGGCAGGATGTGGTCTTGGTGATTCAGAAGCGCCCCCCCTTCTCCACCACCAATTTGAGTCAGCATGCAGCCACATGGCCCCATATGGTACAGTGATGGCTCTTGATAAGCTGTCATACCAGATCCTCCCTTCTTGCTTTCATTAAAGCACTTAGTGATTTCAGAAGCCCAATTTGCATATGAGTAGTTTTAGTCTATCTTTCTAAATTAGTCAAGCAGCAAATGGTTGAAGTTTTCTGATCTACATGATATGGTGGCATGAAGTGTTGTTGGCCGTTTTGGTACTTGCTTGTCTCACCTGGTCCTTAAAATGATAAACTAACATCACTCATTTGGAGGCAGCCTAGCATAGTAGTTGAGCCCCTGGGTGTTGGAGCCAAGCTGGCTGGATTCAAATCCCTGCTCACCACCCCTGGACTTGTGATTTTACAAGTGTGCACAAATCACTCTTTCTTGCCCCAGGGCATGAATCTTGTGCTCTTAATGTGATTGGTGCAGCTGGAACTGAGGGTCATCCTTGTGGTGCAACAGTGGCAGCAATCACAGCAAGCTTCAGCAGAGCACTGGCAGTGCTGCTGGTGCCTGTGTCTGGGTTCCAGGGCTGGCAGAGTGGCAGAGTGGGTCACACTGTCCAGCACTGGGCGTTAACTTTCCATGACTTGATTTGGAGTACTGTTCATGACTGCAGAGTCCTCAACCTGGCCATGCTGGCAATTCCAGGAGTTATACAATGACCTTTTAACCCTTTTTTTTTTTTGCTTAAACAAATTTTTGGTTTCTTTTAAATGTCACTAAGATTACTGACTGATACAATGACTTTGGAAAAATTTATTAAGTTTTCTCAGCCTATTTTCTCATCTATAAAGCAGTTTAGTAGTATCTATCTCTTAGGGTTAGTAGGAGACTTAAATACGTTACTGCCTGCAAGCACTCATTATGGTGCTGGCACACAGTAAGGGTCCCTAAAATATTAGCTATTATTATTTAATAATTTGTTGAGCACAAGAACATTGGACTGCTTATAGTAAGAGTGAAGCTTGGTATGAGAAGGTCCTTGCCATTTATCTTAGAGTTAGGAACTATAGCTTGGAGTTTTAGAAATTAGAGATCATTATATGTTAGTTTCAAGATTCAAGTATTGTGACCCCATCTGAGTGGTTATGTTTAAGAAATAATCCCGTCTTTATTGCAACAACAGGATTAAAAGTAACCTAGGAATTTTTATGGCTCACAGCTTTTAATTTATGGTTGGTTGATTTAGGCAACCATATATATTTTGTTTTACCTATTTAATTTAAATTTAACATATGGACTGAAAAAGGCACGCATCTTACGTTTATAGCTTGATTATCATACCAAGCAGGGTATTGAACATTACCAACACTACAGAGGCTTACTTTGTGCTCCCATCCTCCAGAGGTACCACTACACAGATTTCTCTTACCATAAATTAGTTTTGCCTGTTTCAAACTTTATTTAAATGAGATTCTATAGTAGGTACTCTTTTTGTTGCTAAATGTTATATATTCAAGATTCATCCATGTCGTTGCACATAGAAATAGTTCTCTACATTGCTGCATAGCAATATATGCCACACTTTATTTAGCCATTCTACTGTTAACAGACATTTGGGTTGCTTCTAGTTTGGTGCTATTAAGGATAATGTACTAAGAATATTCTTGTAACTCTCTTTTGTGCACATATGTATGCATTTCTTTTGGATTTACACCTAGGGGTTGAATTGCTGAGTCATAGGGTGGGCATATGCTTAATTTAACTGGCAACAAAATTTCCAAAGTAGTTTGACCAGTTCACACTCTCAAGCATTACAAGAGTTTCTGTTGCTCTATATCCTAACACTTCATATTGTCAACCTTTTAAATTTCAGCCATTCTGGGGTGTGTGCAGAGATATCCTGTTATGTTTTCAACGTACATTTTCCTGATAACTAATGATGTTGAACACATTTTCATGTTCATTGGCCATTTGGATATCCTCTTTTGTAAAAATCCCGTTCATGTCTTTAACCCTTTCTTTAAAAAAAACTGAGCCTGTCTTTTCCTTATTGATTTATAAGAAATCTTTATACACTCTGGATACAAGTTCTTTGTGTGATTTACACACATAAAATGTCTTCTCCCACTTTGTATCTTGCCTTTTCATTCTCTTAATGATTTCTTTTGCTGAACGGAAGTTTTAAATTACAATATGTCCAAATTATTAATCTTTCCTATTACGGTTAGAGCTTTTACAAAAAAAAAAAAAAAAAGACTTTATTTTTTAAAGCAGTTTTAGACCTATAGAAAAACAAGCAGAAAGAACCAATATTCTCGTATATTCTCCCCCGGCACACACACAGTTTCCCCTATTATTAACATCTTGCATTGGTGTGGTACATTCTTTACAACTGATGAACCAATATTGATACATTATTATTAACTAAAGTTCATAGTTTACATTTACAGTTCACTCTTTGTGTTGTACACTTTTTGGGTTTTGACAAATGGATCATGTTATCTATCCTCCATTACAGTATCATACATAATAGTTTCACTGCCCTAAGAATCCCGTGTTCCACCTCTTCATCTCCCCCCAACCCCTGACAACCACTGATCTTTTCACTGTCTCCATAGTTTTTCCTGTTCCAGAATGTCATATAGTTGGAATCATATAGTGTGTAGCCTTTTCAGACTGACTTCTTTCACTTAATAATATGCATTAAAGGTTCCTCCATGACTTTTCATGGAGGATATAACAGGATATATAACAGGATATCTCCTTTCTTTTTAGCACTGAATAATATTCCACTAACTGGATATACCATAGTTTATCTATACATTCACCTACTGAAAGACACTTTGGTGGCTTCCAAGTTTTGGTAATTATAAATAAAGCTGTTATAAACATCTGTGTACAGGTTTTTGTGTGAACTTAAGTTTTCAACTCCTCTGGGTAAATACCAAGGAGTATGATTGCTGGATCATATGGTCAGAGTGTTTAGTTTTGTGAGAAACTGCCTGATTGTCTTTCAAAGTGTACCATTTTGCATTCCTACCAGCAATGAAGGAGAATTCTTCACCAGCCTTTGGTGGTGTCAGTGTTCTGGATTTTGGCCATTCTAACAGGGGTATAGTGGTATCTCATTGTTGTCTTAATTTGCATTTTCCTGATGACATGTATTGTAGAGCATCTTTTCATATGTTTATTTTCCATCTGTATATTTTCCTTGGTGAGGTGTCTTATGGTCTTTGGCCCAGTTTATAATCTGGTTGTTTGTTTTTTAATTGTTGAATTTTAAGAGTTCTTAGTATATTTAGGATAACAGTCTATTATCAGATATGTCTTTTGCAAATACTTTCTTCCAGTCTATGGCTGGTCTTATCATTCTCCTGACATTGTCTTCTGCAGAGCAGAAGTTTTAATTTCAGTGAAGTCCAGCTTATCCATTATTTTTTTCATGGATCATTCCTTCAGTATTGTATGTAAAAAGTCATTGCCATACTCAACCAAGGTCATCTAGGTTTTCTCCTATGTTACCTTCTAGGAGTTTTATAGTTTTGTGTTTTACATTTAGCTCTATGATTCATTTTGAGTTAGTTTTTGTGAAGGGTGTAAGGTTTGTGTCTAGATCCCTTTTTTTTTTAAAAAAAAACATGTGGATGTCCAGTCGTTCCAGCATCATTTGTTGAAAAGACTATCTTTGCTCTATTGTATTGCCTTTGATCCTTTGTCAAAAATCAGTTTACTCTATTTATGGGGGTCTATTTCTGGGCTCTCTATTCTGTTCCATTGACTTATTTGTCTGTTCTTTGACCAATACCACACTGTCTTGATTACCACTGCTTAGATACCTCTAGTGTGAAAAATAAAGCTCATTACATACAGGATGGAAATATGGCCCAGTATCTACTTGGACTTGTTGTCTGTAGAACCAGAGATAGTTCATTTGTGACCAATTTAAAATGTACTAGCCTGTCCCCTTTCAGTGGCAAGTGAGAGAAACCCAGTTTAAAGTTAAGCAAAGGAAGGAATGTTTTGTCTCACAAGAATTAGGAAGAACTGAAGTGGAACAGGCATCAGATATATTCTAAATCAATCTCAATTTCTCTCTCTCGATCTTTTTTTTTTTTTTGCGGTACATGGGCGTCTCACTGTTGTGGCCTCTTCCGTTGCGGAGCACAGGCTCCGGACGCGCAGGCTCAGCGGCCATGGCTCACGGGCCTAGCCACTCTGCGGCATGTGGGATCTTCCCGGACCGGGGCAC
>NC_041218.1:58047587-58057026 GCF_002837175.3 Physeter macrocephalus
GGCTCACGGGCCTAGCCACTCTGCGGCATGTGGGATCTTCCCGGACCGGGGCACGAACCCGTGTCCCCTGCATCGGCAGGCGGACTCTCAACCACTGTGCCACCAGGGAAGCCCAATCTCTCTCTTGATCTCTTGATCTCTTCACTTCTCCCTCTCATTTAGTGAATTTTAAACAATAAGAAAAATAAAAAACCAAAAAACACACCTCCTACTGCCTTCAAGAATAACTCCTTCATTTCCTTCAAATGTTTGTTCAAATCTCCCTTCCTCAGTGAGGCTGATCAATCCTCATTTTATTCAACACCAAAACCTGTCCCCTCCATCTCAGCAGTCCTGATCCTTTTTACATTTTCCCCACTTACTAATTCCTAACATACTGTAGTATTTTCTTATTTATGTTTTTAATTTATCTCTCTCACCTGGAATGTTACTTCTACCAGGGTAGGCTCTTGGGTATTTTATTTACTGAGATATTCCAAACACCTAGAACAGGGCACCTAGAGCATCCCACATGGTAGGTGCTCAATAAATACTGTTGAGTGAAGCAAAGGGAATTTATTATCTCAAGTAAGAAGTCCCAAGTTGGGTGGTCCCAGGATTGTTGGTTCTGTAGCTCAGTGGCATAATTGAGAACCATGCTCTTTTCACCTTCCCTGTCTGCCATCCTCAGCATGTCAGGTTGGTCTCTTAGGCTAGCTCTCTGTATGGTTGCAAGATGGCTGATGTAGTTCCAGGCATCACATCTCAACAAGACACATCCAGAAGCAGAAGAATGATGGCTGCTATCTGCTTTCTTATTTTTCCGCTTTTTTTTCTTTAATCAATGAGGAAATATATATTATTTTTTTAAAAACACCCTTGCATATACAATAACTGAAATTAAAATAAATGCATATAATTGCATTAGTTTCCAAGCTAACCCTTATTGACAAGAATATATATTCTTAACATAAATTACTTAATTGCAACAATATTAGTTTTGGAAGAAACATGGCCATGTAAATTGATGAAATGTTAAGAAGCCATTTTGGATTTAGAAAGTATAATAATTTGGACATTGTTTGGACTAGAAAAATTATATTTAAAAATCCTTATTAGTTATTTGTTTTGATAAAATTCTTAGGAAAAAAACATGAGGAAATCTGCCATGAGGATGACTAAAGGGAGAGGCGTCTTGAATATATTGAAGTAAGACAAAGTATCTTTAAAGACTGTGAAAATGTATTTAAAAATACAAAATACACCCAAAAAACACATGAAAGACAATTTTTATATATAATTTTTGGTCCGATTAATTGAATGCATATTTTACGTAACTTAGGTTATAGGTCAAATGGATTAAGAAAATTCACTTTTGCTAGGAAAATAAGATAGTGGTAAGGGATCTGTCAAGCTCATTTAATATTACTGTTCTGAAAAAAAGAATATTTAATGTGAAAATGTTAATTTCAAAAAAAAATGGACTATATCAGTTACAATCTTGCTTGACAGATGTATAAGGCTCATGCTTATAAAATCTGAAGAGAAAATAACCACAAATCACCCTGTTAATCCACGGGGCATTTCTGGCTGAATTAGGTTTGTCCTTGTTAAAGAAATTATCTTCGTTTTCTTCCCTCCTCAGGAATGCATGTAAAACAGTTCCTGTCTCGATGCACGCTTAAGGCAAAAAGTTCAGTGCTCAATTACCTGCTGTCTGAAGTCTCATATTTTGCAGTGAGCAAGTGAAATAGCATTTTAATCAGAAGTCTTGACCCATGCTCTTCTTTTTTCCTTTGCAGGCTTGCAAGTTATTTGGCATATGAAGGTCTTGACCTGAGAAAACCATCTTGGATAACCATGGCAAGGAGAAGGAAAAATGCAACACCTAGGAGATTTCAGTAAACAGTAGAATCATGCCAACCTAATCTGTGTTAAAATGCTTGGAATGTGGGAGCCGCTGATGATGCCTGTTGTCTGTGTGTCTGACTGAATCCTTTCTTTTCTCAGAGCAGCAAAGCAAAGCCTGGGAACCAGGCCAAATGCCTGCCACTTACCTTAAATTGATCAGCTACTTTGAGATTAAAACTCCTGAAAGCTGCCACACCGTGAAAACAAGGCCTCCTTCACATTAAAGGCAAATTGCGACTTTGGGTTTGCTGTGATCTTTTTTCCATTTTATCCAGTTTTTCACAGTGCACACTTTTTTTTTTTTCCTTTCCATTTATGCTCCAATGTAGAAGCCAATAGTTACAGCATCTTGGCCAAGCATTCATTAAGGTTTATAAGAACAAAATTTATGGTTATTTAGGAGTTGGCACAAAGACAGACTGTTGCTGGAAAAAGAAAAAGAAATACAGGTGGGAAATATAAGCCTCAACAAAGGCCCATACTATACTGTAGTGTGCGAGCCTCTCAGTAGAGGGCTGGGAGGAAAATTATATCGTATTTAAAACCAGGCACTCCTCTATTCTGAATCCTTCCCATTTTATGGCTCTGTAGATGATTGAAACAAGTATGCCGGTCATTCCAAGAGATTTTTCTGTCTTGTGTAAGTGCTACCAATTTACGGGAGCTGGCAGACGTAGCGATAAATAGATTTGTGTTAATCTGGGTGATAATCTGTCAGTTTGGTTAAAGGATGAGGTACATTTAAAAAAATATATATTATGGATCAGAATAAGGGCTCCGCCAAGAAGAGAAGAGTCATGTTAGCCTCGTGAGTAGCCCTTACATAATGGCAGGGCCTGTGTTCCCAAAAATGTAGGGTGTGGGCAAAACACACCCTTAATCTTTGAATTCAGGCAGTAATGTGGAATTCTGGCACAGTCTGCATGTCTATATTCTCCCTCAGGAAATATTGTTAATGAGTCTTGTGTTTTCTTTTGTTTTTTGTTTTTTTAATATTCTCTGATTTCCTGATCTAGGGGAACAAGAAAACTTCTTGTTCTGTTATTTGCACTATTTGTAAAACAAGCATTTTAAGAATATATTTCAGTTTTCTACTAGTTGTTGTTCAAGGAGTACCTAGGAGTAGTTGCATGTATTGAAAAATATACAGCTTCAGTGTTTCATGATGTAGACTGCTCCCAAAATATCACTTGTTTTAGCTATGCCAGTAACTTGCTGTATGCTTTAGGGAAAGTTAACTTAAATGTCTAGCCATCTCCTAATACCAAATGGGAACACTAATACTAATACTTATGCTGATACAAATAATGTATTCTCTACTGGGTGCACTGTGATAAGGTAGGTGTTTCCACTTCCAATACCTTGCATACATTAGAATGTTTTCCCCCTTCCTCTACATGAAATTAAGTTCATCCTTTTTACTGACTTTGTTTTGGAAATCTTCCACTTAATTCTTTTTATTCCTTTTTATCAGCATTACCTCAACACGGAAATACATACAATGTCACATGAACTTACATTTGTTCACATGTTGCTCTGCAAAGGACCAATTTACTTGTGCATAAATATGAGTACTTTCTACTAACTACACACACTTTCTGCTCCTCAAGGGCAGGGGTCATGTCCTTGATACCTCTTCACATACAAGATGCTCATTAAGTTTGGAGAAGTGAATTTGCACACAAACATTTGCATCATTTCATAAAATGCTAAATACAACTTTGGCTGTATGAGCACACAATGTGATCATCATTTGCAGATAATACTGGCTATTTCTGAGCATGAGGGAGCCTGTTTGTTAAGTAGTGATTAGAAGTCACTTCTCTTGTTTTGCAGAGTGCCAGAAAGCCAGAGCCATCAGAGAAGGAACAGAAAAAGCTATGGCTCAATCTGGTGCTGATCTCTGTATCTTTTTAAATAGTTTGCCTTATGACTTTGTCACTTAAATTTTTTATCATGCCTTTGAGACTATTACCTTGACTACTGATTTTGTCCTAACTTCCAAGTCTTCATACTTTGTATTTCCTATTAATTCTGATTCTTTCATATTTCATAAGTTGTCAGGTATGTTTAGTGTTAGGCTAAGGGTAATTAGAAAATCCCTGTATAACAAGTAGTTGGTAAAAAAAAAAATACAAAGCAAGCAAACCACTGCCTGCAGTGATTTGCTCTGCATCTTGTTGCACAGGGTAACAATTTGAGGACAATTCAAGAGAATGTACAATAGAGTCATATTTCATGATTAAACAACCAATATGGCAGTTTAGAAAGTGTGCACTGAAGCAATCACAGAATGTGTAAGACTTGAACTGGGCCTAGGAGGATGATGGAGACAGAAGGGAAGTTTCTCTAAGAGAGGGGAATGGCATAAACAAAGGCACAGAGGTGGTAAAGAACTTGGTGAACTCACAAATCAGCCGAGGCTGAGGCGTGCTTTGGGTGGAGAGGTGAGAGTATGGCTAAGAGTGTGTTGGGAAATAGGATTGAGAGAGAGACAAGAGTTACTAATGAAAAGCCATGAAAGTCAAAAAGAAGAGTTGTACGGTCTTGGGAGAAAAATGGGACCCTCTTAAGATCTGAGTTGAGAATGAAAGATTTAAGATGACTACCAATTCCTTTTGATGCAAAGAGCCCTAGACTTGGAATCTGAACACCTAGGCTCTGGTCTCGGTTTCACCATTTTCAAGATGCACAATCTTGAGCAAGTTAGTGAATTTGTCTGAGCCTTAGTTCTTGTATTGATAAAACAGGAATGATAATACCTGCCTTGCCAGTCTGGTTCAGCATCCCGTTGTCAGTCACTGCAGACACGCAGGTGTGATGGAATCAGGATCTGGAGGGCAGCAGGGTCTGCAGAAATTGAGTGAAAGGAACAAATCAGAGATGCTGCAGGTGCTGATGCTGTATCACAGAGGTGACTCTGGTCTGCTGGTCTCCAGAAAAAAAATACTATTTCCAATTGACTTCTTTTTCTGAAACTTGGTCTCCTCATCTCAGCTACTCTACAAACCCTGATATTTTGCTACTCTCTCTCTTCCCTTGTCCCTTTTCAGAAAGAGTTCTCCTGTCCCTACTTACACCACCCAAGAGAGCCCAGACCCTCTCTGAGAGTCACCAACAGGTTCCTAAAAGGCCTGTTGTCAACTGAATTTCTCCTCCCCTCACCCTACATACTCCCTCTGTTAATGTTATTCCTTAGTACCATGCCTCCGTATTTTCTTTAAGTCCCCAGAGTTTCCAGTGGATCAGACTCTAAATGACCTTTTACTTCCTACCTGAAATGATTTGCATTCCCCCATTTTCCCAAATCTCCCACTGATTCATTTCCCTCCTGCTGGTCAGCTGACCCTCTGATCACTCATTACCAGCACACCTCTATTTCCTCCTATTCTCTAATATCATTCTTGGATCTTCTTGCATTTGAAAAGATTAGGAAGCCACATTGCTAATCTCAAATCCTGGGGAACAAACTCAGATAGTGCTGGTGAGCGTATATTGTTACAACCAATTGGAAATCAATTTGGCAATACCTAGTAAAGCCATAGATGCTTAGACCCTTTTCCTAATAATAATAATTGCTATCATATACTGAGTGCTTACTTTGTGTAAGACTCTGTTCTCACAGCTTTATTCTCTTGAAGGAGGTGCTATCATTATCCTAATTTTGCTGAAGAGGAAACCCAGGCACAGAGAAATTAGTAACATGCCCAAGGTCACACTGTTGTGACTTTGTGGTGGAGCTTGCATTTGGAGTGGGCGACTGGGTTTCAGAGCCTAAGGTGTTATCCACCCAACTCTGCCTGGAGAAGTGCATGCCCCAGGAGCCATGTTTACAAATGGTCACTGCAGTACTGCTTAGAACAGCAAAAGGGCATGAATGGCCGAACTGCCCCTCCAAAGGGGAATGGGTGGATATACCCATGGACTACTATTTCAGGAGCTAAAATAAATGAACCGGACCCACACATATCAACATAGACGAAGCTCAAAGATAGAATATTGTACAAAAAAGCAAAGTGCAGCAAGATATCTACAGTAACACCAGGGATGATGTAAACTTTTTAAAACACTTGAGAGATAAGTTTAGAGTTTGGGATTAAAATATACACACTACTATATATAAAATAAATAACCAACAAGGACCTATTGTATAGCACAGGGAACTATACTCAATATCTTATAATAACCTATAATGGAAAAGAATCTAAAAAAAGTTTATATATATATATATATATATATATATATATATATAAAACTGAATCACTTTGCTGTACACCTGAAACTAACAAAACATTGTAAATCAACTATATTTTAATAAAAATTTAAACAAAGAAGTAAAACACTTGCAACAATAATATATAGTTTATAGATAATTACATATGTAGTAGATAAAAACCTTAGATGTGAATGAACTAGACCAAGTGAAAGATATCTTATCTTGAGGGACGGAGGGAGAAAGAAGAAATGGGGGTGATTTTCTCTGTGCTTGTAGCATTTAAAAACAAAAGAGAGGGTTGATGAAAATATGGAAAATATTAACCTTTGTTTAATCCAGGTACTGGGTACATAAGTATCATATTATCTTTTGGTTCTTTTCTAGATGCTGGAAATATTTTATACACACAATCTGAAAACATTTTAAAAAGAAATGAGAAGTCAGTCAAAACTTTACAGGGAGGGACCATCATTTTTGAGCCTCTTAGAGTCAAAACAAATAATTCTTGAGCACAGATTAAGTGCTCAGTATTGTAAGGGAAGAAAAAAGAAGGAAAAGGCAATTTCTAGGAGCCTAGAGATTAGCTGAGACAGAGCCAGACCCATACAATAATTAGAAACAACATATACAGAGGCAAGCAGTTGTGAAGCACAGCCTCCTCGTGCTGGAGAAATTGCACCTGAGAGGTTTCAGCAGCTTGGCCATGGCTGATGCTGCAGGGGAAGGAAGATGCACTGGGCTAGTCTGTGGACTATGGGTAGCCCTGTGAGTATGATCCCTGGTGTGACAGCTGAGGCTCTGCTCTTAGAGAGAGCAGGGCAGGAAACACCTTGGCTACCCATCCATTGACAGCCTGTTTCTGATGCAGAACAGCCAAAAACTTAATTTTATTATTTTTGTAGCCAGGTCTCTGTTTATACATCTCATGTCCATAGAGTTGGTGTGATTAGAGCCTAGAGGTAATACCTAAGGTATTTATTGAACACAGTATTCTGACTGTATATTTGTTATGTATTTAGTTCATCTCTAAATGAACACGATACTTGACAAATATGTAGAAAGACAAGTTTTCTGCCCTGGGGAGCTTATGTTCCAATGTGGACAAACAGAACAGAGGGGATAGGATCTTCACTTTGGGGAAGCCTTGGCAGATAGGGAGAGGCTGCCGAGGTAGAAGAGGAGGGAAGCCGAAATCTCTGGAAAGGTGGGGATGGGAATGTGGAGGGAATGGAGGACTTCTAAAGAAATCCTTTAAAAGTAAACATGATGTTCAGTTAGTAAAATGCCCTTGAAAAAAACTTTTTTTGAGAGCAGGGGAAAAGGTTAAGAAAAATGAATCTCACTGTGACAATAATTAGATGAATAGCAAAGAAGCATTAATACTTTAGCAGCAGCTACAATGTATTGAAGCTACCACATGCCAGGCAACCTGCTAGACTCCTTGTATATATTATTATTTCACCAACTCTGAAAGGCTCATTTAGTGTTATCACTTTACATATGCAGAAACTGAGGTTCAGAAGTTAGGGAACTTGCCCAAGATGACACAGACAGTAAGTGGATGAGCATGAATTCGAAGTCAGATCTGACTGCAAAGTCCGTGCTTTTACTCCACGCTCCTTTCAAAGCAAAGAGTACGTCAAGGAATGAGGAACAGACAGGAGGGTTAGAGCATAGTCGGGCTAACTGTTTACCTGGGCAACAATGCAACACAGCCACCTCAGCACTTAAGGGGGTACATTTCCTTATGTGAGAAAAAGTAGAGTCACTGATGATAGGTTAAACGACTGAACTGAATTGCATTTATCACTAGTAAATAAAGACTGAAAAATCTGTTGAGACTTAGGCTAACGTCCCAGGAGAGCAGTCAGAAAGGAGCAGTATAGGGTGTGACTACGGAAAAAAAAAGCAATGAGGAGAGATGAACAGAATCAGCTTCAAACCTCCTCAAGAAGTGGACACGGAAGAACTCTGGATTTGCAAGTCAATGTACCTTTCATTCTTGAGTCTGTGCTCAGGCTGTGTTTTGGCTGCCTGCCTCTATTTTGCCCCAACTGCATGAGAATCCATTGGCGTGAAAATCTGCCTGTCTCTCTATCTATTCTAACCTCTTCCATCTCTTTTCCAGAAGGATTTAAAGCAATTTTTAAACAAAATATATCTACCCAATAAGGTTAATTAAAAGCAAAGTAATTATAAAATTACTTGCATGCTCTTTCCCAATTCCTGACCCTCAGTCAACCATCCATCCATCAAACCCAATCTCATACTTTGAGATCCAACTCAAAACCCCTCATCAATCTGACCCTTCTACCTTGTCCTTCTACTGTTCCATGTACATAACTTTATTATATATAGCATTTATCATATTGTCTTATGGTTAGTTGTTTTCTCATTAGACTATGAGGGTCTTGGAGGTGGGAACCAAGTTGTATACATCTTTGTAACCACTCTACTTGGCAAAGCATCTGACACATATTAGGTTCTCAAATAGTTATTGAATGAGTGAATAATTAAATAAAAATCAGAATCAAGGAAAATAAGAGAAAGCAAGTATTCTAAACATATAGGCTGATATAGATTTTTGTTGTTGAGCATCAAATTTGGCTCTGGAAGCCAGGGCAAAAAGAGAATCAGAAAAATCACATTATCGTTACCAAAAGGAAAAGGCAAACACATTCGTGGGGAAGCAGTGTTTATACCTAGTTATGCATAATTAACCTTTGTTTGGGGGCATTTAAGTAATATGTTATAATTGATTTTCTAAGCAGAAGTTTTATATTAAATAAAGAATACCGTACATACCTACAAAATGGTGACCAGGTTGTCAGAAAGTTATAACCAGAACTTCCCAGTACCACTGACAAAAGAGCCCTAAATTTCTTTTTTAAATGTGACAATATTACCAGGGAAATTCTTTTTGCTCTGTTGCTGCTGAGTTAGTATGCCACCAAAGGAAATACCATTTTAATCACCCATCAATGTAATTCACAACAGCATTATTTTATTATTTAATTTTTAAATTTTATTTTATTTTTTTATACAGCAGGTTCTTGTTGTCATCAATTTTATACACATCAGTGTTTACATGTCAATCACAATCGCCCAATTCAGCACACCACCATCCCCACCCCCCTGCGGCTTTCCCCCCTTGGTATCCATACGTTCGTTCTCTACATCTGTGTCTCAACTTCTGCCCTGCAAACTAGTTCATCTGTACCATTTTTCTAGGTTCCACAAACATGCACTAATATACGATATTTGTTTTTCTCTTTCTGACTTACCTCACTCTGTATGACAGTCTCTAGATCCATCCACGTCTCAACAAATGAC
>NC_041218.1:58057169-58057738 GCF_002837175.3 Physeter macrocephalus
GGAACCTCCATACTGTTCTCCATAGTGGCTGTATCAATTTACATTCCCACCAACAGTGCAAGAGGGTTCCCTTTTCTCCACACCCTCTCCAGCATTTGTTGTTTGTAGATTTTCTGATGATGCCCATTCTAACTGGTGTGAGGTGATACCTCATTGTAGTTTTGATTTGCATTTCTCTAATAATTAGTGATGTTGAGCAGCTTTTCATGTGCTTCTTGGCCATCTGTATGTCTTCTCTGAAGAAATGTCTATTTAGGTATTCGGCCCATTTTTGGATTGGGTTGTTTGTTTCTTTAATATTGAGCTGCATGAGTTGTTTATATAGTTTGGAGATTAATCCTTTGTCCATTGATTTGTTTGCAAATATTTTCTCCCATTCTGAGGGTTGTCTTTTTGTCTTGTTTATGGTTTCCTTTGCTGTGCAAAAGCTTTTAAGTTTCATTAGGTCCCATTTGTTTATTTTTGTTTTTATTTCCATTACTCTAGGAGGTGGATCAAAAAAGATCTTGCTGTGATTTATGTCAAAGAGTGTTCTTCCTATGTTTTCCTCTAAGAGTTTTATAGTGTCC
>NC_041218.1:58060091-58069247 GCF_002837175.3 Physeter macrocephalus
AAGGTAATTATTGATATGTATGTTCCTATGACCATTTTCTTAATTGTTTTGGGTTTGTTTTTGTAGGTCCTTTTCTTCTCTTGTCTTTCCCACTTAGAGAAGTTCCTTTAGCATTTGTTGTAGAGCTGCTTTGGTGGTGCTGAATTCTCTTAGCTTTTGCTTGTCTGTAAAACTTGATTTCTCCACCGAATCTGAATGAGATCCTTGCCGGGTAGAGTAATCTTAGTTGTAGGTTCTTCCCTTTCATCACTTTAAGTATATCATGCCACTCCCTTCTGGCTTGTAGAGTTTCTGCTGAGAAATCAGCTGTTAACCTTATGGGAGTTCCCTTGTATGTTGTCATTTTTCCCTTGCTTCTTTCAATAATTTTTCTTTGTCTTTAATTTTTGCCAGTTTGATTACTATGTGTCTCGGCATGTTTCTCCTTGGGTTTATCCTGTATGGGACTCTCTGCGCTTCCTGGACTTGGGTGGCTATTTCTTTTCCCATGTTAGGGAAGTTTTTGACTATAATCTCTTCTAATATTTTCTCCGGTCCTTTCTCTCTCTCTTCTCCTTCTGGTACCCCTATGATGTGAATGTTGTTGCATTTAATGTTGTCCCAAAAGTCTCTCAGGCTGTCTTCATTTCTTTCATTCTCTTTTCATTACTCTGTTCTGCAGCAGTGAATTCCACCATTCTGTCTTCCAGGTCACTTATCCGTTCTCCTCCCACAGTTATTCTGATATTGATTCTTTCTAGTGTATTTTTCATATCAGTTATTGTATTGTTCATCTCTGTTTGTTTGTTCTTTAAATCTTTTAGGTGTTTGTTCTTTAATTCTTCTAGGTCTTTGTTAAACATTTCTTGCATCTTCTCAATCTTTGCCTCCATTCTTTTTCCAGGGTCCTGGATCATCTTCACTGTCATTATTCTGAATTCTTTTTCTGTAAGGTCTCTTCTAATATTTTCTCGGGTCCTTTCTCTCTCTCTTCTCCTTCTGGGACCCCTATAATGCAAATGTTGTTGCATTTAATGTTGTCCCAGAGGTCTCTTAGGCTGTCTTCATTTCGTTTCATTCTTTTTTCTTTATTCTGTTCTGCAGCAGTGAATTCCACCATTCTGCCTTCCAGGTCACTTATCCATTCTTCTGCCTCAGTTATTCTGCTTTGATTCCTTCTAGGTAGGTGTCATTTCAGTAATTGTATTGTTCATCTCTGTTTGTTTGTTCTTTAATTCTTCTAGGTCTTTGTTAAACATTTCTTGCACCTTCTCGATCTTTGCCTCCATTCTTTTTCCGAGGTCCTTGGATCATCTTCACTATCATTATTCTGAATTCTTTTTCTGGAAGGTTGCCTATCTCCACTTCATTTAGTTGTTTTTCTGGGGTTTTATCTTGTTCCTTCATCTGGTACATAGCCCTCTGCCTTTTCATCTTGTCTATCTTTCTGTGAATGTGGTTTTTTTTTTTTTTTGAATGTGGTTTTTGTTTCACAGGCTGCAGGATTGTAGTTCTTCTTGCTTCTGCTGTCTGCTCTCTGGTTACAACATTATTTTTTAATCATAAGTCAAGCACCTTCTCTTTCAGCACGTTTGTTTTGAGATGCTGTGGTTCAGAAAATAGAGGATGCACTTGGAAGTGGGGATCCTTAGATTCAGTTTCCTAGGTCTGCCACTTATTTGCTATGTGATCCTGGAAAAATTATAGAACCTCTCTGAGCTTCAGTTCCTCATCTGTAAAATTATGTAGAGTATATGAGGCAGTACATGTTAAGTACCTAATATAGTGGTCCCCACTGGGTAGCTACTTAATCAGTCATGGTTATTATTATTATTATTATTATTTTTTTTTTTTGCAGTACGCGGGCCTCTCACTGTTGTGGCCTCTCCCGTTGTGGAGCACAGGCTCTGGACGTGCAGGCTCAGCGGCCATGGCTCACGGGCCCAGCCGCTCCGTGGCACGTGGGATCTTCCCAGACTGGGGCACGAACCCGTGTCCCCTGCATCGGCAGGCAGATTCTCAACCACTGCGCCACCAGGGAAGCCCTGTCATGGTTATTATTAAGGGCAAAAATCCGATCATCCCTTGGTTGCCCTTAATCAGAACACTTGAAACCATTCCATACATTTTTAGGGCAATAAGTGAGGAGGGAACCCCTTTGACTGCTGCCCTGCTGATTATTGCCAAAACAGTCACTATCTCAGCACTCACCCTGAGGATGTCACCATATGTTGCAACATGGGAGCTGGAATGCTTGCCTATCTGAAGCCCTCTTGCTTCCAGTGGTACATTCTCCACCTCTCCCGACCCCCAGCATCTATCATACACATCCTGCTGGATAAGACAGTAGAATTTTCTTATATTTATGCTGTAATTTTATCTCCACAGCCTGCATCCTGGTCTTTATCACCTACCTTCATTCACCTTGCTCCAGTTCTTTCTACACAAATGACCAGGATAATCTTCCTCAAACCCGGAGTTCAGTGTTTAATTACCCCTTTCAAGAATTTAAGAGATAAAATGTTCTAACCTGTCAGATTATGGGTCTATCCATATCAGTATTGTGTTTCTACACCAAAATTTTATGGGGAGTCTCAAAATGTTTTGAAGATACCTTATTTATCTTTAACAACTTCCTAATAACCTATTATCTGTATATCTAGAATTTCTTTGTTTCCTTAGGATTGGTTTCTTTAAATAGATAATGACGTACTGTATGGTAGAGAGAGCCCCAAAGGAGAAAGGATATGGATCTTTTTAAAGTTTAATCTCAAACTTTCTGCAGACCCTGGGAAACAGTCACCTAAGGTGTGTACGCTAGAGATGCTTGAGCTGGGGTGATAGCTGGGATCATGTGTTTATTTCAGCAAAGAAGTAGAGAGAAAAATGCTTTGATCTGGTGCTTTTCATTTGTCCTAGAAAATGGGACTTCAGAAGGAAAAACTCAGGAGATATCTAGGCCCACACAGAAATGGTAAAGCCCTGCTTATGAGGTAGTATAGTAATAACTATCTGAATAGGCACCATTGACATAAAACTTTCTGTTCCTAAGTTTCATTCCCTTCTTAAATCATAATTTGTGCTCATCAGAAATAGACCCAGTATGTGGGGACTGAATTCTGTAGCTTCCCATTTATGTCCTATATAGTTAAATTTAAACTACTTAGCTCTTTATCAATCACAAATAATTATTCATTGACTACTGCAAGAAAACATTGTAGCCAGGCATTGTAGCACAAGACTTGTGTTACATATCACTAAATACACATATGACTGCATACATATATGACTGCAGTGGACATTTGTAGGATTTTTAATTTTTAAAAATTTTTGGCTGCCCAGTGTTCAAGCTCTTTCCTATCTGCAGGAATGCCCCAGTGTGTGGTATCAGAGGGATGGAAGGAGCATGAGACTCCTTTTCCCTACCCCTCTTGTAGCTGGGGTGTGGACATATGATGTAGGCTAAGATAATTTCTCCCCTTGGTATTTTTATCCTGAAAGCAGAGATACAAAGACACAGGGATCATTTAGAAGTTTTTAAATTTTCATCCTGAAAGAAGAGATACAAAGATGCAGGGATCATTTAGAAGTTACTTATGGCAGCAAAGAGAGTCCAGCAGCAGTGGTGTCCTTTGAGGTAGGGATGGTGTGGCTGGCAGCAGTGCTTGGCCCAATAGTCCCTATGGCCGGAACCTGACTGTGATTCTTACTGTCGAGTCTCTGGTTCCTGCCTGCTCTCTGCTTCTCCAGCCTCCCTCTGTAGTTTGCCTGAGTTAGCTAGAGAAGATTTCTGTTGCTTGGTGGCTAAATCTGACTAACGAACGATAAACGCAGCTCCTTTCCACACACACTGCCTCAGGGCTTCAGTCTACCTCCATCTTGTGGCTCCCCCTACCTCAGCATAGCTTCCAGGGTCACTGCAGCAGAGAAAGAACGTGAGAACTTACACTCTCTCTTACATGCTTTGGCCTGGAAGCACACGTGGCACTTCCTCTCACAACCATTAGGGAGAGCCAGTCATATGACCCCATCTGACGGCAAGGAGGCAGGAGGTGTAAACTTGCTGTGTGTCTCAGAGGGAGAGGAGAGTCACGTACAGGAGATACTAGAAGTCTGTGCATACAGAGTGTAGACCAAGTTCTGCTGAAAGTTCACTAAAGCAGAAAGTGAGGGAAGCTTGGCAGATCAGAGAAAGTGTATCAGAAACAGCATGAGTGCTTCCTCAGGGTCACTCTTTACCAGTGTCTCCCGGCCCCTCAGCCACTCGCTCTGCCTCAGTGTCAGCTGCAGAGTCCAGGTGGTTCCAGCACCTGCTGCTGACCGGTCCCGGGACGGCTGGGCAGTGTAGCTTCTCCTGTCTTTTCTGGACTTGCGTGAAATGCTGCGCAGCAGGGTGTGGAATCTGGCTTTCCCAGAGGATGCCAAAGGGGCTGAAGGTGGCAACCTGAAATGGCTGGGAAGCTAACTGCCCACGGGTCAAACTTTGATGAATGGAAAATGGGAATCAGGAGGGAAGGAGGCAGATCCATTCTCTCTTCTTCCTCCTTCCCTCGAGGCACAGTTTCTCCACAAGGTCAGTCAGGGGGCATGCTGTGTCTGGCGCGTGGCAAACAGTGGCCAGCATGGAAATCGTTCACCTTGTATGGTTTCCCTTCTTTTCCTGCTTCATCTTCCTTTCCCCTGCTCTTGCTGCCTTGGGATTGCATTCCCAGATAAAACAATGTAAGGAAAACCTCACTTTCCTCTCTATTGCTTTACTCTCTATGACTCCCATACTCACACTCTGGCCACCAAATGTGTGGGCCTTCCCCTCCACATGTTAAGAATTTCTTCTGTTCTTGGTGGACACCTACTTGGTCTCCTGAAATTCAATTCAGTTCTGACACGATCTACCTCAAGTTATCATCAAATCCCACAGGTTAAGGGCTCAGTCCCATAAGGCTGTCCCCACTTCAGAGGCCAATCAAAATCCTAGGTTGCCACCTGTACCTCTGAGCGACTGGCTAGAATTCAGGGCTCCCATGACCCCCTTCTCAAGTTCAGTAGTTTGTTAGAATAGCTCACAGAACTCAGGGAAATGCTTATATTTACTGGTTTATTACATAATAAAGCCTGTTATAAATGATGCAGATGCACAGTCAGATGAAGAGATATGTGGAGCAAAGTTTAGAAGGGTCTTGAGAGTGGGGGCTTTTGTCCCCATGGAGTTAGGATGTGTCGCCCTTCTGGCATGTGGATGTGTTCACCAACCCAGAAACTTTCTGTATCCCATAGTTCAGGGATTTTTATGGAGCCTTCCTCACATAGGCATGATTGATTATTAACTCAATCTCCTGAACCTCTCCGCTCCCCAGAGGATGGGGGATTGGGCTGAAAATTCCAAGTTTTAATCATGGCTTGGTCTTTCTGATGACCAACACCCATCCTAAAGTTGTCCAGGAGTCCACAGAAAGAGCCATCTCATTAAAACAAAAGATTATCCTATCACCCAGGAAATTCCAAGGGATTTAGGAGCTTTGTGTCAGGAACCAGGTCAAGGACCAAAACATTAGAATTAAAGATTCTCCTAGCACTTTTATTGCTTAGGAAATTACAAAGGTTTTAGGAGCTCTGGCTGGAAGGCCAGGATGAAGACCAAAATATATATTTCTTATTATACCACAACATCACAAACATCAACGCATCAGGGATTCCTGCCTCAGGCTCTGCTTTCTAGAGATTCCAGACTAAAAGAAGGCTTCATGTAAAATGAATTAATACTACACAAGTTTATCGAAGGTTTAAAAGTACTAATTACATGCAAGATTTACATTAAGAAAACGTAAAGAATAACATTTTTATTGATTATAAATTAAGAGATAATTGTGTATATTCAGAAAGCATTCCTTTTTGTATTTACCAATCTTTCACTGTCAAGTCAGAGGATGATGTAAAGTTTTCAAAAATTTGAGATCATTATAAAAGTTTAGAATTCTCAAGTTCTACAAAACTAGAACTATATTGTTGTGAAGGTAAATCTAATCATTACATAAAAGTAGAATGTGGCACAGACCAGTGTAGCTATAAAAACAACAAATAGAATTTGTATCAGAAGATATTTAATATTCATATATAAAGCAAATATTTTAAGATTTGAATACGTACAAGGAGGTAGGTGGAATAGAGCCAAATTGGTTATCAAGTCCCAAATCATTGAATTGTGTGAGAACACACCTAAGTTCCTAAGATTCTTGCTGAGCTGTACATAAATGTGATAAATGTGCAGACTGTTCTATAAGGTTCTGAATGGGATGCGTACCTAGAGAAAAATAACTTCTACTGGAAAGATGTCAAGCAGATTCAGAATCTGAAAAGATGTCAAGAGAATATCACACTATAGGTATTTACCATATAAAAGTTCCAATCAAAGAGTTAGAAGTTCAATCTTCTATGACTGAATGCCTGCCACAATATCCTCACCAGTGGTCTTTCAGCTTCTGTTTGCAGTTATAATCATGGGGAATTTGCTTTCTCAATAGAAAGATAATTTCTGATGTCATTGTGTGTGTCTCTGCATGTGTGTGTTTGTATGTTTTAAAAGCAAAATCTACCTTTCTAACTTTAACTGATCCTAGGTCCTTAAACCAGACAAAAATGGTTTAATTCCTCTTCCACATGACAATCATTAAAATCCATGAATAAAGTTTTCATGTTCCCCCTGGGTTTCCTGTGTTCCAGGCTAAATGTCTACCACTTCGTCAATTACCCCTGGTATTACTCTGTGGTTTTGTTTTGGCATGGCCCATGTTTGATTTCTAAGTGAAGGGGAGGGTTTTAGTCACCTTCTCTTATTGAGGCCTTATATCCTTCAAAAACATGATGCCCAGACCTAGATAAGATTTAAATATTCCATATTTCCATTAATGCAACCTAAAATTGCACTACTTTTTTTTTTTGGATGGTCACTGTTGACTGCAATAAAACTTACAGTCAACTAAACTGTTAGTATTTTTTTCCCTTCTGCTACTTCTCAGCCAGTCTCTCCCATCCTATCCTTGATACTGATTTTTTGGATCCCAAATTAAATGCTTTTCATTAATTATTGTTAAACTTCATCTTACTTGACTCAGGCCATGATTAAGGCCTGTGGAGATTTTTCCTGGATTCATAAACTGCCACTTAACATATTTTCTATCTGCTTAGATTTTCATCACATGCCTTCAATCATAAGGAAATTAACAAGACAGAACCAAGGTTGGTGCCCTGTGGCATACCAGTAGATAGCACAGGTTGATCTCAACCTGGTATTCAATCAATTCTCATTGAGTACCATCATCATTTAGTTAAAATGATATATGGGTCAATATGGCATACTAGGAGCATGTGGAATTCACGTCTCCTTGCAACTAGGGCAAGGAGGCACTGGTCGGGGACCATGGACACCTAAGGGGATGGGAGAAAGACGCAGCGACCAGTTGTTTCAATTATAGTTTTATTTTTCCTAATATATATTTTATTTTTCTAATTTTATTTTGTTTTTTATTCTTTGATATTGTACTGCTCCTTTTTTTCTTTCATTCTTCCTTTTTTCTTGTTTTACTGTGCCACAAAGCTTGTGGGATCTTGGTTCCCAGTCTGGAGGTCAGGCCCAAGCTCCTGTGGTGGGAGTTCTGAGTCCAAACACTGGACTAGCAGAGAACCTCAGACCCCAGGGAATATTAATCAGATTGAGGCCTCCCGGAGGGCCTCATCTCAGCACCAAGACCCAGCTCTATCCAACTGCCTGCAAACTGCAGTGCTGGACGTCTCAGGCCAAACAACCAATAAGACAGGAATACAGCACCACCCATCAAAAAAAAAAAAAAAAAAAAGAAACGACAAAAAAATACCCTTCCTTTTTTTTTTTTTTTAACTGCGTCATGAAGCTTGCAGGATCTTGGTTCCCAGGCTGGAGGTCAGGCCGAGCTCCTGTGGTGGGAGCTCTGAGTCCAAACCGCAGGACTAACAGAGAACCTCAGACCCCAGGGAATACCAATCAGAGTGAAGTCTCCCAGAGGTCCTCATCTCAGCAGCAAGACCCAGCTCTATCTAACTGCCTGCAAACTCCAGTGCTGGACGTCTCAGACCAAACAACCAGTAAGACAGGAATACAGCACTACCCATCAAAAAAAAAAAAAAAAGAAAAGACAAAAAAATATGTTACAGATGAAGGAGCAAGGTAAAAACCTAAAAGACGAAATAAATGAAGACAAAATAGGCAACCTATCTGAAAAAGAATTCAGAGTAATGATAGTAAAGATGATCCAAAATCTTGGAAATAGAATGGAGAAAATACAAGAAACATTTAACAAGGATCTAGAAGAACGGGTCTGAGAAAATATTTGAAGAGATTATAGTCGAAAACTTCCTTAACATGGGAAAGGAAATAGTCAAGTCCAGGAAGCACAGAGAATACCATACAGGATAAACACAAAGAGAAACACGCCAAGACACATATTAATCACACTATTAAAAATTAAATACAAGGAAAAAATATTAAAAGCAGCAAGGTAAAAGCAACAAATAACAAACTAGGGAATCCCCATAAGGTTAACAGCTGATTTTTCAGCAGAAACTCTACAAGCCAGAAGGGAGTGGCAGGACATATTTAAAGTGATGAAAGGGAAAAACCTACAACCAAGATTACTCTACACAGCAAGGATCTCATTCAGATTCGATGGAGAAATTAAAACCTTTACAGATAAGCAAAAGTTAAGAGAATTCAGCACCACCAAACCAGCTTTACAACAAATGCTAAAGGAACTTCTCTAGGCAGGAAACACAAGAGAAGGAAAAGACCTACAATAACAAAACCAAAACAAAAGAAACGACAAAAAAATACGTTACAGATGAAGGAGCAAGGTAAAAACCTACACGACCAAATAATTGAAGACAAAATAGGCAACGTACCTGAAAAAGAATTAAGAGTAATGATAGTAAAGATGATCCAAAATCTAGGAAGCAGAATGGAGAAAATACAAGAAACATTTAACAAGGATCTACAAGAACTAAAGAGCAAACAAACAGTGATGAAAACCACAATTACTGAAATGAGAAATACTCTAAAAGGAATCAATAACAGAATAACTGAGGCAGAAGAACGGATAAGTGAGCTGGAAGATAAAATGGTGGAAATAACTTCCAGGGAGCAGAATAAAG